>NC_090654.1:154205080-154524183 GCF_040937935.1 Hyperolius riggenbachi
ACAAATACCATGTTAGTTAAAGAATTAAAGCCATCTCATAAGTTATCTGACATCTCCTTTGCATTATGCAATTTAGCTTGATTGTCTTTGGAGTTGAGATATTGTTGATTCTGGACGAAAAGCTTCTTTTCATAAGAAGAGCACACCTTCCAACTCATTGCCATAATGACTCTGAGGTTTTAGGATTAAGAGATCACTGCTGTCGTATTTACATGTTTTAAAAACACAACGCATACAAAGCATGGCTTAACAACACTAGTTCTCATCAGTTTGTCTCTGGTATCTTAAAACTCCTAAAAATATTTTCACAAGGCCAGATTGTTGACTTTTTCTTGATACACAGATGGGAAAACCTAATTCTAATTCAGAAGACTGGATAAAGGAGAAGACCATTTCAAGACCTGTTCACATGGTTTTGACATCTATTTGTTATTGGTTTAACGTGACAAAATAATGCATGGTTTGGATTACTTTACACAGCTGTGTGTATTGAAGGCAACCTGTCATTACATCCAAATAGAGATGCCCTGAACGGTTCGCCGGCGAACGGTTCCAGGCGAACTTAGGATGGTTCGCGTTCGCCTGCAAAGGGAAACTTTTGCGGAAGTTCGATTTGCCCCATAATGCTCTATGAGGGTTAACTTTGACCCTCTACATCACAGTCAGCAGGCACATTGTAGCCAATCCGGCTACACTAAGCCCTGGAGCCCCCCACCCACCTTATATAAGGCAGGCTCCGGTGGCCATTACACTCACTCGTGTGCCTGCAAATAGACAGACTAGGGCGAGCTGCTGCAGACTTTTTCTCCTAGGGACAGATTAGTCAGGCTCTTGGCTTGTTAGCTTGCTCCTGGCTGAATCGTATTGCTTTAATAGCACTCCTCATTCAACAGCTCTTTTCAGAGCTAATCCTGTTCTTGTGATCTTTTTCTTTTCTGTGTGTCAAACTGACACTTGTGTTGCATAGACAACATTGCTAATTCATACTGTGTGTGTGCCACTGCCATCAACCCAGCAGCACATTCAGTGACTACCTGTGTGTGTGACAGGGAGCTGCACATTGTACTACCCAGTACTGCATATACCTACTATTACATTTTGTGTTTAGTTAACCCACCTCATCACTGCATCTACCTAGTGTAATGATCTGCTCTGCTGTCTGCACAGACAGACAGTTTTTTGACCATTTTGTAGGTCTGAGTGCTGCAGGTCCCTGGAAAGGAGACCTGTCTTCACTCTGAAAGTTTCAGAGTTGCTCTGCTGGTAAGGAATTTGCATCTACTTGTCATGCAAATTGCTTAGCTGCTTCCTTTGATGGCTTGCAGTATAAATACCCTTTGCTCCCAGAATTCCCTGCTGGTCATGATGGTTTGTTCCTGCTGACTTACCTGGAGTCTCAGCCTTTACTAATCGCTTGTTAAGATTATCTTAGAGTAATTCTTGGGGAGTGCACTAGGCGTTCCTCCTAGCGTAGTCAGGTTGTATTATCTGTATTGCCTTGTCTGTCTATCTGTTGCGATTGTCTTGTCACCAGCGGTGGTCGACAGAAAATCATTCTGTCTGTTGGGATCGCGTTCACCCTAGTGGCAGTGGCGGTGGTTCCTTCTGTATTCTGTCTTAGGGGTGCTAACCAGAGCAGCGGTTGCTACTGGTAGCCCCATCTTTCTGTTTGTCTGGATCGCATCCGCCCTAGCGGTAGTGGCGGTGGTTCCTTCTGTACTCTGTCTGGGAGCTTAGGCCAGAGCTGCGGTTGCTACTGGTTGCTCCTTCTATCTGTCTTGTCTGGAACGAACGCTTGCAGTAGGCTCGGTGAGGTAACCGTTTAGCAAGCGTTCACGTTCTCTATTCATTTTCATGTTCATTGGTTAGTTAGAGTTGGCGTGTTTTGTCTCTGTTGCGCTTTTCATGCAGAGACCGCGCCATTAGCGTGCTTTGTCACTGTTGCGCTTTTCATGCGGCGATCACGCTTAGCAAGTGTGTTTGTTATTTTCTTTTATGTTCTGATCATTGTTATTTGCTATGTCTTTCTTGCTACACTTGTGCTCTGTCTGATTCGGTCTTGTGTCACTATTGGCAATCGCCCCTCTTGCGATTGCGTTCATACTTCGTTTCCGCTGTTGTGTGTTCACCGTCGCTGGGTGGCGACTAGATTGGTGGACACACATACATTCTGTTTCTGTGCTCTCTTTCTCTTTAAGGGCTATCTTGCCCTGCATTGCTTCGATTCGTGCAATTCCCATTTGACATCTGTGACAGGGCAGAGGCTGTGTTCCTTTAGTGTTCAGTGAACCCACCTCACTGCATCTAACTACCTTTTGTGTTCAGTGAACCCACCTCACTGCATCTAACTACCTTTAGTGTTCAGTGAACCCACCTCACTGCATCTAACTACTGTAACATATGCGGCTGCGGGCATGCAGGGTGTCTCCACAGCCGCTTCGGTTCCCTATTAAGAGCCTTTTTCCATTTCCTCGGCATTTAGCATGCCGAGGACGGAATTGTCATTTGCACGCTGACCACGGAGATATTCCACAATCGTAACACCTAGCTGTTGTGTTGAGTGAACCCACTTCACTGCATCTAACTACCTTTAGTGTTCAGTGAACCCACCTCACTGCATCTAACTACCTTTAGTGTTCAGTGAACCCACCTCACTGCATCTAACTACCTTTTGTGTTCAGTGAACCCACCTCACTGCATCTAACTACCTTTAGTGTTCAGTGAACCCACCTCACTGCATCTAACTACCTTTTGTGTTGAGTGATCCCACCTCACGGCATCTAACTACCTTTTGTGTTGAGTGAACCCACCTCACTGCATCTAACTACTGTAACATATGCGGCTGCGGGCACGCAGGGTGTCTTCGCAGCCATTTCAGTTCCCTATTCAGAGCCTTTTTCCATTTCCTCGACATCTAGCATGCCGAGGACGGAATTGTCATTTGCGCGCTGACCACGGAGATATTCCACAATCGTTACACCTAGCTGTTGTGTTGAGTGAACCCACCTCCCTGCATCTAACTACCTTTAGTGTTGAGTGAACCCACCTCACTGCATCTAACTACCTTTAGTGTTCAGTGAACCCACCTCACCGCACCTAACTACCTTTAGTGTTCAGTGAACCCACCTCACTGCATCTAACTACCTTTTGTATTGAGTGAACCCACCTCACTGCATCTAACTACCTTTTGTGTTGAGTGAACCCACCTCACTGCATCTAACTACTGTAACATATGCGGCTGCGGGCACACAGGGTGTCTCCGCAGCCGCTTCGGTTCCCTATTAAGAGCCTTTTTCCATTTCCTCGGCATCTAGCATGCCGAGGACGGAATTGTCATTTGAACGCTGACCACGGAGATATTCCACAATCGTAACACCTAGCTGTTGTGTTGAGTGAACCCACCTCACTGCATCTAACTACTGTAACATATGCGGCTGCGGGCACACAGGGTGTCTCCGCAGCCGCTTCGGTTCCCTATTAAGAGCCTTTTTCCATTTCCTCGGCATCTAGCATGCCGAGGACGGAATTGTCATTTGAACGCTGACCACGGAGATATTCCACAATCGTAACACCTAGCTGTTGTGTTGAGTGAACCCACCTCACTGCATCTAACTACTGTAACATATGCGGCTGCGGGCACGCAGGGTGTCTCCGCAGCCGCTTCGGTTCCCTATTCAGAGCCTTTTTGCGTTTCCTCAGCATCTAGCATGCCGAGGACGGAATTGTCATTTGCACATAAGGTTTCTGTATCGTGCGGCCGCGCTCATAGACGGGACCTTTATGCTGGGAGGAGGCGTGTCAGCTGACCCGCTGGTCGGCTGATGTCAGAGCTGACATTCGCCGCTCAGGATTGGCTGATTGGAGTGGGCGCGGCTTGGAGGTGTACTCTGCTTCTTAAGCCGTCGCTGCTCACTTACAACTTGTCTGCGGTTGCAAATACTTATGTGCTAGCACTCAGACCTTAGACTAGTATCCGGTGTGCTTTGATCTGGGAGGAAACCAGGGATTTCACACAAGACTAGGAGATTGTTTACTGTATATTATTGATATTCTGAGTATGATTCTGGCTAACCTCTGACTCTGCTAATTGCTACTCGTCTTTGTACTTCTGCCCATCTTATCTAGTTGCCGAATCCCTGCCTGATTACCCACTACTCTTTCGCCTTCTGACTCTGTACTGTATCTGCCTCTCGGTTGCTGAACGTAGCCTGTCTGACGCTCCGACTCACCAGTGGGCCCTCACCACTGGTGAGGTATTCTCAATAGTGCCCACCAGCTCCTCTGGTGAGGCTGAGCTAAACTAATCAGTTACTGTATTCTAATAGTGCCCACCAGCTCATCTGGTGAGGCTCAGCTAAACTAATCAGTTACTGTATTCTAATAGTGCCCAACAGCTCCTCTGGTGAGGCTCAGCTTACTGTGTTCTATAAGTACCCACCAGCTCCTCTGGTGAGGTCTTGCTAAACTTATTGTTACTGTGTTCTATAAGTACCCATCAGCTCCTTTGTTGAGGTCTTGCTAAACTTATTGTTACTGTGTTCTATAAGTCCCCACTAGCTCCTCTGGTGAGGTCTTGCTACTTATTGTTGCTGAGTTCTTATAGTGCCTACCAGCTCCTCTGGTAAGGCCCAGTCTATTGTTACACCAAGCACTACACATTCCTTGTATCTTGCCAGCTATACGTGTATTATTGGTGATACTGCAGATCACCACATAATCATGTATAGCGTCTGTATTATTGGTGATTCTGCAGATCACACATAATCAGACGTCTGTGTTGCTACACTGATCGTTACAGAACCGCAGACCAGAAAATTATGGAGACACTGTGCAATCGGGTTAAACTGTTGGTCACATCCGTTAACGATCTTATTAAGACGGTCAACGTACAACAGACCCAGATTGACCAACTGGCTGAGACAGTTAATCGTCTTAAAAATCCCAATGAACAAGTGTCCCTCCCTCTTGTTATTGAGCCTAGGATACCCCCTCCAGCAAAATTTTCAGGGCATCGCTCAGACTCAGATCGAAATTTTAAGCATTGATTCCTTTCTTATTTTGAGTTACAGCCAGTATCTTCAGGCACAGAGAGCCAGAGAGTCACCATGATAAAGACTCTGTTATCAGGTGATTCTCAGTCCTGGGCATACAGTCTCCCTGATGGGCATGAGGCTTTGGCCACTGTTCAGGACTTCTTCAAAGCAATGGCAGTTATATATGATGATCCAGATTTAGCTACAACGTCTGAAAGGAAACTTAAGACTCTCAGACAAGGGCATAATTCAGTTGAGAATTATGCCGCTGAGTTTAGAAGGTGGGCGGTTACAGCCAGGTGGGGGCAGTATGCTTTGTTAGATTGCTTTTTGTCAGGCTTATCGGATGCAGTGGCTGATCTTATGTTAGGTCCTCCTGAACCTAAGTCCATCGATGAGGCCATTTCCCTGGCAATAAAAATTGATCGTCAAGTGCGATACCAGAGGAAGACTCGGGGAAAAACGGCAGGGAGACCTGTTTCTAGCGTGTTTTCTCCTCCTGTTTCATCTTTTCCTCCACCTGAGGAGCCGATGCAAATTGGACAGACTAAGCTCACTGAGGTTGAGAAGAACAGGAGGCGTACTGAGAAACTCTGTCTATATTGTGCAGAGAGGGGGCATATTGTAGCAAATTGTCCCAAGAAGGCGGAAAACCCCATCGCCTAGGTGTAGCTGGGGGTACTACCCTAGGCGATCCAGTCTTACCTCTAAAAAATAAGCGTGTACTTCTCCCGTGTTTTATTACCTGGGAGGGTCAAGTCCTTTCCACCCAGGCCTTTATAGACTCGGGTTCTACAGTTAATGTTTGGTTTTCCCCTTTTGCCTGTGGGACATCAGATCATAGTGACTGCAATGGACGATTCACCATTGCAGGGGAAGTTACCCATTACTCAGACTCCGTTGTTATTGTGTCAGTTGGGGGTGTTACATAAAGAACAAATACAGTTTTTGGTCTTAGAGATGTCTACCTCCACAGTGATTCTCGGTATGCCGTGGCTTGGAAAACACTCCCCTCAGATTGACTGGAGTTCCAGACAATTGTTAGCCTGGTCATCCTACTGTCATCATCATTGTTTGGAGAAAGTCACAGTAGGAGCTACCGAGATCCAAGTGGAGGGGTCATCATCTCACTCCTCTGGTTCCACTGAAATTGGGTCTGGGAAAGACTGGGCAACTATGCTAGGCCCATTTCAGCAGGAAGCCCCTGATCTGGGAAACCAGATGGAGTCCTTTTTGTGCCTCTTCAGTTCAGATTTGAGATTCTTTATACGTTTCACTCCCATAAGACTGCAGGTCACCCTGGGGTTGCCCACACGCAAGAATTGTTGGACAGATGTGTGTGTGGCCATCCATTGTGTCTGACTGTAAGGATTTTGTGGGGAGCTGTTCAGTTTGTGCCAGGAGCAAGTCCTCCAGACAAGCTCCCGTGGGCACCTTACAGTCACTGCCTGTACCAGAGCAACCATGGACACACTTGTCCATGGACTTTGTAGGGGAACTCCCTAGGTCTCAGGGAAAAACTGTCATTTGGGTGGTAGTCGATAGGTTTAGTACGATGGCCCATTTCATTCCTTTGGAGGGACTCCCTTCTGCTCAAGAACTGGCAGAGCTCTTCATTCACCACATCTTTTGTTTGCATGGTGTTCCAGAAGATGTGGTGTCAGATAGGGGAGTCCAGTACATCTCCAAATTTTGGAAGGCTTTTTGTAATCATCTGGGAATGAACCTATCGTTTTCCTCCGGCTACCACCCACAGACGAATGGCCAAACGTAAAGGGTCAATCAGTCCCTAGAACAGTTTCTGAGGTGTTATGTGGCTGACGCCCAGACCGAGTGGGCCAAGTTCTTGCCGTTTGCGGAGTTTGCCCATAATAATTTGAAGAGTTCTTCCTCAGGGTTCTCTCCCTTTCAGGTCATGACGGGGAGATCTCCTAAGTTCTCTTCTTTGCCTGTGGTGGCATCTCCTTTCCCAGCATTGGAGGAGTGGCAGGGAACCTTGAAAGAGATATGGACTCTGGTTCAGAGAAATCTTAAGAAGGCGTTTATGACTCAGAAGAAACAGGCAAATAGGAGACGTCTGGGAGAGTGGGACTTTGCACCAGGGGATCTGGTGTGGGTGTCTACTCAACATCTGGCTCTGAAGCAGCCCTCTGCCAAATTGGGCCCTAGATATATGGGCCCATATCCTATCTCTAAGAGAATCAATAAGGTCACATATGCTGTTTCACTTCCGTCTACTTGGAGGGGTGTTAAGACATTTCATGTGTCCTTGTTGAAACCTGCTATGTATGCGGATTCCTCTCCCCCCCCCCCCCTTCCTGTGGTGATTGATGGAGAACCTGAATATGAGATAGAACACATTTTGGATTCCCGGTTGGTGCACAACTTTGTACAGTACCTGGTTCATTGGATCGGGTATGGGCCTGAGGAGAGATTGTGGGCCCCTAGTCATCGTATGCATGTGGAAGAACTCAGAGAGGAGTTCCATAGGTTGCATCCTGATAGACCTGGTAGCCCGTGTCCGGAGTCCACGCCTCAAGGGGGGGGGTGGGGGGGGGGTTTACTGTAACATATGCGGCTGCGGGCACACAGGGTGTCTCCGCAGCCGCTTCGGTTCCCTATTCAGAGCTTTTTTTTTCTGTTTCCTCGGCGTCTAGCACGCCGAGGACGGAATTGTCATTTGCACATAAGGTTTCTGTATCGCGCGCCCGCTCGCGCGTAGACGGGACCTTTATGCTGGAAGGAGGCGCGTCAGCTGACCCACTGGTCGGCTGACATCAGAGCGGACGTTCGCTGCTCAGGATTGGCTGATTGGAGTGGAAGTGGCTTGGAGGTGTACTCTGCTTCTTAAGCCGTCACTGCTCACTCGCAACTTGTCTGCGGTTGCGAATACTTATGTGCTAGCGCTCAGACCTTAGACTAGTATCCGGTGTGCTTTGATCTGGGAGGAAACCAGGGTTTTTACACAACACTAGGAGATTGTTTACTGTATATTATTGATATTCTGTGTATGATTCTGGCTAACCTCTGACTCTGCTAATTGCTACTCGTCTTTGTACTTCTCAAAACAATGGCTGCGCACAAAAACACTAGCAAACTGCGTTCCACACTCCAAGTGGTATGCGTTACTCCTCCCAATCAGGGTCAGGCCGATTACTCCACTTCAGTAATACACCACCACCACACCCCAAGCAGTGGCCACTCACCGTTAGAAAAGACCCTCAGTTAGATGGGTCCACAGCGCTTGTGGGGTCATCTGGCCGCCCCCTGCCACTTGGAGAGAAGGTCACTTCCTCACCACTTTCTGTGTCAGTTGCTGGCTCTTTCACCTCAAAAGACATATACCAGAGCTCCCATAGCGTAAAATTGTATAAAAATTTTATTAATAAAAAGATTGCACACTTACAGACATATCCAGGGTATTTTCGTATAGAGTTTTTGTGGGCTCCACCCCAAACGTTGGCCACCGGGTTGGCTGTAGAGCGCTGTTTCTAACGCCTCCCCCTCTGCGTCCAAGTTCCTCCCCTTGGATAGTGATAAGGCAGCGTGTACTTGACCGGTTTCGTCGCTCTAGGCGACTCCTCAGAAGCATGCGCGGCCTGCGCCTGTCTGTTTTAAATACCCTCTGCTGATGTTAAACACACTCCCTCCCCTCCCTCCCTAACCCGGAAGTTTTGCCCTTTACCCTATAGCTGCCGTCCGGTGACCGGAAGCAGTCATTTGGCAGTGATTTCTGCGTCCCAGGGTGGTTCTATCACACCCAGAAGTATTTCCTGTATCCCAGGGAGAGTCTTCCACGCCTAGAGGGCGTGTTCGTTTACTCCTTCCCACTTAGCATCATCAGATGCCTGTGCCCTCTAACCACTAAGTCGTTCGCCGCGCAGTCAGCGCGCGTCTCCGCCCTCCTTGTCGTGAGCAAAGCAATTGGCTCCACTCTCCTACACCAATGGTGGTTCCCATGGCGACCTTCCTCTTTCCCCAGTGCCTGTCCCTATGCGTTTAGTGAGCGCTCCAAAACCCTCCCAGTTGCCACCTCAGATTAACCATCCCGCATCCTATCCCTAGGACACAGGATGGGATAGAAACTGCATATACATTGCTCCTACCAGTATACAAAATTCATACACGGGATAGTATACTATAAGGTTATGGTCCTTACACTTCACATGCCAGCAAATGTTACAATTTCTTTTGTATCACATTATTATATTACAAGATTTCTTTAGACAGGTATATTCTGCATTTCATTCTATTCATACATTATCGTTGACTCCTCCTCATTTTCTCCCACCTCTGTTATAAGTTATAGGTTGGATTGCCTCCAGGATATCCCCTCCCGAACTCCCTAGGGTGATACCTCAAATTCAGTGCTCCATTCATGGGGAAACCCATCCCTTACCCAATCCTTATGTTACACTCCGTCCCCCCTCCCCCCCCCCTGTTATCACACCCTCCAACCTCATTCTTAATGTACTTACAAGTGCCATACTTCACTCCAAACAATTAGTGATGGGTACTATATACCCTCTCCAAATTTCCAAGGGAAGTTGGGATTCTGATCCCGGAGGCATCCCACCCACATCTAATCATCAGCAAGAAAGCAGACCAAGTCAATTTCAGCATTATGTCCCCTTGGTTTCAAGGTGTCCAAGAGGTATATCCATTTAGTTTCCCTCTGTGAGACCTCCTTCACCATGTCCCCTCCCCTCCACGGTCTCGTAACCTTTTCAACTTCACAAAATGTCAGGAGTGAAGGGTTACTATTGTGTACTTTTTTAAAATGGGCCGATAGGCTATGGCTCATCAGTCCCTTAGCAATATTCCTAAGGTGCTCCCCTATCCTTTCTTTCAAAGGCCTCGTTGTTCTTCCAACATACTGTGTTCCACACGGACACCATGCCACATATATAACATATCTATCATTACACGTAATAAAATCTCTTATTTCTATATGTTTCCCATTGGATTTTCCCCTTACGTGTGTTACTCTTCCAGCTCTGGCCTCTCTGCACCCCTTGCAATCTCTGCATGGGTAAAACCCCGGACGCTGCCATCCTTGAAACCTAGATATCTGTTTTTGGGGTTCCACACAGCTTGGGGCCAGAATGTTCTTTAAATTTGGGGCCTTTCTATATATGAACCTAGGTTTTGGCGGTAGTACTTTACTCAGTTCCACATCAGACAACAGAATTTCCCAGTGTTTACTAACTATACCCTCTATTTCTTTATACTGACTATTATATTCAGTGATAAACGCCAAACTGTGCGTGTTTTCTTGATTAGCATCATTATTTATCCGGTGCACCAATGTTCGTCTATTTATGTGTCTAACCCTATCTATTTCCCTTTCCAAAAAGTTTTCCTCATACCCCTTCTCCATAAATCTTTCCTTCAAAAATTGTGATTGGACCTCATAATCTTCCATATTGCTACAGTTCCTTCTTAGTCGTGTGAACTGTCCCCTAGGGACATTCTTGATCCAATTAGGATGATGACCACTCATTGTGGAAATATAACCATTACGGTCCGTGGCCTTAAAATGTGTTTTAGTTCTAATTTTATTCCCCATAACCATAAGTTGAAGATCCAAATAGCTGATCCTTTCAGTGTCGTGCTCATATGATAATTTAATATTTAACGTGTTATCATTAAGCTGTGCCATGAATGTGTCCAACTCTTCTGCCGTGCCCCCCCACATAATTAACAAGTCATCAATATACCTTTTCCAGGTGACCACCCTTTGTGAAGCCCACATTAATACCCCCTCCTCCCATCTGCCCATATATAGATTGGCCAGACTGGGTGCGAACCCCGCCCCCATCGCACATCCCCTATGTTGCCTATAAAAATTGTCCCCATGCCAGAAATAGTTTTTTTCTAACGCAAATCTCAAAACCTCCAGCAAAAAATCAACCTGTTCTCCCGGCAGCACCCCCTCCCTCTCCATATAATATCTGACTGCTTCTATACCCTTGTCTTGTGGTATACTTGTATAAAGTGAGGAGACGTCTGCCGTCACCAGCCGCGTCCCCTCACTAACATCCATTCCTTCAACCTCTTGAATAGTATGCTTCGTGTCTCTCAGTACACAGGGCAACTTAGTGACCAATGGCTGAAGGAAATTATCAAGGTATTGGCCAAGTCTATGTGTCAGGGAACCCATTCCACTCAGAATAGGTCTTCCCGGGGGGTTAACCGGGTCCTTGTGAACTTTTGGTACTTGGTAGATCACTGGAATTTTAGGAGAGTTAGGGATCAGGTACCTGTATTCAGCATCCAACAGGCACCCCATATCCAACCCTTTCTTCAATAATTGCCTCAGTTCGGTCATGTATTGTTGTGTAGGGTCCCCTCTAAGTTTTTCGTACGTGTCCTCATCCTGTACTAATCTGTTCAGTTTGGTCCTATATTGCACTTTGTTGAGGACCACTACCCCACCTCCCTTATCAGCCGGTCGCACTACCAGTCCTTTTGTGTCTAGCAGGCTTTTGGCAACATTTTTCACCCCTGGGTACCTTCTCTCTGGAATTTCCCTGATTTCATTGCTGACCAGTTTCTTAAAGGCTCCTATGGCTTGAAATCCTGTCTCTTGTGGGTTGAATATGGATTTGTTCTTGAGGGTGGTGTGTGTATACCGGGTAGGTTGAGTTAAATTTGCTGGATTATATATTCTACCATTAGGTCCTTCCCTCTTGGAAAAATATTTTTTCAGATTAAGTTTACGTGTAAACTTCTCTAGATCAATGTACGTTTCAAATTTATTCAAACCCTTCTTAGGGGCAAACTTCAGGCCTTCATCAAGTACTCGTATCTCCCCATTAGTAAGTGGAACTCCACTCAAATTGAATATTCCTTTACCTTCTATTTTTTCTTTATTTTTTTGGCGCTCCCTTCTTCCACCCCTTATCCCCCTTCTGCTCCTCTTTTTCCCGGGAGGTAGCCTGTTTCTTCCACCCAATCTGTTTGGTGGTAAGTCCTGTCCTCCCCCAAAAAACCTCCATATTGACTCTGTTGGGCAAGGGGATCATATCGGTTGCTCATAGGTATATGATATGTGGGTTCCTGACCCTGGGGATTATAATGGTGAGGTACTGGATGTGGTCTGTATTGTCCTCCCATTGGTCGTCCCCCCCTCCCCCCACCCCCCGGCATCCCCCTATAAGGTCTCCAACTTTGCCTGCCCTGTATAGGTGTTGGCCCCATTGGTTGTGCTGGTCTATAAATTTCTTTAAGGGGTACACCACCCCAACCCCCCCGCCCACCCCCCTGTCCTCCCCCTCCCCTCATTCCCAAATTCTGTCCCACCATGGTGGCTGTTGATCCTTGTGGTGGCTGAGGGTTATTTTGTATTATTATATTATCCTTCTTTTCCCCCACCTGAGTTTGCTGGGTCACTTTCTTTTTTATTTGCCATTTGTAGGCTTCCTTATTCTTGTGTGCATGGTAGTCCCTCAGGAACTTCTGTCTCTTAGATACTATTATTTCTTTCTCTGCTTTCTGCAATATCTCACTAATTCTTGCTGTCCTTTTGTTATACTCCTCTGTCCCTTTGCAGATCTCTAGTCTCTGTCTAATCTCATCTATTTCATTTCCTACTCTAGTCAGCTTCCTTTTCTTCCTTTTCATCAATAAGCCGACTAAGCCCACCCCACATCTATCAAAGTATTCTTCCCATTCGGCATCATTTTCCTCATCGTCCTCCCCATCATTTGCTGTCATGTCCCACCTCAGGCGCTTCGGTACTATTCCCTCCTTCTCATATTTACTCAAGGTCACAATGTCCCACCAAGTGGCTTGCTCCTTGAGCATTAATCCCTGCAACCCTTTAAAATCATTATCAGCATTGGGTATAGTATCTTGTTCAATGTTAAAAATATCATCAAGATCAGTACGCTTTTTGAGTCTCTGTTCAAATAAGTCCATATCTGCTGCAATATAAAAAAAATTGATACACAATAAAATCTCCAAAAACTGCGCTGATATCAATGCTGGGTGTAACTTCTTTCAGTGGTGCGCTGCTGTACACAATATATTCAATAGAATCTCAAAACAATGGCTGCGCACAAAAACACTAGCAAACTGCGTTCCACACTCCAAGTGGTATGCGTTACTCCTCCCAATCAGGGTCAGGCCGATTACTCCACTTCAGTGAGACACCACCACCACACCCCAAGCAGTGGCCACTCACCGTTAGAAAAGACCCTCAGTTAGATGGGTCCACAGCGCTTGTGGGGTCATCTGGCCGCCCCCTGCCACTTGGAGAGAAGGTCACTTCCTCACCACTTTCTGTGTCAGTTGCTGGCTCTTTCACCTCAAAAGACATATACCAGAGCTCCCATAGCGTAAAATTGTATAAAAATTTTATTAATAAAAAGATTGCACACTTACAGACATATCCAGGGTATTTTCGTATAGAGTTTTTGTGGGCTCCACCCCAAACGTTGGCCACCGGGTTGGCTGTAGAGCACTGTTTCTAACGCCTCCCCCTCTGCGTCCAAGTTCCTCCCCTTGGATAGTGATAAGGCCGCGTGTACTTGACCGGTTTCGTCGCTCTAGGCGACTCCTCAGAAGCATGCGCGGCCTGCGCCTGTCTGTTTTAGTGAGGGGACGCGGCTGGTGACGGCAGACGTCTCCTCACTTTATACAAGTATACCACAAGACAAGGGTATAGAAGCAGTCAGATATTATATGGAGAGGGAGGGGGTGCGGCCGGGAGAACAGGTTGATTTTTTGCTGGAGGTTTTGAGATTTGCGTTAGAAAAAAACTATTTCTGGCATGGGGGCAATTTTTATAGGCAACATAGGGGATGTGCGATAGGGGCGGGGTTCGCACCCAGTCTGGCCAATCTATATATGGGCAGATGGGAGGAGGGGGTATTAATGTGGGCTTCACAAAGGGTGGTCACCTGGAAAAGGTATATTGATGACTTGTTAATTATGTGGGGGGGCACGGCAGAAGAGTTGGACACATTCATGGCACAGCTTAATGATAACACGTTAAATATTAAATTATCATATGAGCACGACACTGAAAGGATCAGCTATTTGGATCTTCAACTTATGGTTATGGGGAATAAAATTAGAACTAAAACACATTTTAAGGCCACGGACCGTAATGGTTATATTTCCACAATGAGTGGTCATCATCCTAATTGGATCAAGAATGTCCCTAGGGGACAGTTCACACGACTAAGAAGGAACTGTAGCAATATGGAAGATTATGAGGTCCAATCACAATTTTTGAAGGAAAGATTTATGGAGAAGGGGTATGAGGAAAACTTTTTGGAAAGGGAAATAGATAGGGTTAGACACATAAATAGACGAACATTGGTGCACCGGATAAATAATGATGCTAATCAAGAAAACACGCACAGTTTGGCGTTTATCACTGAATATAATAGTCAGTATAAAGAAATAGAGGGTATAGTTAGTAAACACTGGGAAATTCTGTTGTCTGATGTGGAACTGAGTAAAGTACTACCGCCAAAACCTAGGTTCATATATAGAAAGGCCCCAAATTTAAAGAACATTCTGGCCCCAAGCTGCGTGGAACCCCAAAAACAGATATCTAGGTTTCAAGGATGGCAGCATCCGGGGTTTTACCCATGCAGAGATTGCAAGGGGTGCAGAGAGGCCAGAGCTGGAAGAGTAACACACGTAAGGGGAAAATCCAATGGGAAACATATAGAAATAAGAGATTTTATTACGTGTAATGATAGATATGTTATATATGTGGCATGGTGTCCGTGTGGAACACAGTATGTTGGAAGAACAACGAGGCCTTTGAAAGAAAGGATAGGGGAGCACCTTAGGAATATTGCTAAGGGACTGATGAGCCATAGCCTATCGGCCCATTTTAAAAAAGTACACAATAGTAACCCTTCACTCCTGACATTTTGTGGAGTTGAAAAGGTTATGAGACCGTGGAGGGGAGGGGACATGGTGAAGGAGGTCTCACAGAGGGAAACTAAATGGATATACCTCTTGGACACCTTGAAACCAAGGGGACATAATGCTGAAATTGACTTGGTCTGCTTTCTTGCTGATGATTAGATGTGGGTGGGATGCCTCCGGGATCAGAATCCCAACTTCTCTTGGAAATTTGGAGAGGGTATATAGTACCCATCACTAATTGTTTGGAGTGAAGTATGGCACTTGTAAGTACATTAAGAATGAGGTTGGAGGGTGTGATAACGGAAAAGGGGGGGGGGGAGGGGGGGGGAGGGGGGGGGGAGTGTAACATAAGGATTGGGTAAGGGATGGGTTTCCCCATGAATGGAGCACTGAATTTGAGGTATCACCCTAGGGAGTTCGGGAGGGGATATCCTGGAGGCAATCCAACCTATAACTTATAACAGAGGTGGGAGAAAATGAGGAGGAGTCAACGATAATGTATGAATAGAATGAAATGCAGAATATACCTGTCTAAAGAAATCTTGTAATATAATAATGTGATACAAAAGAAATTGTAACATTTGCTGGCATGTGAAGTGTAAGGACCATAACCTTATAGTATACTATCCCGTGTATGAATTTTGTATACTGGTAGGAGCAATGTATATGCAGTTTCTATCCCATCCTGTGTCCTAGGGATAGGATGCGGGATGGTTAATCTGAGGTGGCAACTGGGAGGGTTTTGGAGCGCTCACTAAACGCATAGGGACAGGCGCTGGGGAAAGAGGAAGGTCGCCATGGGAACCACCATTGGTGTAGGAGAGTGGAGCCAATTGCTTTGCTCACGACAAGGAGGGCGGAGACGCGCGCTGACTGCGCGGCGAACGACTTAGTGGTTAGAGGGCACAGGCATCTGATGATGCTAAGTGGGAAGGAGTAAACGAACACGCCCTCTAGGCGTGGAAGACTCTCCCTGGGATACAGGAAATACTTCTGGGTGTGATAGAACCACCCTGGGACGCAGAAATCACTGCCAAATGACTGCTTCCGGTCACCGGACGGCAGCTATAGGGTAAAGGGCAAAACTTCCGGGTTAGGGAGGGAGGGGAGGGAGTGTGTTTAAAATCAGCAGAGGGTATTTAAAACAGACAGGCGCAGGCCGCGCATGCTTCTGAGGAGTCGCCTAGAGCGACGAAACCGGTCAAGTACACGTGGCCTTATCACTATCCAAGGGGAGGAACTTGGACGCAGAGGGGGAGGCGTTAGAAACAGCGCTCTACAGCAACCCGGTGGCCAACGTTTGGGGTGGAGCCCACAAAAACTCTATACGAAAATACCCTGGATATGTCTGTAAGTGTGCAATCTTTTTATTAATAAAATTTTTATACAATTTTACGCTATGGGAGCTCTGGTATATGTCTTTTGAGGTGAAAGAGCCAGCAACTGACACAGAAAGTGGTGAGGAAGTGACCTTCTCTCCAAGTGGCAGGGGGCGGCCAGATGACCCCACAAGCGCTGTGGACCCATCTAACTGAGGGTCTTTTCTAACGGTGAGTGGCCACTGCTTGGGGTGTGGTGGTGGTGTCTCACTGAAGTGGAGTAATCGGCCTGACCCTGATTGGGAGGAGTAACGCATACCACTTGGAGTGTGGAACGCAGTTTGCTAGTGTTTTTGTGCGCAGCCATTGTTTTGAGATTCTATTGAATATATTGTGTACAGCAGCGCACCACCGAAAGAAGTTACACCCAGCATTGATATCAGCGCAGTTTTTGGAGATTTTATTGTCTTTGTACTTCTGCCCATCTGATCTAGTTGCCGAATCGCTTCCTGATTACCTTCTACTCTTTCGCCTTCTGACTCTGTACTGTATCTGCCTCTCGGTTGCCAAACCTAGCTTGTCTGACACTCCGACTCACCAGTGGGCCCTCGCCACTGATGAGGTATTCTCAATAGTGCCCACCAGCTCCTCTGGTGAGGCTTAGCTAAACTAATCAGTTACTGTATTCTAATAGTGCCCACCAGCTCCTCTGGTGAGGCTCAGCTAAACTAATCAGTTACTGTATTCTAATAGTGCCCACCAGCTCCTCTGGTGAGGCTCAGCTTACTGTGTTCTATAAGTACCCACCAGCTCCTCTGGTGAGGTCTTACTAAACTTATTGTTACTGTGTTCTATAAGTACCCACCAGCTCCTCTGGTGAGGTCTTGCTACTTATTGTTGCTGAGTTCTTATAGTGCCTACCAGCTCCTCTGGTAAGGCACAGTCTATTGTTGCACCAAGCACTACACATTCCTTGTATCTTGCCAGCTATACGTGTATTATTGGTGATACTGCAGATCACCACATAATCAGGTATAGCGTCTGTATTATTGGTGATTCTGCAGATCACACATAATCAGATGTCTGTGTTGCTACACCGATCGTTACAACTACCTTTAGTGTTCAGTGAATCCACCTCACTGCATCCAACTACCTTTAGTGTTCAGTGAACCCACCTCACTGCATCCAACTACCTTTAGTGTTCAGTGAACCCACCTCACTGCATCCAACTACCTTTAGCGTTCAGTGAACCCACCTCACTGCATCCAACTACCTTTAGCGTTGAGTGAACCCGCCCAACTGCATCCAACTACCTTTAGTGTTGAGTGAACCCGCCCCACTGCATCCAACTACCTTTAGTGTTGAGTGAACCCGCCCCACTGCATCCAACTACCTTTAGTGTTGAGTGAACCCACCCCACTGCATCCAACTACCTTTAGTGTTGAGTGAACCCACCCCACTGCATCCAACTACCTTTAGTGTTGAGTGAACCCACCCCACTGCATCCAACTACCTTTAGTGTTGAGTGAACCCACCCCACTGCATCCAACTACCTTTAGTGTTGAGTGAACCCACCCCACTGCATCCAACTACCTTTAGTGTTGAGTGAACCCACCCCACTGCATCCAGCTACCTTTAGTGTTGAGTGAACCCACCCCACTGCATCCAACTACCTTTAGTGTTGAGTGAACCCACCCCACTGCATCCAACTACCTTTAGTTCTGAGTGAACCCACCCCACTGCATCCAACTACCTTTAGTGTTGAGTGAACCCACCCCACTGCATCCAACTACCTTTAGTGTTGAGTGAACCCACCCCACTGCATCCAACTACCTTTAGTGTTGAGTGAACCCACCCCACTGCATCCAAATACCTTTAGTGTTCAGTGAACCCACCTCACCGCATCCAACTACCTTTAGTGTTCAGTGAACCCACCTCACCGCATCCAACTACCTTTAGTGTTCAGTGAACCCACCTCACTGCATCCAACTACCTTTAGTGTTCAGTGAACCCACCTCACTGCATCCAACTACCTTTAGTTACAAAAAGAATGTACACAAGCGCTCACAGGAATAAACAAACAGTTAACTTAAATGTACAAAAACTGACAACACCAGTCCCAAGCCGTGGGAATAAAACAAGAAGATGGGTAAGCGCTCAAGAGACAGTCAATGCACCAATATTCACAGGAGGCAAATCAATTGACAAAGCTTCAGGCAATGAAAGCCCGCCCCCCAGCATAGAGAGACTCACCAGATGGTGCGGCCAGAATGGGCCCGACAACGCCTTAGGGGTATAGGCCACCCCTCAGCCTCCTAGGCAACCTCCGCAAATGAATAGGTTCCGCACCTGGTCCCTCCTGGTCCCTCCACTTGCTGTTACCTTTGCAATCTTCTGTAAAATATTAAACCCAAATAGGAGACGACTGAGGTTGTACTCCTTTCAATATCACTTGTCACATATCTGAGAGGATGAGAGCTAAGAAATGAGGACACACCATCTTGCAGCTTATACGCCACAACGCCTTAACCCTCCTGGCGGTATAAAAAAATCCGCCAGGAGGGAGCGCAGCAGTTTTTTTTTAAGTTTTTTTTTCTATATCATGTAGCGAGCCTTCGGCGATCTCCGATCAGGAAATCCCGTTCAAAGAACGGGATTTCCTGGAGGGCTTCCCCCGTCGCCATGGCGACGGGCGGGATGACGTCACCGACGTCACTGACGTCGGGACGTCATTGGGAGTCCCGGGCCACCCCTCGGCGCTGCCTGGCACTGATTGGCCAGGCAGCGCACAGGGTCTGGGGGGGGGGGGGGGGGGGGCGCGCCGCACCGGATAGCGGCGATCGGGCGCGCGGCGGCGGCGATCGGGGTGCTGGCGCAGCTAGCAAAGTGCTAGCTGCGTCCAGCAAAAAAAAAATTAAACAAATCGGCCCAGCAGGGCCTGAGCGGCACCCTCCGGCGGCTTACCCCGAACTAAGTTCGGGGTTACCGCCAAGGAGGTTAAAAAACAGGTAGCTCAAAGCATTGCTCCGTGTGGTTGCAAAGTGAATGTGGCCACACAGGAGTACAACCTCATTTGTCTCCTATTTGGGTTTAATATTTTACAGAAGATTGCAAAGGTAACAGCAAGTGACTACCCACGGAGAGACCAGGAGCGGAACCTATTCATTTGCGGAGGTTGCCTAGGAGGCTGAGGGGTGGCCTATACCCCTAAGGCATTGTCGGGCCCATTCTGGCCGCACCATCTGGTGAGTCTCTCTATGTTGGGGGGTGGGCTGTCATTGCCTGAAGCTTTGTCAATTGATTTGCCTCCTGTGAATATTGGTGCATTGACTGTCTCTTGAGCGCTTACCCATCTTCTTGTTTTATTTCCATCAACTACCTTTAGTGTTCAGTGAACCCACCTCACTGCATCTAACTACCTTTAGTGTTGAGTGAACCCACCTCACTGCATCTAACTACCTTTTGTGTTGAGTGAACCCACCTCACTGCATCTAACTACCTTTTGTGTTGAGTGAACCCACCTCACTGCATATAACTACCTTTACTGTTCAGTGAACCCACCTCACTGCATCTAACTACCTTTAGTGTTCAGTGAACCCACCTCACTGCATATACCTAGCTGTTGTGTTGATTGAACCCACCTCACTGCATCTAACTACCTTTGTGTTGAGTGAACCCACCTCACTGCATCTAACTACCTATTGTGTTGAGTGAACTAACCTCACTGCATCTAACTAGTGATGCTCAAATACCCCTTTTCAAAATTCGAGTTAGGTCGAATTCGAATAGTAAATTATTCGAGATCAGTCGAATATTCGAGTCGAATAATTTTTACTATTCGATTCGACATCGGAATTCGAGCTCACTATTCGAGTCGGTATTCGAGCTCATTATTCGAGCTGACTATTCGAAATGGCCTTAAATAGCTTCCAACACTTGTTTTGAGGGTGAATGATGCAAGAAACCTCTTTTTTTTCCAAGTAACAACAGCAAGTGAT
Source organism: Hyperolius riggenbachi (assembly GCF_040937935.1). NCBI lineage: Eukaryota > Metazoa > Chordata > Amphibia > Anura > Hyperoliidae > Hyperolius > Hyperolius riggenbachi. Next base: position 154,225,325 of record NC_090654.1, read on the forward strand.
TATGTGGGGATGTTCCTTTAAAAAAAAAAAGTTGAAAAGAGAAGTTGTGTCCAGAAATTTGTTCAGTACTGTATATACTTCTTCTTCTTCTTCTTTATCTTCTATATCTTCTTCTTATTCTTCTTCTTCTTCTATATCTTCTTCTTCTATATCTTCTTCTTCTTCTTCTATATTGTCTTCTTCTTCTTCTTCTTCTTCTTCTTCATCTTCTTTTTCTTCATCTTCTTCATCTTCTTCTTCATCTTCTTCATCTTCTTCTTCTTCTTCTTCTTCATCTTCTTCATCTTCAACTTCTTCATCTTCTTCTTCTTCTTCATCTTCTTCATCTTCTTCTTCTTCTTCATCTTCTTCATCATCATCTTCTTCTTCTTCTTCTGCATCTTCTTTTTCTTCATCTTCTTCATCTTCATCTTCTTCATCTTCTTCTTCTTCTTCTTCATCTTCTTCATCTTCTTCTTCATCTTCTTCTTCTTCATCATCTTCTTCTTCATCATCTTCTTCTTCTTCATCTTCTTTTTCTTCATCTTCTTCATCTTCTTCTTCTTCTTCTTCTTCATCTTCTTCATCTTCTTCTTCATCTTCTTCTTCTTCTTCATCATCTTCTTCTTCTTCATCTTCTTCATCTTCATCTTCTTCATCTTCTTCATCTTCTTCTTCATCATCTTCATCTTCTTCTTCTTCATCATCTTCATCTTCTTCTTCATCTTCTTCTTCTTCATCATCTTCATCTTCTTCTTCTTCATCTTCTTCATCTTCATCTTCTTCATCTTCTTCTTCTTCATCTTCTTCATCTTCATCTTCTTCTATATCGTCTTCTTCTTCACTTATTTCTCTTTTCAAATTTTTTTTTAAAAGAAATGCAGCTATTTTTGAGCGTAACAAATAGCTGGTGGCGCACGCATGTTGGAAGCGCCATTGTATGTGCTCCCTGGCAGTGGAAACACACAGACAGCAGGAGGTAAATTCAGCAGCAGGAGAAGGAGGATGAGTGTGTGGCAGCAGGCAATCAATGAGGCAGGCAGCGTGACATAATAGCCCTGGTACCTAGCGGTGATACCAGGGCTGTAAATAAACACAGCAGGCAGGAGGTCCCAGACAGCGGTCGTGCAGCCCACATCGTGTCCAATACACAACTGGGACAACACAGTTTTCAACCCGGGCACCTCAGAAAAATTAACCTTTTTTTTTTTTTTTGGTTTTTTTTGTTTTGTTTTTACAACAAATTACACAGATATAGCTATTTTTTGACGTAATAGCTGGTGGCAGAGTGGCAGCAGAAGGTAAATCTGTGTACCCTGGCGTTGGGAAACACAGACAGACAGACAGCAGCAGCAGCAGCAGGAGGAATGGAGGAGTAATGTGAGCAGCTATTGTTTGACGTAATAGCTGGTGGCAGAGTGGCAGCAGAAGGTAAATCTGTGTACCCTGGCGTTGGGAAACACAGACAGACAGACAGCAGCAGCAGCAGCAGGAGGAATGGAGGAGTAATGTGAGCAGCTATTGTTTGACGTAATAGCTGGTGGCAGAGTGGCAGCAGAAGGTAAATCTGTGTACCCTGGCATTGGGAAACACAGACAGACAGCAGCATCAGCAGGAGGAATGGAGGAGTAGTGTGAGTGTGGCAGCAGGCAGGCAGCGTGACATAATAGCCCTGGTACCTAGCGGTGATACCAGGCCGTAAATGAACACAACAGGAGGTCCCAGACAGCGGTCGTGCAGCCCACATCGTGTCCAATACACAACTGGGACAACACAGTTTTCAACCCGGGCACCTCAGAAAAATTAAACCTTTTTTTTTTTTTTTTATGGTTTTGTAGTTTTGGTTTTACAACCAATTACACAGACAGATATAGCTATTTTTTGACGTAATAGCTGGTGGCAGAGTGGCAGCAGAAGGTAAATCTGTGTACCCTGGCGTTGGGAAACACAGACAGAAAGACAGCAGCAGCAGCAGCAGGAGGAATGGAGGAGTAATGTGAGCAGCTATTGTTTGACGTAATAGCTGGTGGCAGAGTGGCAGCAGAAGGTAAATCTGTGTACCCTGGCGTTGGGAAACACAGACAGACAGCAGCATCAGCAGGAGGAATGGAGGAGTAGTGTGAGTGTGGCAGCAGGCAGGCAGCGTGACATAATAGCCCTGGCACCTAGCGGTGATACCAGGCCGTAAATGAACACAACAGGAGGTCCCAGACAGCGGTCGTGCAGCCCACATCGTGTCCAATACACAACTGGGACAACACAGTTTTCAACCCGGGCACCTCAGAAAAATTAAACCTTTTTTTTTTTTTTTATGGTTTTTTGGTTTTGTTTGTAAAACAAATTACACAGATATATAGCTATTGTTTGACGTAATAGCTGGTGGCAGAGTGGCAGCAGAAGGTAAATCTGTGTACCGTGGCAGTGGGAAACACAGACAGACAGCAGAAGGGCAGTACACAGCAGCCCACTGTAGGTGTAAAATGTGTGGCTGCAGGAGACGTAATAGTCAAAGTGAACCAGGCTGGCTTAGTGAGCAGGAGCCAGGAGGTGGTAAAGGGTGGTAAGGCACATTAACGATGGTTCTTAGCCAGTTCATGTCCCCCTCTCGCCGACAACAGGGGCCAGGAACTCGCCTTCCACCCACGCCTGGTTCATCTTGAGAAACGTCAGTCTGTCCACAGACTTGTGAGACAGACGTGAGCGTTTCTCGGTGACCACACCACCAGCTGCACTGAAGCAGCGCTCGGACAGCACGCTGGAAGGGGGCAGGACAGCACTTCCAGGGCGTACTGCGCCAGCTCGCTCCAGATCTCCAGGCGCTTGACCCAATACTCCATGGGATCAACAGGGGCATCGCTGTCAAGCCCGCTGTAGGACCCCATGTAGTCAGCCACCATGCGGGTCAGGCGCTGGCTGTGACCGGTGAAGGATGCTGCTGCATGCACCTCCTCTCTAGTCACTGCTGCCGGAGCCTCTACAGTCCTGTAGAGCTCGTGGCTGAGAGACAGCAGGTCTATGGGGCGCTTGCTGCTGGATGCAGGCACCTGCTGCTGCCTCTGTGCTGGCTGCTGGACAGTGGGGGTGGAAGGCTGGGGGAAGGCTTCCTCCAAGCGCTCAACAAGGGCCTGCTGCAAGCTCCTTATTTGTTGCGCTGGGTCTCCTCCTGCAGGCGGCAGGAACTGGCTCAACTTCCCCTTGAGGCGTGGGTCCAACATCATGCTGATCCAGATGTCCTCCCTCTGCTTCATCTGGATCACCCTGGGGTCTCTGCGCAGGCACGTCAGCATGTGCGCTGCCATTGGGAAGAGGCGGGCCACGTCTGCTGGCACATCGACGGCAGTGCTGCTGTCCTCATCCTCCTCCTCTGCCTCGTCAGCCTCATCCTCTCTCCACCCCCGCACCAACTCAGCTCCACTGTGCTGCTCCCCCTCATCAGCAGCAAGGTCAGGGACCTCCACCAAGTCCTCCTCCTCCTCCCCCTCAGAGGTGGACTGTGCAGCTGCTTGCCGCTCCTGCTGGTCCAAGGCTGCCGCTCCCTGTTCCAGCAAAGCATCGAGGGCCCTGTTCAGCAGACAAACCAGGGGCACCCACTCGCAGACCATAGCATGGTCCCTGCTCACCATGTTAGTGGCCTGCAGAAAGGGAGCCAGCACTAAGCACACCTGCTGCATGTGCCTCCAGTCATCATCGGGGACGATGGACGGGATGTTGCTGGTCTTGTCCCTTCTCTGAGCGGCGGAAACAGTGGCCAGGGCAAGGTACTGTTTGACAGCGCGCTTCTGTTCAACCACACGCTCCAACATCGCCAGGGTGGAGTTCCAGCGAGTCGGAACGTCAAGGATCAGCCGATGGCGTGGCAGATCCAGCTCCTTTTGCACGTCTTCCAGGCTCGCACAGGCTGCAGCCGAGCGCCGGAAGTGACGCACAACGTTCCTTGCCGTTTCCAGCAGTTCGCCCATCCCCTGGTAGGTGCGCAAGAACTTCTGCACCACCAGGTTCAGCACGTGGGCAAGACAGGGGATGTGGGTCAGGTTTCCCCTGTCTATTGCGGCAACCAGATTGGCCCCATTGTCGGCCACCACCTCTCCGACTCTGAGGCCTCTGGGGGTCAGCCAAATCCTCTCCTGCTCCTGGAGTTTGGCCAACACATGGGTTGCCGTCAGCTTGGTCTTCCCAAGGCTGACCAAGTGCAGCAGCGCTTGGCAGTGGCGGGCCTTCACGCTGCTGCTGAGGCGGGGGGTTTGGCCAGGTGTGCCGGAGGATGGCAGAGGATCGGAGGAACCTGCTGCAGTTCCCCTGACCCTGCGGGGTGGCACCACCCACTGTGTTGCTGCTGCTGCTGTGCCCGCTGCTGCTCTCCCATCCTCACCCCCTTCCACCAAGCTGACGCAGTGGACAGTGAAGGACAGGTAGCGGCCTGTCCCGAAGCGGCTGCTCCAGGAGTCCATGGTGACGTGGACCCTTTCACCAACCGCGTGCTCCAGCCCTCGCTCCACATTGGCCATCACAAAGCGGTGCAGTGCAGGAATGGCCTTGCGGGAGAAAAAGTGTCTGCTGGGGAGCTGCCAGTCTGGGGCTGCGCAAGCAAGCAGCGCACGAATGTCGCTCCCCTCCTGCACGAGCGTGTACGGCAGGAGTTGGGAGCACATGGCCCGTGCCAGCAAGCCGTTCAGCTGCCGCACGCGACGGCTGCTGGGAGGCAGAGCCCTAACCACCCCCTGGAAGGACTCGCTCAAAAGGCTCTGGCGTGGCCTTTTGCTGGCACGGGAATCAGCAGACACAGCGGAGGAGGCCACTGAGGACTGGCTGCCAGAACAGGCCTCAGTGTCGGCGGCAGGAGTTGCAGAGGGGGGAGGAGCAGTGCGTTTCCGCACTCCTGCTGGTGCTGCTGGAGGAGCAGGAGGGCGGGTGGCTGCTGTTGCTGCTGCTGCTGAAGGCTGTGCAGTGATGGGTGTGGTACCACTGCCAGCACCAGATGCCTTCAGCCTCTGGAACTCCTGATGCTGGTGGAAATGTTTCGCAGCAAGGTGGTTGATGAGCGAGCTGGTGCAGAACTTTAAGGGGTCTGCACCTCTGCTCAACTTCCGCTGACAGTGGTTGCAAGTGGCGTACTTGCTGTACACTGTGGGCATGGTGAAAAAGCGCCAGATTGGTGACAGAAACATCCCCCTACGGCATGGAAGCGCTGCTGCCTGTCTCCCTGTGGTGGTTGGGGGAGGGGCTTGGGGGGCTTGGGTGCGGCTGGTGGTAGTACTGGCAGATGCTGCTGCTGCTGCTGCTGCTGAGCCTGAGACACCAGCAGGCTGTGGGACCTGCCTACTGCTGCTGCCAATGCTTGCAATGATGCGCCTCCTTGCAAGGCCCACAAGAGCATCCTCCTCCTCCTCCTCAGAGCTGCTGAGGACGACATCCCCTGGAGGTGGTGGCACCCAGTCTCTGTCTGTCACCGGGTCATCAACATCCTCCCCCTCCTGAAACATGTCCTGCTGGGATGAGGACCCCCCAAACTCCTCTCCTGATGCATGGATGGGCTGCTTGACTGTCGCCACAGTCTTGCTGTCCAATCCCTCATCCCCCAAAGTGCCCATCAGCATCTCCTCCTCAAGATCGCCAACAACAGCAGACAATTTACTCATGATGCCTGGGGTCAAAAGACTGCTGAATGACAGGTCGGCGAGTGACGGTGAACTGGCCTCCTCCCCAGACCCTGCTGGGCGGCTGCTGCGAACAGGGGTGGTGGTGGTGGTGGTGAGGGTGGAGGCCTCAGATGCAGAGCTGATGGCGGGCTGCTCATCCTCCGTCATGAGTTGCACCACAGTGTCTGCATGCTTTTCCTCAATGGGACGTTTCCGACCCGGCTGGAGGAAAATCGGAGCAGGTGCTACACGCTGCTGCTGCTGTGTCTCTGCAGCGTGAGTTGCAGATGCTCCTGCTGGGCGGCGCCCAAGGCATCCACGGCCAGTGGCTATGGGAGGAATGTTAGCCACTGACGCTGCTGCTGCTGCGGAACTGTGCATGGTGGCGCGCCCGCGCCCGCGGCTTGCCACAATGCTGCTCCCTCTCCTCCTGATTCCCTTGCTGCCCTTCCCCTTGCCCAAACCGCGCTGGCTGCCACTTCCAGACATCTTCGATGTTTTGGGCGTATAGACAAAAGTTTTTTAAAAGGGCGGTTGAAAAGTGGGGTACTTTAATGGAGTGGGTTGGTGGGTGAGGTGACTGAGTGAGTGTCCCTAGTACAGTAAGTAAGTAGTAACAGTCAGGAAGTACAACTAGCAGTTACAATAATCAGTAGTAATCACAAGTAAATTTAGTGTGTGTACACTACAGACAGTGAGTGCACGCACGCGCAAACACGCGCAGGAGCTAGCCTATGAACAGTGACTGAGTGTCCTAGACTCCTAGTACAGTAAGTAGTAACAGTAAGTACAACTAACTAATTACAATAATCAATCAGTTATCAGAAGGAAATAGAGTGTGTGTAGTGTGTACACAGACAGTGAGTGCACACACGCAGGAGCTAGTAGCCTATGAACAGTGACTGAGTGTCCTAGACTCCTAGTACAGTAAGTAGTAACAGTAAGTACAACTAACTAATTACAATAAGCAATCAGTTATCAGAAGGAAATAGAGTGTGTGTAGTGTGCAGGGCCGGCCCGCCCATGAGGCGGGGTGAGGCGGGTTCCTCAGGCGGCAGGAAGTGGAGGGGCGGCACCACTCCGCCTCCCTTCTCTTCATTGCTAGACTGCAGCTAGCTCAGAACCCGTTTGCCCCACCTTCATCAACTCGGCGGCTTGTTCAACTTTGTAGGATGCTTAGTTCCTTCTCTCCTGTCCCCCCTCCTGTCTCCCTCTCTCCCCTGTCTCTCCCACCTGTCTCTTCCTTCTCTCTCTCTCTCTTCCCACCCAGGGCTTCACGTGGGACTTGGATCTCTGCCGCGATTGGGGAGGATCGTATCCCTGATGCTGCTGCCGCCACCGCTGCACTGCTGCCACGACTGCACTGCCGCCTGGGGCAATCAGATGCTGCCAACTGCCAAGCGATGGCAGTGCTCTGCTCTTCCTTCCAGGCAGGCTCATATGTTTATCATGGGGATCCCAGAGACGGGAGGCGGGCCCACCGCTGCTGCGACCATGTCAGCCACTGCTTCCTCTCGGCTGCTCTGCTCATCTCCCGAGTCCCGACCAGCTGGGCCACCCAGGCACACCATCCGTGAACACCAGGTATGGATCTTACTTGCACCTTCCGCTGCGGTCAGCACACCATCCCTGCCAGCTGCCAGTGTCTCTCTTCGCCCGTCTCTCTCTCCTTCCTTCTCTCTGACTGTCTCTGCTCTCTCTCCCACCTGTCTCTCTTCCTTCTCTACTGTCCCCCCTCCTGTCTCTCTCTCTCTCTCTCTCTCTCTCCCCTGTCTCTCCCACCTGTCTCTTCCTTCTCTCTCTCTCTCTCTCTCCTGTCAACCCCTCCTGTCTCTCTCTCTCTCTGCTCTGTCAGTCCCTTCTGTGTGTCTCTCTCTCTCTCTCTCTCTCCTCTCTCTCTCTCTCCCCGCTCTGTCTCTCTCTCTCTGCTCTCTCTCTCTTTCTCTCTCTGCTCTGTCCCTCCCTTCTGTCTCTCTCTCTCTCTCTCTGCTCTGTCCCTCCCTTCTGTCTCTCTCTCTCTCTCTGCTCTGTCCCTCCCTTCTGTCTCTCTCTCTCTCTGCTCTGTCCCTCCCTTCTGTCTCTCTCTCTCCCTCTCTCTGCTCTGTCCCTCCCTTCTGTCTCTCTCTCTCTCTCTCTGCTCTGTCCCTCCCTTCTGTCTCTCTCTCTCTCTCTCTCTCTCTGCTCTGTCCCTCCCTTCTCTCTCTCTCTCTCTCTGCTCTGTCCCTCCCTTCTGTCTCTCTCTCTCTGCTCTGTCCCTCCCTTCTGTCTCTCTCTCTCTCTCTCTCTCTCTCTCTCTCTCCTGTCAACCCCTCCTGTCTCTCTCTCTCTCTCTGCTCTGTCCCTTCCTTCTGTGTCTCTCTCTCTCTATCTCTCTCCCCTCTCTCTCTCTCTCTCTCTCTCTCTCTCCCCCCGCTCTGTCTCTCTCTCTCTGCTCTCTCTCTCTCTCTCTCTCTCTGTCCCTCCCTTCTCTCTCTCTCTCTCTCTGCTCTGTCCCTCCCTTCTCTCTCTCTCTCTCTCTCTCTCTCTCTGCTCTGTCCCTCCCTTCTGTCTCTCTCTCTCTCTCTGCTCTGTCCTTCCCTTCTGTCTCTCTCTCTCTCTCTGCTCTGTCCCTCCCTTCTGTCTCTCTCTCTCTCTCTCTGCTCTGTCCCTCCCTTCTGTCTCTCTCTCTCTCTCTCTCTCTCTCTGCTCTGTCCCTCCCTTCTGTCTCTCTCTCTCTCTGCTCTGTCCCTCCCTTCTGTCTCTCTCTCTCTCTCTCTCTGCTCTGTCCCTCCCTTCTGTCTCTCTCTCTCTCTCTCTGCTCTGTCCCTCCCTTCTCTCTCTCTCTCTCTCTCTGCTCTGTCCCTCCCTTCTGTCTCTCTATCTCTCTCTGCTCTGTCCCTCCCTTCTGTCTCTCTCTCTCTCTCTCTCTCTCTCTCTCTCTCTGCTCTGTCCCTCCCTTCTGTCTCTCTCTCTCTCTCTATCTCTGCTCTGTCCCTCCCTTCTGTCTCTCTCTCTCTCTCTCTCTGCTCTGTCCCTCCCTTCTGTCTCTCTCTCTGCTCTGTCCCTCCCTTCTGTCTCTCTCTCTCTCTCTCTCTCTGCTCTGTCCCTCCCTTCTGTCTCTCTCTCTCTCTCTCTCTCTGCTCTGTCCCTCCCTTCTGTCTCTCTCTCTCTCTGCTCTGTCCCTCCCTTCTGTCTCTCTCTCTCTCTCTGCTCTGTCCCTCCCTTCTGTCTCTCTCTCTCTCTCTCTCTCTGCTCTGTCCCTCCCTTCTGTCTCTCTCTCTCTCTGCTCTGTCCCTCCCTCCTCTCTCTGCTCTGTCCCTCGCCCCTCTCTCTCTCTCTCTCTCTGCTCTGTCCCTCCCTTCTGTCTCTCTCTCTCTCTGCTCTGTCCCTCCCTTCTGTCTCTCTCTCTCTCTGCTCTGTCCCTCCCTTCTGTCTCTCTCTCTCTCTCTCTCTGCTCTGTCCCTCCCTTCTGTCTCTCTCTCTCTCTCTCTCTGCTCTGTCCCTCCCTTCTGTCTCTCTCTCTCTCTCTCTGCTCTGTCCCTCCCTTCTCTCTCTCTCTCTCTCTCTGCTCTGTCCCTCCCTTCTGTCTCTCTATCTCTCTCTGCTCTGTCCCTCCCTTCTGTCTCTCTCTCTCTCTCTCTGCTCTGTCCCTCCCTTCTGTCTCTCTCTCTCTCTCTATCTCTGCTCTGTCCCTCCCTTCTGTCTCTCTCTCTGCTCTGTCCCTCCCTTCTGTCTCTCTCTCTGCTCTGTCCCTCCCTTCTGTCTCTCTCTCTCTCTCTCTCTCTCTCTGCTCTGTCCCTCCCTTCTGTCTCTCTCTCTCTCTCTCTCTCTGCTCTGTCCCTCCCTTCTGTCTCTCTCTCTCTCTCTGCTCTGTCCCTCCCTTCTGTCTCTCTCTCTCTCTCTGCTCTGTCCCTCCCTTCTGTCTCTCTCTCTCTCTCTCTCTCTCTCTCTGCTCTGTCCCTCCCTTCTGTCTCTCTCTCTCTCTGCTCTGTCCCTCCCTCCTCTCTCTGCTCTGTCCCTCGCCCCTCTCTCTCTCTCTCTCTCTCTGCTCTGTCCCTCCCTTCTGTATCTCTCTCTGCTCTGTCCCTCCCTTCTGTCTCTCTCTCTCTGCTCTGTCCCTCCCTTCTGTCTCTCTCTCCCTGCTCTGTCCCTCCCTTCTGTCTGTCTCTCTCTGTCCCTCCCTTCTGTCTCTCTCTCTGCTCTGTCCCTCGCCCCTGTCTCTCTCTCTCTCTCTCTCTCTGCTCCGTCCCTCCCTTCTGTCTCTCTCTCTCTCTATGCTCTGTCCCTCCCTTCTGTCTTTCTCTATGCTCTGTCCATCCCTTCTGTCTCTCTCTCTCTCTCTGCTCTGTCCCTCCCTTCAGTCTCTCTCTCTCTCTCTCTATGCTCTGTCCATCCCTTCTGTCTCTCTCTCTCTCTCTGTCTCTGCTCTGTCCATCCCTTCTGTCTCTCTCTCTCTCTCTCTGCTCTGTCCCTCCCTTCTGTCTCTCTCTCTCTCTCTCTGCTCTGTCCCTCCCTTCTGTCTCTCTCTCTCTCTACTCTTTCCCTCCCTCCTCTCTCTGCTCTGTCCCTCGCCCCTGTCTCTCTCTCTCTCTCTGCTCTTTCCCTCGCCCCTTTCTCTCTCTCTCTCTGCTCTGTCCCTCGCCCCGTCTCTCTCCCTCTGCTCTGTCCCTCCCTTCTGTCTCTCTCTCTCTCTGTGCTCTGTCCCTCTCTCTCTCCCACCCGTCTCTCTCTCTTTCTGCTCTCTCCCACCCGTCTCTCTCTCCCACCTGTCTCTCTCTGCTCTCTCTCTCTCTCTGCTCTCTCTCTCTCTCTCTGCCTGCTCTGTCTCTCCCACCCGTGTCTCTCTCTCTCTCTCTCTTTCTGCTCTCTCCCACCCGTCTCTCTCTCTTTCTGCTCTCTCCCACCCGTCTCTCTCTCTTTCTGCTCTCTCCCACCCGTCTCTCTCTCCCACCCGTCTCTCTCTCCCACCTGTCTCTCTCTGCTCTGTCTCTCTCTCTCTCTCTGCTCAGTCTCTCCCTCCTGTGTCTCTCTCTCCCCTCTCTCTCTGCTCTCTATGCTCAGTCTCCCTCCTGTCTCTCTCTGCTCTCTCTCTCTCTCCGCTCTCTCTTCCTCCTTTCTGTTTCTGCCTCCTGTCCTCTCTCTCTCTCTCTCTCTCTCGCTCTCGTGTGTCTGTATACGTGTGTTCACAAGGTGGCCACTCAGCCAGAAATACATTGGACATATACAGGGGGATCTAACTATATACAAGGGGAATCTGACTATATCTGACTATATACAATGGCTGTGTACAGGGGGATCTGGCTATATACAGGGGCGATCTGAATATATACACTGGCTATATACTAAAGGGAGATCTGGCTAAATATACTGTAATTGGGTATCATGTTGGTTACCTATCCTAAATGGGGGGTTATATAGCTACCTATACTATAAATGGGGGGTTCATCTGGCTACCTGTGCTAAAGGGGGGATTATTTGGCTACCTAATTGCTGCCACATTATATATATTTTGGCAAAACACTGCTGCTGCATCGTGTATTTTGTAGGGAAACACTGCCTATACTGTGGCTATACTACACTACCTAAACTGGTGGTAATAATCCCAGGATACCTATACTGGGGGCACCCATACCTGACATTACCCGCCATGGCATGCACCGGGTGTCAAATGCCCTAGGTACGCCACTGGGCACCAGGCATAACGAGGAAGTGATTGGCTGCTTCCTCAATTTGCCTGCAGGCTGCAGTGCAGACTCTGCAGTGAAGTCCTGGCTGTGACGCCTCCGTGCCTGCACACACCGTGAGTCATTGACTCGGCCGGCCAGACTGTGTTCTGCCTGGGACCCACCCCAACTAGGCTGTGCAGTGCACCGCATGCCAGTTCTGCTGCCACGTGCCCCCCACCGTGATGCCGCCGGCCTCCGAGTCCGACGACTCCGAGCTCTGCGGCCTCTCCAAAAGCGATAATGATGATGGTGGCGGCCGCCGCCCGCCCTGTTGTCCCTGATTGTGTCAGTCACGGTCACTGAGCGCCACCGTGACGACGATGAGCCTGCCGCCGCTGTTCACCGGCCTTGCCAGCCAGCGCGAGATGGAGCATGCCCGCCGCAGCCGGCTGTCCCCTGCCTGCCAGTGCAGGATGGATCATGCTGGATGCCTGACGCCTGCCCTCCGCCATCACCGCCGCCACCAGACCCCATCCCCGGTGAGTCACTTTGCTGGATGCCTCAGTCCTCTCAGGCTTGAGGAGCCACGGTTGGTCGGCCGTGCATTCCCTTTTTTTAATTTTTTTTTTTTTTTTACTGCTATGTGATGATGGTGATGATGATGATGATGTCTGTACTGACTGCCTGCCTGCTATAATAAAAGGGGTCGGGTCGGGGACATACAGGAGGGTGGCAGCAGCAGCAGGCTTCACCAACTGCACGGTCTGCTACTGCATCATACTTACAACCTGGGCTGGCTAGGCTAGCTATATTGCCAGTGGGACTGACTGAAGGCACCTTTCATGAAAGCATGGTCTGTCTGCGCTCCAACTATTTACGTCTGTAACGTCTCTGAGATGATCTCTGACAGCAGGGTGGTGAATCACAGTGGCATAGACTCTTGACGACTGAATCATAATTGAACGTGTGTACCAGGCTTTAGCCCTCATCTTAGAAGTGGATGTGTTAGAGGATTTAAATGAATCATGTATAATCCAGGGAGTGGGACCGAGTTGGTTTGCTGAGACAGTGTGTTGGTTGGGTCAGGTGCACCGTGTTGGGTGGAATCGTCACGTTTCCTCTCCACACCCAACCAACACACTGTCTCAGCAAACCAACTCGGTCCCACTTCCTGGATTATACATGATTCATTTAAATCCTCTAACACATCCACTTCTAAGATGAGGGCTAAAGCCTGGTACACACTTTCAATTATGATTGGCCAATCACTGACCAATTTTACCACCTGCGTCATGTAGTATGAGGCTGGGCAGCAGATATTGCGCACTATGAGCAGATTATGTAGGTATCCCTTACACTACATGAAGGAAGGTGGTACAATTGGTCAATGATTGGCCAATCGTAATTGAAAGTGTGTATCAGGCTTAATTCCGCTAAGAAAGACAGGAGGGACAACAAGCAGATGGAGACAGAAAGGGATATAGGGGGGGGGGGGAATCGGCTGGGGGTGGGGGGTATCGGGGGGGGGGGGGGGCGCCTTCACAGTCTTTGCCTCAGGCAGCAGAAAGTCCAGGACCGGCCCTGGTAGTGTGTGTACACAGACAGTGAGTGCACACACGCAGGAGCTAGTAGCCTATGAACAGTGACTGAGTGTCCTAGACTCCTAGTACAGTAAGTAGTAACAGTAAGTACAACTAACTAATTACAATAAGCAATCAGTTATCAGAAGGAAATAGAGTGTGTGTAGTGTGTGTACACAGACAGTGAGTGCACACACGCAGGAGCTAGTAGCCTATGAACAGTGACTGAGTGTCCTAGACTCAGGGGCGTAGCAATAGGGGGTGCAGAGGTAGCGACCGCATCGGGGCCCTTGGGCCAGAGGGGCCCCAAAAGGCCCTCCCTCAACTGCAGTATTGCCTCTCTATTGGTCCTGTGCTCATAATAATCCCTTCTATAGATACTTTGAATAGTGGTAATCATTAACAAGCTGTTCCCCATCCCCTTCTTGCCCCTCTGACACTGTAGTTGCCGTTGACAGGTTTTGGTGCGTCGTATCAATTGTTATGTATAGAGCACTAGGGGGGCCCCATTGCAAAACTTGCATTGGGGCCCACAGTTCCTTACCTACGCCACTGCCTAGACTCCTAGTACAGTAAGTAGTAACAGTAAGTACAACTAACTAATTACAATAAGCAATCAGTTATCAGAAGGAAATAGAGTGTGTGTAGTGTGTGTACACAGACAGTGAGTGCACACACGCAGGAGCTAGTAGCCTATGAACAGTGACTGAGTGTCCTAGACTCCTAGTACAGTAAGTAGTAACAGTAAGTACAACTAACTAATTACAATAAGCAATCAGTTATCAGAAGGAAATAGAGTGTGTGTAGTGTGTGTACACAGACAGTGAGTGCACACACGCAGGAGCTAGTAGCCTATGAACAGTGACTGAGTGTCCTAGACTCCTAGTACAGTAAGTAGTAACAGTAAGTACAACTAACTAATTACAATAATCAATCAGTTATCAGAAGGAAATAGAGTGTGTGTAGTGTGTGTACACAGACAGTGAGTGCACACACGCAGGAGCTAGTAGCCTATGAACAGTGACTGAGTGTCCTAGACTCCTAGTACAGTAAGTAGTAACAGTAAGTACAACTAACTAATTACAATAATCAATCAGTTATCAGAAGGAAATAGAGTGTGTGTAGTGTGTACACAGACAGCGAGTGCACACACGCAGGAGCTAGTAGCCTATGAACAGTGACTGAGTGTCCTAGACTCCTAGTACAGTAAGTAGTAACAGTAAGTACAACTAACTAATTACAATAATCAATCAGTTATCAGAAGGAAATAGAGTGTGTGTAGTGTGTACACAGACAGTGAGTGCACACACGCAGGAGCTAGTAGCCTATGAACAGTGACTGAGTGTCCTAGACTCCTAGTACAGTAAGTAGTAACAGTAAGTACAACTAACTAATTACAATAATCAATCAGTTATCAGAAGGAAATAGAGTGTGTGTAGTGTGTACACAGACAGTGAGTGCACACACGCAGGAGCTAGTAGCCTATGAACAGTGACTGAGTGTCCTAGACTCCTAGTACAGTAAGTAGTAACAGTGAGTACAACTAACTAATTACAATATTCAATTACAATAATCAATCAGTTATCAGAACTTGGAAATAGAGTGTGTGTAGTGTGTACACAGACAGTGAGTGCACACACGCAGGAGCAGCTAGTAGCCTATGAACAGTGACAGTGAGTGTCCTAGTACAGTTACAGTATATAACTACAATACTAATACAATCAGTAGTAAAGGACAGCAGAAATACTGGTATAGAATAGAGAGAAATAAACAGAGGACAGGAGGACAGCTGCCCACACAGGCAGGCCCTGAGGCCTAAAGCTGTAAGCCTGCAGCAGCTGGCCTGTCTCTTTGTAACACAAAAGCTACTAACTAAAATACAATGTCTAACTAACTAACAACAATATAGGTGTGTATAGGAGGTGTATGTGAGCAAAAACGCTAGGTAAATGACCACAATAAAGCTCTTGCTAAGCCAAAGCACAAAGGAGCAACTCTCTCTCTATGCAAGTCTCAGGCAAGGACGGAGAAACGGAACATGGCGGCCGCTATTTATAGGGTAGGGGCTGGCCAGGGTCCCCCTCTGTGATTGGCTGCCGTCAGAGGGCCTGGGAGCCCTCTGATTGGCTCTAAGGACATCAATCTGGGCTAAGACGCTATTCGAGCTCGGTACCGAGCTCGAATAGCGCCGTTTGCTCGAATAGCTCGAATAGTGAATGGGCTATTCGAGTGTACGCGAATAGCCCATTCGAATAGCTACAGCTATTCGGAGCTCGAATACCGAGCTCGAATAGCTGGAAAAGAGCTCGAATATTCGAGCTACTCGAATATTCGAGCTCTGCTGAGCACCACTGCATCTAACTACCTTTAATGTTGAGTGAACCCACCTCACTGCATCTAACTACCTTTAGTGTTGAGTGAACCCACCTCACTGCATCTAACTACCTTTAGTGTTGAGTGAACCCACCTCACTGCATCTAACTACCTTTAGTGTTGAGTGAACCCACCTCACTGCATCTAACTACCTTTTGTGTTGAGTGAACCCACCTCACTGCATCTAACTACCTTTTGTGTTGAGTGAACCCACCTCACTGCATATAACTACCTTTTGTGTTGAGTGAACCCACCTCACTGCATCTAACTACCTTTAGTGTTCAGTGAACCCACCTCACTGCATATAACTAGCTGTTGTGTTGATTGAACCCACCTCACTGCATCTAACTACCTTTGTGTTGAGTGAACCCACCTCACTGCATCTAACTACCTATTGTGTTGATTGAACCCACCTCACTGCATCTAACTACCTTTAATGTTGAGTGAACCCACCTCACTGCATCTAACTACCTTTAGTGTTGAGTGAACCCACCTCACTGCATCTAACTACCTTTAGTGTTCAGTGAACCCACCTCACTGCATATACCTAGCTGTTGTGTTGAGTGAACCCACCTCACTGCATCTAACTACCTTTAGTGTTCAGTGAACCCACCTCACTGCATCTAACTACCTTTAGTTTTCACTGCATCTAACTACCTTTAGTTTTCACTACCTCTAACTACCTTTAGTGTTCAGTGAACACACCTCACTGCATCTAACTACCTTTAGTGTTCAGTGAAACCACCTCACTGCATATACCTAGCTGTTGTGTTGAGTGAACCCACCTCACTGCATCTAACTACCTTTAGTGTTCAGTGAACTCACCTCACTGCATCTAACTACTTTTAGTGTTCAGTGAACCCACCTAACTGCATCTAACTACCTTTGTGTTGAGTGAACCCACCTCACTGCATATACCTAGCACCCCCCTGAGATGGATAAAATAGACAAACCAGGTAGAGGAAAAGGTAGAGGCAGACCCAGAGGAAGGCCACCTGGCACCGGCAGGTCTGTGCGAGGTGGTGTTGCTGTGATTTTGTGCGGACCTGGCCCAAAGTACAGTGCTCAGAAGAAGGCACGTGCCATCACTTCCCAAAATTGTGAAGACGTGCTTGAGTATTTAACACAGAACACCTCATCTCCCGCAGCCACCAGCGCTACTACAAGCACCACTTTGACACTTCGCAGGAGTTATTTGGTGTGAAAATCACTGATTCACAGATTGACGATTATACGGATGCCACGCATGTTCCCAATAGAGGAGATGACCAGGGGGACAGTTCAGAGGGGGAGCCAGAGAGGAGTAGGAGGAGACGATTCCATGAAAGAAGCAGAGGGAGCTCGTCCTCAGAAACAGCTGGGGGCAGTGTCCGGCGCCATGTATCGCCAGCTATGGACAGCCAGCCAACATGCCCTTCAAGGTCAGCTGCTGATGCCACCATAGTGCCATCACCCCAGGGGGGCTCAGCGATTTGAACATTTTTTAATGTGTGTACCTCAGGTCGGAGCAAAGCCATCTGTTCTCTCTGCCTCCAAAAATTGAGCCGTGGAAAGGCCAACACTCACGTAGGGACAAGTGCCTTACAAAGGCACCTGGAGAAAAGGCACAAACAGCAATGGGAAGAAAACCTGAGGAAAAGCAGCACCCAAAAGACAAGCCACCCTCCTTCTCCTCTTCCTCCTTCAGGTGCAGCATCTTCAGCTGCTTTCTCCCTTGCATCTTCACAGCCACCCTCCTCCACACCGCCACTGCCCTTGAGCGGTTCCTGCTCCTCTGCCCACAGCAGTAGCCAGGTGTCCGTGAAGGAAGTCTTTGAGCGGAAGAAGCCAATTTCTGCCAGTCACCCTCTTGCTGGCGTCTGACAGCTGGCGTGGCGGAACTATTAGCTTTCCAGCTATTACCATACAAGCTGTTGGAGTCAGAGGCTTTCTGTAAATTTGTGGCCATTGGGACACTGCAGTGGAAGATACCAGGCCGCAATTATTTTTCACAAAAGGCCATACCCAAACTGTACGGTACAGTTGAGAGGCAAATGGTGTCATCTCTTGCGAAGAGCATTGGGTCAAGGGTCCACCTGACCACGGATGCCTGGTCTGCCAAGCATGGGCAGGGCCGCTACATTACGTACACAGCCCATTGGGTCAACCTGGTGACCGATGGCAAGCAGGGAGTACGTGGCTGCGCAGCGGATCAACTTGTGACACCTCCACGGCTTGCAGGCAGGCCTCCTGCCACCTCCTCTCCTCTCCTCCTGCTACATCCACTTTGCTTTCATCCTCCTCCTCCTCCTTGGCTGAGTGGCAGTTCAACTCTAGTGGTGCTGCCATCTCCTCCTCTCCAGCTACACAGCCCCATCTCCCCAGAGCCTACGCTGCATGCCAGGTACGACGGTGTCACACCATTTTAGACATGTCTTGCCTCAAAGTGGAGAGTCACACTGGACCAGCTCTCCTGGCTGCTCTTAACAAAGAGGTGGAGCAATGGCTGATCCCGCACTAGCTGGAGATTGGCAACATGGTGTGTGACAACGGCAGCAATCTCCTTTCCGCTTTGAATTTGGGAAAGCTGAAACATGTACCCTGCATGGCACATGTGCTGAATCTGGTCGTGCAAAGATTTGTGTCAAAGTACCCAGGCTTAGAGGACATCCTGAAGCAGGCCAGGAAGTTGTGTGGGCATTTCAGGTGGTCTTACACGGCCATGGCACGATTTGCGGACATTCAGCGGAGAAACAACTTGCCGGTGAGATGCCTGATTTGCGATAGCCCGACTCACTGGAATTCCACCCTGCTCATGTTCTCTCGCCAGCTAGACCAGGAGAAAGCCGTCATCCAGTACCTGTACAATTACAGTAGAAAGACACAATCTGGGAAGATGGGGATGTTCTGGCCACCGAACTGGACACTGATGCGAAATGCATGCAGGATCATGCAGCCGTTTGAGGAGGTGACCAACCTGCGGCCTGGTATCTTCCACTGCAGTGTCCCAATGGCCACAAATTTACGGAAAGCCTCTGACTCCACCAGCTTATATGGTAATAGCTGGCGAGCTAATAGTTCCGCCATGCCAGCTGTCAGACACCGGGCAAGAGGGTGACTGGCAGAAATTGGCTTCTTCCGCTCAAAGACTTCCTTCACAGACATCTGGCTACTGCTGTGGGCAGAGGAGCAGGAACCGCTCAAGGGCAGTGGCGGTGTAGAGGAGGGTGGCTGTGAAGGTGCAAGGGAGAAAGCGGCTGAAGATGCTGCACCTGAAGGAGGAAGAGGAAAAGAAGGGTGGCTTGTCTTTTGGGTGCTACCTTTCCTCAGGTGTTCTTGGACACTTGTCCCTACGTGAGTGTTGGCCTTTCCACAGCTCAATTTTTGGAGGCAGAGAGAACAGATGACTTTGCTCCGATCTGAGACACACATGTTAAAAACTTTCCAAACTGCTGAGCCCCCCTGGGGCGCTATGGTGGCATCAGCAGCTGACATTGAAGGGCATGTTGGCTGGGTGTCCATAGCTGGCGATACATGGCGCTGGATGCTGCCCCCAGCTGTTTCTGAGGACGAGCTCCCTCTGCTTCTCCTCCTACTCCTCTCTGACTCTCCCTCTGAACTGTCCCCCTGGTCATCTCCTCTATTGGGAACAAACGTTGCATCCATATAATCTTCATCATAATCCTCCTGCCCAGCTTTGCTTTCCTCAGACACCTCCACAACTGCACCAACATTAGTGTTGGGCGAACAGTGTTCGCCACTGTTCGGGTTCTGCAGAACATCACCCTATTCGGGTGATGTTCGGGTTCGGCCGAACACCTGATGGTGTTCGGCCGAACTAAGAGCGCATGGCCGAACGTTACCCGAACGTTCGGCTAGCGCTGTGATTGGCCGAACGGGTCACGTGTAGTGTTGGGCGAACATCTAGATGTTCGGGTTCGGGCCGAACATGGCCGAACTCTGAACATAATGGAAGTCAATGGGGACCCGAACTTTCGTGCTTTGTAAAGCCTCCTTATATGCTACATACCCCAAATTTACAGGGTATGTGCACCTTGGGAGTGGGTACAAGAGGAAAAAAAATTAGCAAAAAGAGCTTATAGTTTTTGGGAAAATCGATTTTAAAGTTTCAAAGGGAAAACTGTCTTTTAAATGCGGGAAATGTCTGTTTTCTTTGCACAGGTAACATGCTTTTTGTCGGCATGCAGTCATAAATGTAATACATATAAGAGGTTCCAGGAAAAGGGACCGGTAACGCTAACCCAGCAGCAGCACACGTGATGGAACAGGAGGAGGGTGGCGCAAGAGGAGAAGGCCACGCTTTGAGACACAACAACCCAGGCCTTGCATGAGGACAAGAAGCGTGCGGATAGCAATTTGCATTTTGTCGCCATGCAGTCATAAATGTAATACAGATGAGAGGTTCAATAAACAGGGACCGGAAACGCTAACCCATCACAGATGTTCATTGTTCATGTTACTTGGTTGGGGTCCGGGAGTGTTGCGTAGTCGTTTCCAATCCAGGATTGATTCATTTTAATTTGAGTCAGACGGTCTGCATTTTCTGTGGAGAGGCGGATACGCCGCTGATCTGTGACGATGCCTCCGGCAGCACTGAAACAGCGTTCCGACATAACGCTGGCTGCCGGGCAAGCCAGCACCTCTATTGCGTACATTGCCAGTTTGTGCCAGGTGTCTAGCTTCGATACCCAATAGTTGAAGGGTGCAGATGGATTGTTCAACACAGCTACGCCATCTGACATGTAGTCCTTGACCATCTTCTCCAGGTGATCGGTGTTGGAGGTGGATCTGCACGCTTGCTGTTCTGTGTGCTGCTGCATGGGTGTCAGAAAATTTTCCCACTCCAAGGACACTGCCGATACCATTCCCTTTTGGGCACTAGCTGCGGCTTGTGTTGTTTGCTGCCCTCCTGGTCGTCCTGGGTTTGCGGAAGTCAGTCTGTCGGCGTACAACTGGCTAGAGGAGGGGGAGGATGTCAATCTCCTCTCTAAAGTCTCCACAAGGGCCTGCTGGTATTCTTCCATTTTGACCTGTCTGGCTCTTTCTTCAAGCAGTTTTGGAACATTGTGTTTGTACCGTGGATCCAGAAGGGTATAAACCCAGTAATTGGTGTTGTCCAGAATGCGCACAATGCGTGGGTCGCGTTCAATGCAGTCCTAGGCCGAAGAGGTCATAGCCTAGGGTCACAAAACCTGTTTATTTGGGCAATTTCAATGGTGGCGAGTCTGACGTACATAAATCGCAGCAATGGCCGTTAGCAACGTCTGAATCTCACGAAATGTCTCATGCAGGTAGAAGACATATTGTTAGACTTGGGCTCCAAAGATGGGTTCCCTACATCTCTGCAAACCAGAGTTACAGGGCTCCAAATTTGGTAAAATCCCCTATAGGCTTTCATTGGGCCTCCTATTTACAGTTCCAAAATCTCACATCTTTTCAAAGGGCAATGGCTCAGCAGTACCAAATTTTCTAGCATTGTAGGGACCCTTAGGGGGAACATGACTGGTGAGTTTCGGGCCCCTAGGCCGAAGAGGTCATAGCCTAGGGTCACAAAAACCTGTTTATTTGGGCTATTTCAATGGTAGTGATGGTGACGTACATAAATCGCAGCAATGGCCGTTAGCAAAGTCTGAATCTCACGAAATGTCTCATGCAGGTAGAAGACATATTGTTAGACTTGGATTCCAAAGATGGGGTCCCTACATCTCTGCAAACCAGAGTTACAGGGGTCCAAAATTGGTAAAATCCCCCATAGGATTTCATTGCCTCCCTATTTCACTTTCCAAAATCTCACATCTTTTCAAAGGGCAATGGCTCAGCAGTACCAAATTTTCTAGCATTGTAGGGACCCTTAGGGGGAACATGACTGGTGAGTTTCGGGCCCCTAGGCCAAAGAGGTCATAGCCTAGGGTCACAAAAACCTGTTTATTTGGGCTATTTCAATGGTAGTGATGGTGGCGTACATAAATCGCAGCAATGGCCGTTAGCAACGTCTGAATCTCACGAAATGTCTCATGGAGGTAGAAGACATATTGTTAGACTTGGATTCCAAAGATGGGGTCCCTACATCTCTGCAAACCAGAGTTACAGGGGTCCAAAATTGGTAAAATCCCCATAGGATTTCATTGCCTCCCTATTTCACTTTCCAAAATCTCACATCTTTTCAAAGGGCAATGGCTCAGCAGTACCAAATTTTCTAGCATTGTAGGGACCCTTAGGGGGAACATGACTGGTGAGTTTCGGGCCCCTAGGCCGAAGAGGTCATAGCCTAGGGTCACAAAAACCTGTTTATTTGGGCTATTTCAATGGTAGTGATGGTGACGTACATAAATCGCAGCAATGGTCGTTAGCAACGTCTGAATCTCACGAAATGTCTCATGCAGGTAGAAGACATATTGTTAGACTTGGATTCCAAAGATGGGGTCCCTACATCTCTGCAAACCAGAGTTACAGGGGTCCAAAATTGGTAAAATCTCCCATAGGATTTCATTGCCTCCCTATTTCACTTTCCAAAATCTCACATCTTTTCAAAGGGCAATGGCTCAGCAGTACCAAATTTTCTAGCATTGTAGGGACCCTTAGGGGGATCATGACTGGTGAGTTTTTCCACTGCTGAGCCATTGCCCTTTGAAATGGTGTGAGATTTTGGAACGGTAAATAGGAGGCCCAATGAAAGCCTATGGGGGATTTTACCAATTTTGGACCCCTGTAACTCTGGTTTGCAGAGATGTAGGGACCCCATATTTGAAATCCAAGTCTAACAATATGTCTTCTACCTGCATGAGACATTTCGTGAGATTCAGACGTTGCTAACGGCCATGGCTGAGATTTATGTACGCCACCATCACTACCATTGAAATAGCCCAAATAAACAGGTTTTTGTGACCCTAGGCTATGACCTCTTCGGCCTAGGGGCCAGAAACTCACCAGTCATGTTCCCCCTAAGGGTCCCTACAATGCTAGAAAATTTGGTACTGCTGAGCCATTGCCCTTTGAAAAGATGTGAGATTTTGTAAAGTGAAATAGGGAGGCAATGAAATCCTATGGGGGATTTTACCAATTTTGGACCCCTGTAACTCTGGTTTGCAGAGTTGTAGGGACCCCATCTTTGGAATCCAAGTCTAACAATATGTCTTCTACCTGCATGAGACATTTCGTGAGATTCAGACGTTGCTAACGGCCATTGCTGAGATTTATGTACGCCACCATCACTACCATTGAAATAGCCCAAATAAACAGGTTTTTGTGACCCTAGGCTATGACCTCTTCGGCCTAGGGGCCCGAAACTCACCAGTCATGTTCCCCCTAAGGGTCCCTACAATGCTAGAAAATTTGGTACTGCTGAGCCATTGCCCTTTGAAAAGATGTGAGATTTTGGAAAGTGAAATAGGGAGGCAATGAAATCCTATGGGGGATTTTACCAATTTTGGACCCCTGTAACTCTGGTTTGCAGAGATGTAGGGACCCCATCTTTGGAATCCAAGTCTAACAATATGTCTTCTACCTGCATGAGACATTTCGTGAGATTCAGACTTTGCTAACGGCCATTGCTGCGATTTATGTACATCACCATCACTACCATTGAAATAGCCCAAATAAACAGGTTTTTGTGACCCTAGGCTATGACCTCTTTGGCCTAGGGGCCCGAAACTCACCAGTCATGTTCCCCCTAAGGGTCCCTACAATGCTAGAAAATTTGCCACTGCTGAGTAATTGCCCTTTGAAAAAATGTGAGATTTTGGAACTGTAAATAGGAGGCCCAATGAAAGCCTATGGGTGATTTTACCAAATTTGGAGCCCTGTAACTCTGGTTTGCAGAGATGTAGGGAACCCATCTTTGGAGCCCAAGTCTAACAATATGTCTTCTACCTGCATGAGACATTTCGTGAGATTCAGACGTTGCTAACGGCCATGGCTGAGATTTATGTACGCCACCATCACTACCATTGAAATAGCCCAAATAAACAGGTTTTTGTGACCCTAGGCTATGACCTCTTCGGCCTAGGGGCCCGAAACTCACCAGTCATGTTCCCCCTAAGGGTCCCTACAATGCTAGAAAATTTGGTACTGCTGAGCCATTGCCCTTTGAAAAGATGTGAGATTTTGGAAAGTGAAATAGGGAGGCAATGAAATCCTATGGGGGATTTTACCAATTTTGGACCCCTGTAACTCTGGTTTGCAGAGATGTAGGGACCCCATCTTTGGAATCCAAGTCTAACAATATGTCTTCTACCTGCATGAGACATTTCGTGAGATTCAGACTTTGCTAACGGCCATTGCTGCGATTTATGTACGTCACCATCACTACCATTGAAATAGCCCAAATAAACAGGTTTTTGTGACCCTAGGATATGACCTCTTGGCCTAGGGGCCCGAAACTCACCAGTCATGTTCCCCCTAAGGGTCCCTACAATGCTAGAAAATTTGCCACTGCTGAGTAATTGCCCTTTGAAAAGATGTGAGATTTTGGAACTGTAAATAGGAGGCCCAATGAAAGCCTATGGGTGATTTTACCAAATTTGGAGCTCTGTAACTCTGGTTTGCAGAGATGTAGGGAACCCATCTTTGGAGCCCAAGTCTAACAATATGTCTTCTACCTGCATGAGACATTTCGTGAGATTCAGACGTTGCTAACGGCCATGGCTGAGATTTATGTACGCCACCATCACTACCATTGAAATAGCCCAAATAAACAGGTTTTTGTGACCCTAGGCTATGACCTCTTCGGCCTAGGGGCCCGAAACTCACCAGTCATGTTCCCCCTAAGGGTCCCTACAATGCTAGAAAATTTGGTACTGCTGAGCCATTGCCCTTTGAAAAGATGTGAGATTTTGGAAAGTGAAATAGGGAGGCAATGAAATCCTATGGGGGATTTTACCAATTTTGGACCCCTGTAACTCTGGTTTGCATAGATGTAGGGACCCCATCTTTGGAATCCAAGTCTAACAATATGTCTTCTACCTGCATGAGACATTTCATGAGATTCAGACTTTGCTAACGGCCATTGCTGCGATTTATGTACGTCACCATCACTACCATTGAAATAGCCCAAATAAACAGGTTTTTGTGACCCTAGGCTATGACCTCTTTGGCCTAGGGGCCCAAAACTCACCAGTCATGTTCCCCCTAAGGGTCCCTACAATGCTAGAAAATTTGCCACTGCTGAGCCATTGCCCTTTGAAAAGATGTGAGATTTTGGAACTGTGAATAGGAGGCCCAATGAAAGCCTATAGGTGATTTTACCAAATTTGGAGCCCTGTAACTCTGGTTTGCAGGGATGTAGGGAACCCATCTTTGGAGCCCAAGTCTAACAATATGTCTTCTACCTGCATGAGACATTTCGTGTGATTCAGACGTTGCTAACGGCCATTGCTGCGATTTATGTACGTCAGACTCGCCACCATTGAAATTGCCCAAATAAACAGGTTTTGTGACCCTAGGCTATGACCTCTTCGGCCTAGGACTGCATTGAACGCGACCCACGCATTGTGCGCATTCTGGACAACACCAATTACTGGGTTTATACCCTTCTGGATCCACGGTTCAAACACAATGTTCCAAAACTGCTTGAAGAAAGAGCCAGACAGGTCAAAATGGAAGAATACCAGCAGGCCCTTGTGGAGACTTTAGAGAGGAGATTAACATCCTCCCCCTCCTCTAGCCAGTTGTACGCCGACAGACTGACTTCCGCAAACCCAGGACGACCAGGAGGGCAGCAAACAACACAAGCCGCAGCTAGTGCCCAAAAGGGAATGGTATCGGCAGTGTACTTGGAGTGGGAAAATTTTCTGACACCCATGCAGCAGCACACAGAACAGCAAGCGTGCAGATCCACCTCCAACACCGATCACCTGGAGAAGATGGTCAAGGACTACATGTCAGATGGCGTAGCTGTGTTGAACAATCCATCTGCACCCTTCAACTATTGGGTATCGAAGCTAGACACCTGGCACAAACTGGCAATGTACGCAATAGAGGTGCTGGCTTGCCCGGCAGCCAGCGTTATGTCGGAACGCTGTTTCAGTGCTGCCGGAGGCATCGTCACAGATCGGCGGCGTATCCGCCTCTCCACAGAAAATGCAGACCGTCTGACTCAAATTAAAATGAATCAATCCTGGATTGGAAACGACTACGCAACACTCCCGGACCCCAACCAAGTAACATGAACAATGAACATCTGTGATGGGTTAGCGTTTCCGGTCCCTGTTTATTGAACCTCTCATCTGTATTACATTTATGACTGCATGGCGACAAAATGCAAATTGCTATCCGCACGCTTCTTGTCCTCATGCAAGGCCTGGGTTGTTGTGTCTCAAAGCGTGGCCTTCTCCTCCTGCGTCACCCTTCTCCTGTTCCATCACGTGTGCTGCTGCTGGGTTAGCGTTACCGGTCCCTTTTCCTGGAACCTCTTATATGTATTACATTTATAACTGCATGCCGACAAAAAGCATGTTACCTGTGCAAAGAAAACAGACATTTCCCGCATTTAAAAGACAGTTTTCCCTTTGAAACTTTAAAATCGATTTTCTCAAAAACTATAAGCTCTTTTTGCTAAATTTTTTTCCTCTTGTACCCTCTCCCAAGGTGCACATACCCTGTAAATTTGGGGTATGTAGCATGTAAGGAGGCTTTACAAAGCACAAAAGTTCGGGTCCCCATTGACTTCCATTATGTTCGGAGTTCAGGTCGAACACCTGAACATCGCGGCCATGTTCGGCCTGTTCGGCCCGAACCCGAACATCTAGATGTTCGCCCAACACTAACCAACATCAGGTGGTTCATCATCCCCCTCCTCACACGTTACGTCCATACTATCGCCACCTAACTCAGATGTATGAGGTGGTTTACCTGCGCCTTCTTCTTGTTGTTGCAGTAGTGGCTGTGAATCAGTGATTCACCACCACCACCAAATAACTCCTGCGAAGTGTCAAATGCAGTGGATGTGGTGCTTGTACTAGCACTGGTGGCACTGGCTGCGGGAGATGAGGTGTTCTGTGTTAAATACTCAACCACGTCCTAACAATTTTGAGAAGTGATGGCACGTGCCTTCTTCTGAGCACTGTACTTTGAGCCAGGTCCGCACAAAATCACAGCAACACCACCTCGCACAGACCTGCCGGTGCCAGGTGGTCTTCCTCTGGGTCTGTCTCTACCTCTTCCTCTACCTGGTTTGTCCATTTTGTCCATCTCGGGGGGATGCTAGGTATATGCAGTGAGGTGAGATCACTCAACACAAAGGTAGTTAGATGCAGTGAGGTGGGTTCACTGAACAGTAAAAGTAGTTAGATGTAGTGAGGTGGGTTCACTGAACAATAAATGTAGTTATATGCAGTGAGGTGGGTTCACTGAAAAGTAAAGGTAGTTAGATGCAGTGAGGTGGGTTCACTGAACAATAAAAGTAGTTCGATGCAGTGAGGTGGGTTCACTGAACAGTAAAGGTAGTTAGATGCAGTGAGGTGGGTTCACTGAAAAATAAAGGTAGTTATATGCAGGGAGGTGGGTTCACTCAACACAACAGGTAGTTATATGCAGTGAGCTGGGTTCACTGAACAATAAAGGTAGTTATATGCAGTGAGGTGGGTTCACTCAACACAACAGGTAGTTGTATGCAGTGAGCTGGGTTCACTGAACAATAAAGGTAGTTATTTGCAGTGAGGTGGGTTCACTCAACACAACAGGTAGTTATATGCAGTGAGCTGGGTTCACTGAACAATAAAGGTAGTTATATGCAGTGAGGTGGGTTCACTGAACAGTAAAGGTAGTTAGATGCAGTGAGGTGGGTTCACTGAACAGTAAAGGAAGTTAGATGCAGTGAGGTGGGTTCACTCAGCAATAAAGGTAGTTAGATGCAGTGAGATGGGTTCACTCAACACAACAGGTAGTTAGATGCAGTGAGATGGGTTCACTCAACACAACAGGTAGTTAGATGTAGTGAGCTGGGTTCACTGAACAATAAAGGTAGATAGATGTAGTGAGGTGGGTTCACTGAACAATAAAGGTAGTTCGATGCAGTGAGGTGGGTTCACTGAACAGTAAAGGTAGTTAGATGCAGTGAGCTGGGTTCACTGAACAATAAAGGCAGTTATATGCAGTGAGGTGGGTTCACTCAACACAACAGGTAGTTGTATGCAGTGAGCTGGGTTCACTGAACAATAAAGGTAGTTAGATGCAGTGAGGTAAGTTCACTCAACACAAAAGGTAGTTAGATGCAGTGAGGTGGGTTCAATGAACAGTAAAGGTAGTTATATGCAGTGAGGTGGGTTCACTCAACACAAATGGTAGTTAGATGCAGTGAGGTGGGTTCACTCAACACAACAGGTAGTTATATGCAGTGAGGTGGGTTCACTGAACAATAAAGGTAGTTATATGCAGCGAGGTGGGTTCACTGAACAGTAAAAGTAGTTAGATGCAGTGAGGTGGGTTCACTGAACAGTAAAGGTAGTTAGATGCAGTGAGGTGGGTTCACTGAACAGTAAAGGTAGTTAGATGCAGTGAGGTGGGTTCACTCAGCAATAAAGATAGTTAGATGCAGTGAGATGGGTTCACTCAACACAACAGGTAGTTAGATGTAGTGAGCTGGGTTCACTGAACAATAAAGGTAGTTAGATGTAGTGAGGTGGGTTCACTGAACAATAAAGGTAGTTATATGCAGTGAGGTGGGTTCACTGAACAATAAAGGTAGTTAGATGCAGTGAGGTGAGTTCACTGAACAATAAAGGTAGTTCGATGCAGTGAGGTCGGTTCACTGAACAGTAAAGGTAGTTATATGCAGTAAGCTGGGTTAACTGAACAATAAAGGTAGTTATATGCAGTGAGGTGGGTTCACTCAACACAACAGGTAGTTGTATGAGTGAGCTGGGTTCACTGAACAATAAAGGTAGTTATATGCAGTGAGGTGGGTTCACTCAACACAACAGGTAGTTATATGCAGTGAGCTGGGTTCACTGAACAATAAAGGTAGTTATATGCAGTGAGGTGGGTTCACTGAACAGTAAAGGTAGTTAGATGCAGTGAGGTGGGTTCACTGAACACTAAAGGTAGTTAGATGTAGTGAGGTGGGTTCACTGAACAGTAAAGGTAGTTAGATGCAGTGAGGTGGGTTCACTGAACAGTAAAGGTAGTTAGATGCAGTGAGGTGGGTTCACTGAACAGTAAAGGTAGTTAGATGTAGTGAGCTGGGTTCACTCAACACAACAGGTAGTTATATGCAGTGAGGTGGGTTCACTGAACAATAAAGGTAGTTATATGCAGTGAGGTAAGTTCACTGTACAGTAAAGGTAGTTAGATGCAGTGAGGTGGGTTCACTGAACAGTAAAGGTAGTTAGATGCAGTGAGGTGGGTTCACTGAACAGTAAATGTAGTTAGATGCAGTGACTCTGAGGTTAGTTCACTCAGCAATAAAGGTAGTTAGATGCAGTGAGATGGGTTCACTCAACTCAACAGGTAGTTAGATGCAGTGAGATGGGTTCACTCAACACAACAGGTAGTTAGATGTAGTGAGCTGGGTTCACTGAACAATAAAGGTAGTTATATGCAGTGAGGTGGGTTCGCTGAACAATAAAGGTAGTTAGATGCAGGGACCTGGGTTCACAACAGGTAGTTAGATGCAGTGAGCTGGGTTCACTCAACAGAAAGCTAGGTACTGTATATGCAGTGATGAGGTGGGTTGAGTAAACACAACAGGTACTGGGTCAATGCAGTACTGGGTAGTACAATGTGCAGCTCCCTGTCACACACACAGGTAGTCACTGAATGTGCTGGGCTGCTGGCAGTGGCACACACACTATGAATTAGCAAGGCTGTGCATGCAACAAAAGTGTCAGTTTGACACAGAAAAAAAAAGTACAGGATTAGCTCTGACAAGAGCTGTTGAGGGGTGCTATAAAAGTAATAATAATCAGCCAGGAGCAAGCTAAGCAGCCAAGAACCTAACTAATCTTTCCCTAGGAGAACAATCTGCAGCAGCTCTCCCTAGTCTGTCTTATTGCAGCAGGCATGAGTGAGTGTAATGCCTTATATAAGGGGGGTGGGGCTCCAGGGCTTAGTGTAGCCTGACTGGCTACAATGTGCCTGCTGACTGTGATGCAGGTGCATTATGGTGCGAATCGAACTTCAGCAAAAGTTCGCCTGGTGTAAGCGACCGCGAGCCACCAAAGTTCGCCTGGAACCGTTCGCCGGCGAACCGTTCGCTACATCTCTAATCCGGATATCCAAATCCGGCCAGATACCCCAGATACTGAGGTCAGATATCCGATCCGGATTGGAAAATTTTGAAATCGGATATCCGACCCGGATTGGATATCTGGGTATCCGGATCCAAATCGGATCCAGATTTTGAAAAGAGGTATCAGAGCAGCACTGCTGCAGTGGCCTAATTTGTAAAAAATAGCCTGGTCACTGGCGGGGGTGGGGACGGGGTAAAGCCTGTGGTCCTTAAGTGGTTAACAGGTGTATTGTGTTGGTAATGATGAGTCCTACAGTATGTAACCTGTACAAGCAGAGTTATGAAGCAAAGGTGTAGACAGAACATACTGACACCATCCCTGGAAGAAAATAAATAATTTGACTGCAGTTATGGAGAACGCTAAAACCGAAGTAGTTTTTGTTATTTGTTTCTTTAAAACACATTTCATTTAAGGTTTGCCTGGGAAAAATATAAATATGTGCTTTCAAAACCCAATGATGCAGTTAGATTTACATATAGTTTAAGGCAAATGGATTTTTCAATAGTTATAGTTCAACAACAACCATACACTGAATATGCTAGATAATAAAGAGAAGGCTGACTCCTTTAAACTGGTCAAGGATGATTTCCACATCATTCCTCATTGTTGTACCACACAACCTATTTTTCCAGTGGATACTTGAAAACAGATGTAGCAATATGAACAAAGAATTAAACAAAAAGTTCATTTGAAATTAAATAATTCATAGTTTCTGCACGAGAAGCGGCATGCTATTTTGGTTCACTTATCTTGAATAGATTTAGGAAATTCATCAAGGAATTTCCAGGTTTTTAACTTCAACCTTTTTATAGAAGCCAGAGGGTAGAGTTCTCAGTCAAGCACATAATGCATTATTTGTTTCCATGTCTTGATGTTAAAGTATATATTTTCCTTCATTGACTCTAATCCTGTTAAAAAAGTTCATAGTTTTGAATCAGCAAAAACTCGGTATACAGAGGCGCCAGAGTAGAGTAAAACGCGCTCAAACTTATTGCTTGACCCACTGAGTTGTGCTCCCATTTTTGCCTGAGGAAGCGGGGTCACGCCCGCGAAACGCGTTGCATTTGTGGAGTTGAATAAATTACTTGACAATTCTATTTTATTGAGACTCAAGTGAGTTTTCTTTTTTTGTAAGAGGGAGGTGAGTCCACCTTAACATCCCCCTCTCCTTTTAAGCGGTTTTTAAAACGTTTTACTCTACTCTGGCGCCTCTGTATACCGAGTTTTTGCTGATCTTCTAGTCCACCCTGGGTGGAGGGGTGCATCCCCATCTACTATCTACAGAGAGCGACTTCTTAACCTGAGTGGGGTCAGGTCCTAATGCTCCCCACCTGCATTTAAAGTGGTTGCCTATTGGTAACCCGTGTTTGTGAGTATATATATACATAAAATTGTATTGAACTCTTCATTTTACCTGACAATACTGCACCATATTGGGCTCTCGATTCTCTTCTTGTTTTTAAGCATAGTTTTGAATGGATGTCTTATTTTTCCTCTGGGGATTAAATAAACTAACAAAGCATGCTGTCAAGTGTTTGTTAACATCTCATATAACATATAATATAGAAAAATCAGATGCTGACTACGTGTATGTCTGTCTATCCCTATGCTGTGAAACTTTGTAATATCAGTGTACTAACCTCTCCTATACAGTGGGGTGCGAAAGTTTGGGCAACCTTCTTAATACTCATGATTTTCCTATATAAATACACACAGTGATATTTAAGAAGTGAAAATAAGTTTATTGGATTTACAGAACGTGTGCAATAATTGTTTAAATAAAATTAGGCAGGTGCATAAATGTGGGCACTGTTGTAATTTTATTGATTCCAAAACCTTTAGAACTAATTATTGGAACTCAAATTGACCCCTGACCTACATACACAGGTGAATATAATTATGAGAAAGAGTATTTAAAGGGAACCTTAACTGTGGGCAAAAAAAAAAATTCACTTACCTGGGGCTTTCCCAAGCCTCTTGCGGCCGTCCTGTGCCCGCGCCGGTCCTTCGGTGCCCTCCGGTTTCCCTCCGCGGCTAAGTTTCATTTTCAGTCGACTGCCAGTCCTCCTCCGGCAAAGCGTCCTCTTCTTTCGCATTCCCCGCTGTGAAGCGCGCCCGCATGACGCAATACGCATCATGCGGACGCGCTTTACGGCGGAGAAATGTGGAAGAAGAGGACGCTTTGCCGGAGGACGACTGGCAGTCAGCCGAAAACGAAACTTAGCCGCGGAGGGAGATCGGAGGGCACCGAAGGATCGGCGCGGGCACAGGACGGCTGCAGGAGGCTTGGGAAAGCCCCAGGTAAGTGAATTTTTTTTTTTGCCCACAGTTAAGGTTCCCTTTAAGGGGGTCAATTATAAGTTTCACTCTTCTTTTAAGTTTCTCTGAAGAGTAGCAAAATGGGGGTCTCAAAACAACTCTCAAATGACCTGAAGACAAAGATTGTTCACCATTTTGGTTTAGGGGAAGGATACAGAAAGCTTTCTCAGAGATGTCAGTTGTCTGTTTCCAATTAGGAGGAAATGGAAGACCACAGACTCAGTTCAAGTTAAGGCTCGAAGTGGCAAACGAAGAAAAGTATTGGATAGACAGAAGCGACAAATGGTGAGAACAGTCAGAGTCAAATCACAGACCAGCACCAAAGAGCTACAACATCATGTTGCTGCAGATGGAGTCACTGTGCATCAGGCACGGACTGGCCAGGGGGGAAGGGGGGCGATTGCCCCCCAGGCCGCCTTTCATTCAGTTATTTAGGGCCTGTCCAATGCCTGGTGTATTCAGGTTTGTTGTTGTAAGGCAATGAGAAACATTAACTAGCTGATAAAAGTGCAATTAGAGGGCAGGCAAGCTGGTAAATATACACAGCATGATGCAGAGCTTGCCTGGAGGATCCATGGTCAAAATCTGTCTTGTCTCTCCCCATTGTTATAATGACTGCATGTGTGGAAAAGGTGTTAAACAAGTTGAAAAGTTTTTGACAGTCCCTAGATTCCAGGAGGGCTGCTTTCTGACTTGCGCGTGAGACTGGCAGGGACAGAAGTCCGATTACAGGCAAGTAGCCTCTGTGTGATGTGGGACTGCAATACAGATAAGCCTCTCTCTGGGCTAGTGCACGCCAAAATCACAATAGCAATCGCTAGCAATTTGCGAGTGTGATTTTGTGAAGCGGTTTTCAGAGCGATTTTTGAATGAATCCCTCTGAAAAATGCTTCATGCAGCGTGTTTGCGATTCTGTAAAAAAAAAAATCACAATGCTGCTGTGAGAACACCCTCATAAAGTAACATTAGCCAAGCGCTTTTCAAATCGCTCTTGGTGTGCACCAGCCCTCCCTCATTCACCTTTGTTCCCCTCTTCCCCTAGTGCTGGGTGTCTGTGTCTTCTTGTCATACAGGAAAGCTAAATAAAAGTGCAATCCTGGTGAGTCAAATATCTTCTTCCCTCTCTTTCAGCTTTTCTCTCACTGTTTCTCCCCTTCTCTGTATAAGGGCTCAGACACACCATAAGCGCATTTCTGAGTGATTTAACCGTGATTGCAATTTTACCGTGATTTTAATGTAAATCAATGGGAGCGTTTTTAAAAAAGCTCTCAGAAAGCTCTGCTGGCTAAAAGTGCTCAGAAAAGCACTTATAGTGTGTCTGAGCCCTTAGTATTTGTACGCTGCGGGTGAGTTGGGCACCAGGAGCGCCGAATGACGGCTCTTCCTGTTGCCACTAAACTCACTGGTGGTGTTAGATACTATTCCCCCTCTGAGTCGTAACTCGGAAGGAGGTGTAATTTGGGGTATGGCGATCGCCTGAGCCCCTAATTACCCTTACGTGCCCCGAGCAGCTTATTATTGCTGCTATGGGGCTCCTGGTTTGGGTAACCGGTGCTGAGCGCTGTGCACCAAAACCACCTGCTTTGCCTTCTCTTTCTATTCTTGTTATTAGAAACCATAACCTAAAGCTGGCCATACATACATCAATTATTACTGTCAGATTCTTTCACTATGATCGATTCATAATGACTTTTCCACCTGTCAGTACTGAGTATGGATGTGGCCTGTAGGGTTTTATACTATAGTAAAGTGGGGCGTGGGCAGGCAGAGATGCACTGCCACTGACCACCAATAAAAAGCAGGTAAGCAAGGCATGAATGTTGGGGGGGGGGGGGGGGGGAGTGATGGAAGGAGGGGTACTGAAACTTTGGAAATTAGCATTAGCAAGACAGGGAACATGGTGCCAGGAGGGAGGTCAGTAAAGATGTTACCTGACTGAGGGAGATGGTGGCCTGGTAAAGGGGGAGAGGACATCCGAGATGGAAGAGGGGCTTGTTTGAGGGATTAGTAGAGATGGTGGCGAAGGGAAGGACATAAGTGTGGGGGGGAGGGAGGAATGAGCCTTGGGGAATTAAAGTGGCCATACATCTGTTGACTTGACAGACGATCAACTGTTTGATATTATCGAATATCAAAATCATGACAATTAACAAGGTTGCCCAAACTTTCGCACCTCACTGTATACAGTATGATACCTGTCTACACATGCACATTAGCAATAGCCTTAGAGAAAAAAGAAAGATTTGAAGAGGGCACAGAGTATCCAAGATAGCATTTCTGATAACATGAACTTTTCACACTGGATACTGTTTACATAGGGGTTTTGGAGCTACTTCAACCTGTGATCAGCTATCCCCAACCAATTGGTGACGGTTAATCCAAACCTCCACACCACAGGTAGGTTTGTAAGCTATAGAGTTCCCAGGGCATAGGTCTATAAATTTCAACCCCCCTACCCCCCCCCCCCCCCCCCCCCGATTTTCGGGCACACTGTTACCATGTGGTAGGCAGAGGTGCTTTTCAGTATTAGGTAGCCCCTTAAGGTAGCTAAAGTGGAAACAGTAAATTCGGGCGCCTGAGGCTAGTGGACAAATCGGGCGCCGCCATTCACTCCTATAATAAATATCATTTAATGGGCGCCCGATAGGAAAAAAGGGCGCCGGTGAAAAATAACGTTTTAAAAGCGGCGCCCGGAGACTTAATGTTTTATTACTGCTTCTCCTGATTACACATTATTTAATGATTTATACATTTTTAAATATTATTTTTAAACGAAAAACAGTACAATATTTTTTTCAAACATTATTTTTAAACGAAAAACAGTACTTTTTTTTTTAAATTATTTTTAAACGAAAAAAACAACAGGGGGGTCTTAGGTTTAGGCACCAACAGGGGGGTCTTAGGTTTAGGCACCAACAGGGGGGGTCTTAGGTTTAGGCACCAACAGGGGGTCTTAGGTTTAGGCACCAAAAGGGGGGGTCTTAGGTTTAGGCACCAACAGGGGGGTCTTAGGTTTAGGCACCAACAGGGGGGTCTTAGGTTTAGGCACCAACAGGGGGGTCTTAGGTTTAGGCACCAACAGGGGGGTCTTAGGTTTAGGCACCAACAGGGGGGTCTTAGGTTTAGGCACTAACAGGGGGGTCTAGGGGTTAGGGGTAGGTACAGGGAGGGTTACTTAGGCACCAACAGGGGGGGTCTTAGGTTTAGGCATCAACAGGGGGGTCTAGGGGTTAGGGGTAGGTACAGGGAGGGTTACTTAGTAATTTTTTTTTTTTAACGTTATTATACGTTTCAGTATTTAAACGAAAGATTAATGTTTTTACAATTGCCGATTTAATGCACATTTTTTAATGATTTATAACTTTAAAAAACATTAATTTTAAACGAAATACAGTACAATACATTTTTAAACGTTATCCATGCTTATCGTTAAAAACGTTCCCAGCGCCCCTTTTTAACGTACGCGCTAAAGTTGTCCCCTAATATTAATTAGCTAGATGCATATATAGCCACAAGAGCCCATAATATCCCCAATATTAGGTAGTCAGATGCAGCCCTCTCAGCATAGGTAGCCGCAAGGCGAGGAGATAAAAATGGTGCAGGACTAGCGCCCATGAAAATTGTGCCACCATAAGCAGCAATAGTACACGCCATGATTAGTGACTAGCAACCGATATTAATCAGACAGCATAATTTAACCTTCTTGCCGCTAATCTCGGCTTGTACTATTGCCGCCTATTGCAGAAGGGGGGTTAGTGTTAGGCTGTGGCAGTGGAGTAGTCTAGAGCAATGATGCTCCTAGTGGCCATTTTCGACTTTGAGTGGTTTCAATTACAACCTCATGCACTTTCGATTTGACCGTAGTCAAAATTACAAAAGGAATTGTATTTCTGATTCGAATTCGGATTAGGAGTCAAAGGTGCGTGGTAATTAAAATTACGATTCAAGTGTAGAGACGGTCTGAACATCAGATTTTGGGTTCACGGACTGCAAACGCGAACTTCCGCAAAAGTTCGAGTTCGTATGACCCGGGCGAACCGCCATAGACTTCAAAGGGTAGGCGAATTTTAAAACCCACATACACTGTTTCTGGCCAAAAAAAGTGATGGTAAAATTGTTTCAAGGGGTCTAACACCTGGAGGGGGGCATGCCAGAGTGGGATACATGCCAAAAGTCCCTAGGAAAATTACGTCTTTGACATAGAGTAGGGTTATAAGCCCTAAAGGGCAGAAATCACATTGAATTCCTAAACTGGAAGCATAAAGCGCTTTAAAACATCTTGCGTGTGTATACATGGATCAGGTAGTGTACTGCTTCACACTGACAGACCAAACTCACTGTTTAACACACCACAAACAGCTGTTTGTGTAGTGATGGCCGTGCTGGTGCGCACGTTGATGAGAGTGCAGGCGATGGTGGTTTTTTAGCCCATATGGTCGGGCTGAGGTAGCTCAATGACAGAACAACAGTGACTTTCCAGCTGATCGAATCTGGTCTGTCTCCAATGAAGCAACAACCTTATTATCTTGGGTGAGCCCCCACCACACTCATATAGGTCATTGCTTCATTGTGATACGCAAGCCCCTTCACCACAGCAAGGTAAGGATCACGAAGGGGAATTGACACATGTACATGCCTTTTGTTTTGTTGTTGCAGCCACAGTACAGCCAGAAAAATTAGGCATGTACACACACCAGAAAATATATTATTATTTTTGGCAGCGGCCTCTGCTAACAGCGGCCTTAAAAATTCAGGAATCCACCTGGAGTCCTGGACCCTGTTGGTGGTGGCAGAGAAGGCAGTCAAGCAGCCTGCAGGCAGAGATGCTTTGTGGGGACTGACTTAGTCTTTAAGGCAGGCAGCAGCGGCATGCAGGCAGAGATGCTATGGGGACTGACTTAGTCTTCGGGCAGGCAGCAGCGGCGTGTAGGCAGAGATGCTGTGTGGGTACTGAATTAGTCTTCGGGCAGGCAGTAGCCCTCCGGGTTCCATGTCTCATTCATTTTAATAAAGATGTGGTACTGAACACTTTTTTGACCAAGGTGACTTATCTTCTCAGTGACAATGTCTGCTGCTGCACTGAAGGTCCTTTCTGACAGGACGCTTGAGGCAGGGTAAGCCAGGAGTTCGATGGCAAATTGTGACAGCTCTGGCCACAGGTCAAGCCTGCGCACCCATTAGTCCAGGGGTTCATTACTGCTCAGAGTGTCTATATCCGCACTGAAGGCCAGGTAGTCAGCTACCTGCCGATCGAGGTGTTGTTGGAGGGTGGATCCTGAAGGGCTGAGGCAAGGCATTGGACTAAAGAAGGTCTGCATGTCCAACATCACCATCAGATCGCTAGAGCCTCCTGTCCTTGCCTTTGTGGACATGGCAGTAGACGGATTACTGGCACCTTTTTTCCGTTGTGCTGTGACCTCACCCTTAAACGCACTGTAAAGCATATTTGCCAGCTTGTTGTGCAAGTGCTGAATCCTTTCTGCCTTCTGGTAATTTGGTAACATCTCCACCACTTTGTGCTTATACCGAGGGTCTAGTAGTGTTGCCACCCAGTACAGGTCATTCTCCTTGAGGTTTTTTTTAAACGGGGGTCCCTCAACAGGCTGGACAGCATGAAAGACCCCATCTGCACAAGGTTGGATGCCAACCTACTAGTCATCTCCTCTTGCTCTTCCTCAGTGATGTCAGGTAAGTTCTGCTCCTCCCAACAGCCACAAACAATACCACAGGAAAGGTGAGCAGCGCAAACTCCCTGTAATGCCTGCTGCGGTTGTTCTTCCGTCTCCTCCTCAAAGCCACCTTCCTCCTCTGACTCCTCTTCCCCAGATGACTCCCCCTCCTCTCCCCTCCTCTGTGTTGTCAGAAAATCTGGTTCTGCTGATGATTGTTCCCACTCTTCCTCCTCTTCCTGTTCATGCTCCTCTACAGCTTGATCCACCACTCTACGCACAGCACACTCCAGGAAGAAAGCGTATGGGATCTGGTCACTGAGGGCGCCTTCGCTGCCACTCACCAGGTTTGTCACCTCCTCAAACGGACGCATGAGCCTGCAGGCATTACGCATGAGTGTCCAGTACCTCTGAAAGAAAATCCCCAGCTCCCCAGAGCCTGCCCTAGCACCGTAGCTGTACAGATACTCGTTGACAGCTTTCTCCTGTTGTAGCAGGTGGTCAAACATGAAATTCCAGTGAGTTGGGCTATCGCAAATCAAGCACCTCACTTGCAAGTTCTTTTTCCGCTAAATATCGGAGAAGCATGCCATGGCAATGTAGGAAC
The DNA here is from genome assembly GCF_040937935.1 of Hyperolius riggenbachi. Taxonomy (NCBI): domain Eukaryota; kingdom Metazoa; phylum Chordata; class Amphibia; order Anura; family Hyperoliidae; genus Hyperolius; species Hyperolius riggenbachi. Next base: position 154,263,358 of record NC_090654.1, read on the forward strand.
ACCTGAAATGCCCACACACCTTCCTGGACTGCTTCAGGACCTCCTGTAAGCCTGGGAACTTACACACAAATCGTTGGATTATAAGATTCAGCACATGTGCTATGCAGGGCACATGTGTCAACCTGCCCAAACTCAAAGCCGACACACCATGTCGCCAATCTCCAGTTGGTGCGGGGTCAGACACTGATCCACTTGTTTGTTCAGAGCGGCCAGGACTGCTGGTTCGGTGTGACTCTCGGCTTTGAGACAAGAAATGTCCAAGATGGCGTGACAACGTCGTACCTGGCATGCAGAATAGGCCCTGGGGAGCTGGGGGTGTGCAGTTGGAGAGGAGGGTGCAGCAGTAGAGTAGCATTCAGCCGAGGAGGAAGACGACAGCAAAGAGGATGTAGGAGGAGGAGTAGGAGGAGAAGGAGAGGAGGTGGCAGCAGGCCTGCCTGCAAGCTGTGGAGGTGTCACCACCAAGTCTGCTGCACATCCACATACCCCATGCTTGCCAGCGGCCACCAGGTGTACCCAGTATGCCATATAAGTAATATACCTGCCCTGACCATGCCTTGCAGACCAGGCATCCATGGTCAGATGGACCCTTGACCCAACGCTAGTGATGCTCGGATACCCCTTTTTATTATTCGAGTTTGGTCGAATGCGAATAGTAAATTATTCGAATTCAGTCGAATATTCGAGTCGAATATTTTTTACTATTCGATTCGACCTCGGACTTCGAGCTCACTATTCGAGTCGGTATTCGAGCTCATTATTCGAGCTGACTATTCGAATTGGCCTTAAATAGCTTCCAACACTTGTTTTGAGGGTGAATGATGCAAGAAACATCTTTTTTTCCAAGTAACAACAGCAAGTGATTATGTGGGGATGTTCCTTTAAAAAAAAAAAAAAAAAGGTGGAAAGAGAAGTTGTGTCCAGAATTTTGTTCAGTACTGTATATACTTCTTCTTCTTCTTCTTTATCTTCTATATCTTCTTCTTCTTCTTCTATATCTTCTTCTTCTATATCTTCTTCTTCTATATCTTCTTCTTCTTCTTCTTCTATATTGTCTTCTTCTTCATCATCTTCTTCATCATCATCTTCATCTTCTTCATCTTCTTCTTCTTCTTCTTCATCTTCTTCTTCTTCTTCTTCTTCTTCATCTTCTTCTTCTTCATCTTCTTCTTCTTCATCTTCTTCATCTTCTTCTTCATCTTCTTCTTCTTTATCTTCTTCTTCTTCATCTTCTTCATCTTCTTCATCTTCTTCTTCTTCATCTTCTTCATCTTCTTCTTCATCTTCTTCTTCTTCATCTTATTCATCATCTTCTTCTTCATCTTCTTTATCTTCTTCATCTTCGTCATCTTCTTCTTCTTCATCTTCTTCTTCTTCATCTTCTTCTTCTTCTCCTTCTTCTTCTTCTTCTTCTCCTTCTTCTTCTTCTTCTTCTTCTTCTTCTCCTTCTTTTTCTATATCGTCTTCTTCTTCTTCACTTATTTCTCTTTTATATTTTTTTTTTTAAAGAAATGCAGCTATTTTTGAGCGTAACAAATAGCTGGTGGCGCACGCATGTTGGAAGCGCCATTGTATGTGCTCCCTGGCAGTGGAAACACACAGACAGCAGGAGGTAAATTCAGCAGCAGGAGTAGGAGGATGAGTGTGTGGCAGCAGGCAGTCAATGAGGCAGGCAGCGTGACATAATAGCCCTGGTACCTAGCGGTGATACCAGGGCTGTAAATAAACACAGCAGGCAGGAGGTCCCAGACAGCGGTCGTGCAGCCCACATCGTGTCCAATACACAACTGGGACAACACAGTTTTCAACCCGGGCACCTCTGAAAAATTAAACCTTTTTTTTTATGGTTTTTTGGTTTTGTTTGTAAAACAAATTACACAGATATATAGCTATTGTTTGACGTAATAGCTGGTGGCAGAGTGGCAGCAGAATGTAATTCTTCTGTGTACCCTGGCAGTGGGAAACACAGACCGACAGCAGAAGCAGCAGGAGGAATGGAGGAGTAATGTGAGCAGCTATTGTTTGACGTAATACAAGAAAAAGCTGGGTCTCCTAATGGCAATAGCTGAGAGGTAGAGGCCTCGCCGTGTGCAAATTGCACCTTTCAGGTGGCCTTTTCAGCTATATGTGGGCCTTAAACTTAATTATTCAACCTCTATGCCCACAACAACAAAAGTTCAAATAGGCCTCACTTGCCAATATCAAAAAGTTACTTTATTGTGAATAAGGCAATCAAAAAGATTGTGAAACAGTTCCACTATATTTAAAACCATTTAAAACACTCAAAGAGTTCCAAAGAGTACACAGCAGTTTCCCACCTCATTTGCTCCCTACATACACTCACACCATTCATCCCACAGGAATTATTGCATGCATTGTATTAGTTGTCATGACTCAAGGAAAAAATTGCACGTGCTAAAAAATCACTGTTTGCTGAACAGGTTCCAGACCTTCAAAGTCCAGTAAACAAATTGTTTGACGTAATAGCTGGTGGCAGAGTGGCAGCAGAATGTAATTCTGTGTACCCTGGCAGTGGGAAACACAGACAGACAGCAGCATCAGCAGGAGGAATGGAGGAGTAGTGTGAGTGTGGCAGCAGGTAGGCAGCGTGACATAATAGCCCTGGTACCTAGCGGTGATACCAGGGCAGTAAATAAACACAGCAGGCAGGAGGTCCCAGACAGCGGTCGTGCAGCCCACATCGTGTCCAATACACAACTGGGACAACACAGTTTTCAACCCGGGCACCTCTGAAAAATTAAACCTTTTTTTTAATGGTTTTTTGGTTTTGTTTGTAAAACAAATTACACAGATATATAGCTATTGTTTGACGTAATAGCTGGTGGCAGAGTGGCAGCAGAATGTAATTCTGTGTACCCTGGCAGTGGGAAACACAGACCGACAGCAGCAGCAGCAGGAGGAATGGAGGAGTAATGTGAGCAGCTATTGTTTGACGTAATAGCTGGTGGCAGAGTGGCAGCAGAATGTAATTCTGTGTACCCTGGCAGTGGGAAACACAGACCGACAGCAGCATCAGCAGGAGGAATGGAGGAGTAGTGTGAGTGTGGCAGCAGGTAGGCAGCGTGACATAATAGCCCTGGTACCTAGCGGTGATACCAGGGCAGTAAATAAACACAGCAGGCAGGAGGTCCCAGACAGCGGTCGTGCAGCCCACATCGTGTCCAATACACAACTGGGACAACACAGTTTTCAACCCGGGCACCTCTGAAAAATTAAACCTTTTTTTTTTTTATGGTTTTGTAGTTTTGGTTTTACAACCAATTACACAGATATAGCTATTTTTTGACGTAATAGCTGGTGGCAGAGTGGCAGCAGAAGGTAAATCTGTGTACCCTGGCAGTGGGAAACACAGACAGCAGGAGGTAAATTCAGCAGCAGGAGGAGGAGGATGAGTGTGTGGCAGCAGGCAGTCAATGAGGCAGGCAGCGTGACATAATAGCCCTGGTAACTAGCGGTGATACCAGGGCTGTAAATAAACACAGCAGGCAGGAGGTCCCAGACAGCGGTCGTGCAGCCCACATCGTGTCCAATACACAACTGGGACAACACAGTTTTCAACCCGGGCACCTCTGAAAAATTAAACCTTTTTTTTAATGGTTTTTTGGTTTTGTTTGTAAAACAAATTACACAGATATATAGCTATTGTTTGACGTAATAGCTGGTGGCAGCAGAATGTAATTCTGTGTACCCTGGCAGTGGGAAACACAGACCGACAGCAGCAGCAGCAGGAGGAATGGAGGAGTAATGTGAGCAGCTATTGTTTGACGTAATAGCTGGTGGCAGAGTGGCAGCAGAATGTAATTCTGTGTACCCTGGCAGTGGGAAACACAGACCGACAGCAGCAGTAGCAGGAGGAATGGAGGAGTAATGTGAGCAGCTATTGTTTGACGTAATAGCTGGTGGCAGAGTGGCAGCAGAATGTAATTCTGTGTACCCTGGCAGTGGGAAACACAGACCGACAGCAGCAGCAGCAGGAGGAATGGAGGAGTAATGTGAGCAGCTATTGTTTGACGTAATAGCTGGTGGCAGAGTGGCAGCAGAATGTAATTCTGTGTACCCTGGCAGTGGGAAACACAGACCGACAGCAGCAGCAGCAGGAGGAATGGAGGAGTAATGTGAGCAGCTATTGTTTGACGTAATAGCTGGTGGCAGAGTGGCAGCAGAATGTAATTCTGTGTACCCTGGCAGTGGGAAACACAGACCGACAGCAGCATCAGCAGGAGGAATGGAGGAGTAGTGTGGCAGCAGGTAGGCAGCGTGACATAATAGCCCTGGTACCTAGCGGTGATACCAGGGCTGTAAATAAACACAGCAGGCAGGAGGTCCCAGACAGCGGTCGTGCAGCCCACATCGTGTCCAATACACAACTGGGACAACACAGTTTTCAACCCGGGCACCTCTGAAAAATTAAACCTTTTTTTTTTATGGTTTTGTAGTTTTGGTTTTACAACCAATTACACAGATATAGCTATTTTTTGACGTAATAGCTGGTGGCAAAGTGGCAGCAGAAGGTAATTCTGTGTACCCTGGCAGTGGGAAACACAGACAGACAGCAGAAGGGCAGTACACAGCAGCCCACTGTAGGTGTAAAATGTGTGGCTGCAGGCGACGTAATAGTCAAAGTGAACCAGGATGGCTTAGTGAGCAGGAGCCAGGAGGTGGTAAAGGGTGGTAAGGCACATTAACAATGGTTCTAAGTTCCGGCAGCCAGTTCATGTCCCCCTCTCGCCGACAACAGGGGCCAGGAACTCGCCTTCCACCCACGCCTGGTTCATCTTGAGAAACGTCAGTCTGTTCACAGACTTGTGAGACAGACGTGAGCGTTTCTCGGTGACCACGCCACCAGCTGCACTGAAGCAGCGCTCGGACAGCACGCTGGAAGGGGGACAGGACAGCACTTCCAGGGCGTACTGCGCCAGCTCGCTCCAGATCTCCAGGCGCTTGACCCAATACTCCATGGGATCAACAGGGGCATCGCTGTCAAGCCCGCTGTAGGACCCCATGTAGTCAGCCACCATGCGGGTCAGGCGCTGGCTGTGACCGGAGGAGGATGCTGCTGCATGCACCTCCTCTCTAGTCACTGCTGCTGGAGCCTCTACAGTCCTGTAGAGCTCGTTGCTGAGAGACAGCAGGTCTGTGGGGCGCTTGCTGCTGGATGCAGGCACCTGCTGCTGCCTCTGTGCTGGCTGGACAGTGGGGGTGGAAGGCTGGGGGAAGGCTTCCTCCAAGCGCTCAACAAGGGCCTGCTGCAAGCTCCTTATTTGTTGCGCTGGGTCTCCTCCTGCAGGCGGCAGGAACTGGCTCAACTTCCCCTTGAGGCGTGGGTCCAACATCATGCTGATCCAGATCTCCTCCCTCTGCTTCATCTGGATCACTCTGGGGTCCCTGCGCAGGCACGCCAGCATGTGCGCTGCCATTGGGAAGAGGCGGGCCACGTGTGCTGGCACATCGATGGCAGTGCTGCTGCCCTCATCCTCCTCCTCTGCCGCCTCATCCTCTCTCCACCCCCGCACCAACTCAGCTGCGCTGTGCTGATCCCCCTCATCAGCAGCAAGGTCAGGGACCTCCACCAAGTCCTCCTCCTCCTCCCCCTCAGAGGTGGACTGTGCAGCTGCATGACGCTCCTGCTGGTCCAAGGCTGCCGCTCCCTGTTCCAGCAAAGCATCGAGGGCCCTGTTCAGCAGACAAACCAGGGGCACCCACTCGCAGACCATAGCATGGTCCCTGCTCACCATGTTAGTGGCCTGCAGAAAGGGAGCCAGCACTAAGCACACCTGCTGCATGTGCCTCCAGTCATCATCGGGGACGATGGACTTGTCCCTTCTCTGAGCGCCGGAAACAGTGGCCAGGGCAAGGTACTGGTTGACAGTGTGCTTCTGTTCAACCAGACGCTCCAACATCGCCAGGGTGGAGTTCCAGCGAGTCAGAACGTCAAGGATCAGCCGATGGCGTGGCAGCTCCAGCTCCTTTTGCACGTCTTCCAGGCTCGCACAGGCTGCAGCCGAGCGCCGGAAGTGACGCACAACGTTCCTTGCCGTTTCCAGCAGTTCGCCCATCCCCTGGTAGGTGCGCAAGAACTTCTGCACCACCAGGTTCAGCACGTGGGCAAGACAGGGGATGTGGGTCAGGTTTCCCCTGTCTATTGCGGCAACCAGATTGGCCCCATTGTCGGCCACCACCTCTCCGACTCTGAGGCCTCTGGGGGTCAGCCAAATCCTCTCCTGCTCCTGGAGTTTGGCCAACACATGGGTTGCCATCAGCTTGGTCTTCCCAAGGCTGACCAAGTGCAGCAGCGCTTGGCAGTGGCGGGCCTTCACGCTGCTGCTGAGGCGGGGGGTTTGGCCAGGTGTGCCGGAGGATGGCAGAGGATCGGAGGAACCTGCTGCAGTTCCCCTGACCCTGCGGGGTGGCACCACCCACTGTGTTGCTGCTGCTGCTGTGCCCGCTGCTGCTCTCCCATCCTCACCCCCTTCCACCAAGCTGACCCAGTGGACAGTGAAGGACAGGTAGCGGCCTGTCCCGAAGCGGCTGCTCCAGGAGTCCATGGTGACGTGGATCTTTTCACCAACCGCGTGCTCCAGCCCTCGCTCCACATTGGCCATCACAAAGCGGTGCAGTGCAGGAATGGCCTTGCGGGCGAAGAAGTGTCTGCTGGGGAGCTGCCAGTCTGGGGCTGCACAAGCAAGCAGCGCACGCATGTCGCAGGAGTTGGGAGCGCATGGCCCGTGCCAGCAAGCCGTTCAGCTGCCGCACGCGACGGCTGCTGGGAGGCAGAGCCCTAACCACCCCCTGGAAGGACTCGCTCAAAAGGCTCTGGCGCGGCCTTTTGCTGGCACGGGAATCAGCGGACACAGCAGAGGAGGCCACTGAGGACTGGCTGCCAGAACAGACCTCAGTGTCTGCGGCAGGAGTTGCAGAGGGGGGAGGAGCAGTGCGTTTCCGCACTCCTGCTGGTGCTGCTGGAGGAGCAGGAGGGCGGGTGGCTGCTGTTGCTGCTGCTGCTGAAGGCTGTACAGTGATGGGTGTGGTGCCACTGCCAGCACCAGATGCCTTCAGCCTCTGGAACTCCTCATGCTGGTGGAAATGTTTCGCAGCAAGGTGGTTGATGAGCGAGCTGGTGCTGAACTTTAAGGGGTCTGCACCTCTGCTCAACTTCCGCTGACAGTGGTTGCAAGTGGCGTACTTGCTGTACACTGTGGGCATGGTGAAAAATCGCCAGATTGGTGACAAAAACAACCCCCTACGGCATGGAACCGCTGCTGCCTGTTTCCCTGTGGTGGTTGGGGGGGGGGGGGGCTTGGGTGCGGCTGGTGGTGGTACTGGCAGATGCTGCTGCTGCTGCTGCTGAGCCTGAGACACCAGCAGGCTGTGGGACCTGCCTACTGCTGCCAATGCTTGCAATGATGCGCCTCCTTGCAAGGCCCACAAGCGCATCCTCCTCCTCCTCCTCAGAGCTGCTGATGACGACATCCCCTGGAGCTGGTGGCACCCAGTCTCTGTCTGTCACCGTGTCATCATCATCCTCCCCCTCCTGAAACATGTCCTGCTGGGATGATGACCCCCCAAACTCCTCTCCTGATGCATGGATGGGCTGCTTGACTGTCGCCACAGTCTTGCTGTCCAATCCCTCCTCCCCCAAAGTGCCCATCAGCACCTCCTCCTCAAAATCGCCAACAACAGCAGACAATACCCTGATGGTGCCTGGGGTAAAAAGACTGCTGAGTGACAGGTCGGCGACTGACGGTGAACTGGTCTCCTCCCCAGGCCCTGCTGGGCGGCTGCTGCGAACAGGGGTGGTGGTGGTGGTGGTGAGGGTGGAGGCCTCGGATGCAGAGCTGATGGCGGGCTGCTCATCCTCCGTCATTAGTTGCACCACAGTGTCTGCATCCTTTTCCTCAATGGGACGTTTCCGACCCGGCTGGAGGAAAATCGGAGCAGGTGCTACACGCTGCTGCTGCTGTGTCTCTGCAGCGTGAGTTGCAGATGCTCCTGCTGGGCGGCGCCCAAGGCGTCCACGGCCAGTGGCTATAGGAGGAATGTTAGCCACTGACGCTGCTGCTGCGGAACTGTGCATGGTGGCGCGGCCGCGCCCGCGGCTTGCCACAATGCTGCTCCCTCTCCTCCTGATTCCCTTGCTGCCCTTCCCCTTGCCCAAACCGCGCTGGCTGCCACTTCCAGACATCTTCGATGTTTTGGGCGTAAACACAAAAGTTTTTTAAAAAGGGCGGGTGAAAAGTGGGGTACTTTAATGGAGTGGGTTGGTGGGCGAGGTGACTAAGTGAGTGTCTAGTACAGTAAGTAAGTAGTAACAGTCAGGAAGTACAACTAGCAGTTACAATAATCAGTAGTAATCACAAGGAAATAGAGTGTGTGTACACTACAGACAGTGAGTGCACGCACGCGCAAGCACGCGCAGGAGCTAGCCTATGAACACTGACTGAGTGAGTGTCCCTAGTACAGTAAGTAAGTAGTAACAGTCAGGAAGTACAACTAGCAGTTACAATAATCAGTAGTAATCACAAGGAAATAGAGTGTGTGTACACTACAGACAGTGAGTGCACGCACGCGCAAACACGCGCAGGAGCTAGCCTATGAACAGAGACTGAGTGAGTGTCCCTAGTACAGTAAGTAAGTAGTAACAGTCAGGAAGTACAACTAGAAGTTACAATAATAAGTAGTAATCACAAGGAAATAGAGTGTGTGTACACTACAGACAGTGAGTGCACGCACGCACGCACAAACACGCGCAGGAGCTAGCCTATGAACAGTGACTGAGTGAGTGTCCCTAGTACAGTAAGTAAGTAGTAACAGTCAAGAAGTACAACTAGCAGTTACAATAATCAGTAGTAATCACAAGGAAATAGAGTATGTGTACACTACAGACAGTGAGTGCACGCACGCGCAAACACGTGCAGGAGCTAGCCTATGAACAGTGACTGAGTGAGTGTCCCTAGTACAGTAAGTAAGTAGTAACAGTCAGGAAGTACAACTAGCAGTTACAATAATCAGTAGTAATCAGAAGGAAATAGAGTGTGTGTACACAGACAGTGAGTGCACGCACACGCAGGAGCTAGCCTATGAACAGTGACAGTGAGTGTCCTAGTACAGTTACAGTATATAACTACAATACAAAATACAATCAATCAGTAGTAAAGGACAGCAGAAATACTGGTATAGATGAGAAATAAACAGAGGACAGGAGAGAACAGCTGCCCACACAGGCAGGCCCTGAGGCCTAAAGCTGTAAGCCTGCAGCAGCTGTCTCTCTCTATGTAACACAAAAGCTACTAACTAAAATACAATGTCTATCTAACTAACAACAATATAGGTGTATATAGGAGGTGTATGTGAGCAAAAACGCTAGGTAATTGACCACAATAAAGCTCTTGCTAAGCCAAAGCACAAAGGAGCAGATCTCTCTCTGTGCAAAGTCAGGCAAGGACGGAAAAACGGAACATGGCGGCCGCTATTTATAGGGTAGGGGCTGGCCAGGGTCCCCCTCTGTGATTGGCTGCCGTCAGAGGGCCTGGGAGCCCTCTGATTGGCTCTAAGGACATCAATCTGGGCTATGACGCTATTCGAGCTCGGTATTCGAGCTCGAATAGCGCTGTTAGCTCGAATAGCGCGAATAGTGAATGGGCTATTCAAAGTTCACTCGAATAGCCCATTCGAATAGCTCCAGTTATTCGGAGCTCGAATACCGAGCTCGAATAGCTGAAAAAGAGCTTGAATATTCGAGTTACTCGAATATTCGAGCTCTGCTGAGCACCACTGCCCAACGCTTTGTGCCAGAGATGACACCACTTAGTTATTGTTCCTCTTTACAGGGTGGTTTATATAGTGAGCTGCTCCACAGGACTGCATTTGGCACACATATAGTACTCATCAGTAGTGGAGATCACTTGAAGTCTTTTTGTGCTATGAGTTTTAGGTAGCCAGGTGTAGGTATAGGGGCCCCCAGTATCACTTCAGGTATAGGTTCCACCAATATAGGAAGCCAGGTATAAGTGCCCTCAGATTTCATTCAGATACTTCACATTCTCCTACATCTTCAAAGCATACTAATAAGTCAACTGGTTTCCCCCCAAACAATCCTATAGTGAAAATATTAGTCTATGACTATGGCAGGGATTTGATTGTGAGCTCCTCTGAGGACAGTCAGTGACACGACTACTGTACTCTGTACAGTGCTGCAGAAGACGTCAGTGCTATATAAATACATATTAATAATATGGTAGGACTAGTGTTGAACCGAAATTTTCGAAATTTCGCGTTACTATAATTACGCATGCGAAATTTGCTATTACGATGCGAAATCATAGTAGCGTAATTGCCATTAAAATCGTAATTGAAAATACCGTAAGCGTAATTTTCAATGCGTAATTTCGCGTTTCGTTCATAACGTAATTTCGCGTTAAACCATAACGTAATTTCGCATTAAACCATAACGTAATTTCGCATTTCTTTGTAATTTCGCGAATTTCGTAATAACTTGTTAGCAGGGTTGCTCGCGAATTTTCGCCAAAGGCATTTTCGTCTGCATGGCGAATTTTGATGCAAAATATCTCTACATGGCGAATTTTATATGCGAAATAGCATTCCGTAACGCGAAAACAACGTGAAAATTAACGCTTACAGTAATATGAACTATCGCGAAATTACGTTATGTAACTACGCTTACAAACGGTTGCATGCAAGACAAACGTAATTTCGCGATACCCACTGTAATGCAAAAATTACGCGAAAATTACGCTTACGCGGAATTTCGCGAAATCCTTCTTCATTACGATTATGCACTTACGGCCATAATCGTAATTACACTAATTACGCGAAATTTCGCGAAATCGTAATTAAGTCATTACGCTTATCTCTAGTTAGGACATTACACTATGACTGTGGTAGGGATTAGATTGTGAGCTCCTCTGAGGACAGTCAGTGCCATGACTATGTACTCTCTACAGTGCTGCAGAAGATGTCAGTGCTATATAAATACATTATAATAATATGGTAGGACATTAGACTATGACTATGGTAGGATTAGATTGTTAGATTGTGAGCTCCTCTGAGGACAGTTAGTGACATGGCTATGTACTCTGTAAAGTGCTGCAGAAGATGTCAGTGCTTTATAAACACACAATAATAATATTGTAGAAGATTAGATTATGACTATGGCAGAGAATAGAAAGTGAGCTCATTAGAGGACAGTCAGTGACCAGGGCCGGATTTGTATTCTTTACCGCCCTAGGCCACCGTCACCAGCCGCCCCCCTTCAGTATAGGTAGCGAGATAACCCCTCCCCCTTCCCTCTAATATAGGTAGCCTGATGACCCCCCCAGTATAGGTAGCCAGATGACTCCTCCCCCCTTTCCCTCCTGTATAGATAGCTAGATAACCCCTTCCCTCTAGTGTATGTAGCCAGATGACTCCTCCCCCTTTCCCTCCAGTATAGGTACCCAGATGACTCCCTTAATCCCTCCTCCCCCCCACCTTTCAGTATAGGTAGCAGCCATCTGTGTTACTCATTTTTCCGCTCGTCTCCAAGTGCAGAAGCTTCCTCTTCCTTTCTGTCTCCAATGCTTCCCAAGTCCATAGCCGCTGGCCACAATGCAAATGTGCAAAGAGAGCAAGATGGCTGCTGCACAGGCGGCTAGTAACAGAGTACCACAGTCAGGCACTCGCCTGATCTTCCTACATTGCAGCATTTGCAAGCTTTCAAATGCTGCACCAGTTTAGCCTGCTGCTCTGGTGCCCTTCCTCTTGTGGTGCCCTAGGCCATGGCCTAGTGGCCTTGGCCTAAATCCGGCCCTGTCAGTGACATGACTATGTACTTTGTAAAGTGATGCGACTAATGGATGCGACAAAACCCCTGGTGCTATTCTCCCAAGTGTATAAATGTGCCCCCGTGTGTGCATTTATACATTACCTGTCCTGTGTCGTTTACCACATGGTGCCCATCTACCTTCAGCTTCTTCTGTTCCATTTGTGGCTCACATGCCACCAGCATATAGTGTGTGGCGCATGTGTGATGTCACGCGTGCTAAATGCCAGCGGCATGTGAAGCGCAAATGGAGGAGCGGAAGATGTATGGGCACAGCACGGTGGGCAACACACAGGGCCGGCGCTACCATTAAGGCAAAGGAGGCAGCTGCCCCAGGGCCCCAGAGCTTGTAGGGGCCCCCAGTGGCTACAAGAGGAAAAATTTTTTTTTCAAATCGGCCTTATAGTTTTTGAGAAAATCGATTTTAAAGTTTCAAAGGAAAAAAAAACCACATTTAAAAACCTGCCGACTTTAATGGTTAATAGCAAATCCAAACCCTAAATTTGCAGGATATGTTAAGGAGATCATTAGGAATAAGAGGAAAAAACAATTTTTCAAAAAGACCTTATAGTTTTTGAGAAAATCGATTTTAAAGTATAGTTTTAAATGCGGTAAATGTAACTTTTAGTAGCAAACCTAACGGTAGTGTAATTTTACATGCATCAAACGAAAGCACAATAAATTTCCTGACGGGGTTTCCAGGGGGTCTATACGCAGCCGCAGCGCTTTGGCCAGGGATCGCTATACAGCCGCAATATGGCTGTATGAAGATCCCTGGCATTTTGTCCTATTTTCCCAATTTTTTTTTATTTTTAGAGTGTGGGAATTTTTTTTTTTTTTTAAATCATGTGGGGTCCCCCCTCCTGAAACTTTTGCATGTCCCCCATGCAGGCTGGGATAGCCAGAATGTGGAGCTCCGACCGATTGGGACTTCACACCCTGACTATACCAGCTGCAAAAAAGGTCCCCTAATGCCGATTTTTGTTCCGGGGTATATGTTGGGGGGGCCCCCCAGGTTTATTTTGCCCTGGGGCCCCATTGTTGCTTAAACCGGCCCTGGCAACACAGGACAGGTCATGTATAAATACACACTGGTGGCACATTTATACACTAGGGGGCGGCGGCGGATGCAGCAGAAGCAGGGGACTCCTCTGATTCCCAAGAGATGTCATGCTAAAATCGATGGGGAATTGGTCTGAGGTGTATGGGCATCTGACAGATCTCTCTCTAATCAGATTGGATTAGAGAGAGATTTGTCTGTTGGTGAAATATGTCCATCATCGCTAGATGTATGGCTGCCTTTACTCTAGTATGGCAGCATTAGGACACTGCAGTGTCATTTCTGTAAGTTCAGGTCCTTTTCAGTACTTGGAATGGAGGGGGTAGGGGGAAGTACAGAAGCCTTTACAGCCTGTCTCCCTGACTTCCAGAGCACAGGTTCAGGATGGAGGAAGGGGCGTAGCCAGGGCTGCTCTCTGTCACATACACACACACTACACATACCTTTTGTCTTCCCGGTTAGAATTCAATTCTTCATCAGCCAGCCATGCTTGACTGGGCGGCTTCCTGGGGGAGCAGCTGGATGACATCACTTACAGAAGTCAATGAATAAGAGTTAAAAAAAACCAAACAAAGGAACTGTCTACCAATCTTAGTAATCTAAACTATGCATGACTCCTTATTAGTTGCAGTCTTTCAGAACAACTGTGCAAAGAGCTTTTTATCTTCCCTCCTTTAGCTGTGTCTCTCAGGACTGTGGAAAAAAACAACTTTTTTTTTCTGGACTGCCTGAGGATTGGAATGCCTTTGAAAGCTCCCCATTCTGACCTGATGACCTGCCGCTCAGAGGCCTGAGCCTCTAGGGCCTCTGTGTTGTCCTGGCCCTGCTGACAGACATTGGCTTCTTCCACTCATATTTCCTTAATGAACACCTGGCTGCTGTGGGCAGAGGAGCAGGAACTGCTCAAGGTCAGAGGCGGAGTGGAGGAGGGTGGCTGTGAAGGTGCAAGGGCAGCAGAGAATAAAGCGTCTGAAGATGCTGCACCTGGAGGAGGAAGAGGAGGTGGAGGGTGGCTTTGGGTTTGCGTGCTGCTTTTCCTTATGTGCTCATTCCATTGGTGTTTGTGCTTCTTAATCAAGAGCCTTCGTAATGCTGATGTCCCTAGGTGGGTGTTGCTTTTTCCACGACTCACTGTAATCTTAGGCAGACACGCAAAACATTTTACACACTGGTGAGCTCTGGGATGACGGCATTTTGGTGGTGGCAGCAGCAGCTGATGTTGAAGGGCGTGCTGGCTGGCTGTCCCTAGGTGGCGATACATGCCGCTGGACACTGCCACGAGCTGTTTCTGATAAGCACCCCCTGCTTCCTACAGCAACTCGTCTCCTCCTCTCTGACTCACCCTCTGAACTGTCCCCCTGTTCATCTTGTCTTCCGGGATCCCATGTGACATCCATGCCATGATCATCATCATCATCCACAACTTCGCTTGTATCAGACACCTCCAAAACTGCACCAAAAACAGGTACTTCATCATCCTCACACCTATATGAGGTGTTTTAACATCCTTAGCGCCTTCATCTTGGAACAATTATGCTTGTGGTTCAGTAAATTCACCACAAACGTGTGAATAGCTCCTGCAATATTTGAAGTGGAGCAGCTGTGGTGCTAGAAGCAGCAATGGTGGCTGCCGGCTGAGAGTTAAGTATTTGTGGGGTGCCATAATCAGAGCAGGAGGAGGAAGATATGTCACGGTTCCATGTGGAAGCTGAGGAAGATGAGGGGTTCTGTGTTAAATAGTCAACTACGTCCTGACAATCTTAGGGGTTGAGGGTATGTGCTTTCTGAACACTGCACTTTGGTTGAGGGCCGCACAAAATCTCGACAGCATGACCTCGAATAGACCTGCATGGTGGCCTGCCTGGAGCTGGGAAAAAAGGGCGCATGCCGCTAGTGGACAAAAAGGGCGCCGCCATTCACTCCCATAATAAATAGCGTTTAATGGGCGCCGAGTAGGAAAAAAGGGCGCCGGAGCTAAATAAAGTTTATAAACGGCGCCAGGAGCTAAATAAAGTTTACAAACGGCGCCCGGCGATGTTTAATGATTTATAACTGAACTTGTGGTGATTTACGTTTATAAAATGCACCCGTGCCGAATAACGTTTATGAAAATACTAAACATATTTATCTTATTTAAATAATTAAAACATTATTTAAAGTTTTATCCCTTACTGTTTGTAAAACATTATTATTCACAAAATAAAGCGATCAGTACGTAACGTAAATTGCAAAATATTTTTTGAATCCACAATTAGTAAAACATTATTATCCACATAATAAAGGGGGGTCTTAGGTTTAGGCACCAACAGGGGGGTCTTAGGTTTAGGCACCAATAGGGGGGTCTAGGGGTTAGGGGTAGGTACAGGGAGGGGTACTTAGGCAACAACAGGGGGGGTCTTAGGTTTAGGCACCAACAGGGGGGTCTTAGGTTTAGGCACCAACAGGGGGGTCTTAGGTTTAGGCATTAACTGGGGGGTCTTAGGTTTAGGCACCAACAGGGGGGTCTTAGGTTTAGGCACCAACAGGGGGGTCTTAGGTTTAGGCACCAACAGGGGGGTCTAGGGGTTAGGGGTAGGTACAGGGAGGGTTACTTAGGCACCAACAGGGGGGGTCTTAGGTTTAGACACCAACAGGGGGGTCTTAGGTTTAGGCACCAACAGGGGGGTCTTAGGTTTAGGCACCAACAGGGGGGTCTTAGGTTTAGGCACCAACAGGGGGGTCTTAGGTTTAGGCACCAACAGGGGGGTCTTAGGTTTAGGCACCAACAGGGGGGTCTTAGGTTTAGGCACCAACAGGGGGGTCTTAGGTTTAGGCATTAACTGGGGGGTCTTAGGTTTAGGCACCAACAGGGGGGTCTTAGGTTTAGGCACCAACAGGGGGGTCTTAGGTTTAGGCACCAACAGGGGGGTCTAGGGGTTAGGGGTAGGTACAGGGAGGGTTACTTAGGCACCAACAGGGGGGGTCTTAGGTTTAGGCACCAACAGGGGGGTCTTAGGTTTAGGCACCAACAGGGGGGTCTTAGGTTTAGGCATTAACTGGGGGGTCTTAGGTTTAGGCACCAACAGGGGGGTCTTAGGTTTAGGCACTAACAGGGGGGTCTTAGGTTTAGGCACCAACAGGGGGGTCTAGGGGTTAGGGGTAGGTACAGGGAGGGTTACTTAGGCACCAACAGGGGGGGTCTTAGGTTTAGACACCAACAGGGGGGTCTTAGGTTTAGGCACCAACAGGGGGGTCTTAGGTTTAGGCACCAACAGGGGGGTCTTAGGTTTAGGCACCAACAGGGGGGTCTTAGGTTTAGGCACCAACAGGGGGGTCTTAGGTTTAGGCACCAACAGGGGGGTCTTAGGTTTAGGCACCAATAGGGGGGTCTTAGGTTTAGGCACCAACAGGGGAGTCTAGGGGTTAGGGATAGGTACAGGTAGGGTTCTGTGTAAGAGTAGGCTTAGGTATAGTTTTAGTAAAATTTTAGTAATAATTACTAATGTATTACAACACTTATTACGAACGTAGTTATATTTATATCATCTTTATAAACAATATTTTCAGATTTTATTATAAGAACAAACCATAAATGACGGTTATTCACAATAATATACAATTATAACAATTAAACATATATTATTGGTTTTTTTATAAACGTAATTATAAGTTTAACTTTTGAAACAGGGAAGATTAACGTTTTCACAATTTCCGATTTCATAAACATTATTTAATGATTTATAATTTTGTTAAACATTATTTGTAAACGAAAAATAGCACACTATATTTATAAACCCTATTAATGATTAATTATTATTTAGAGTTTACACCCCGCGCCCTTTTTGTCCAGGCGCCCTTTTTGTACGTACGCGGCCTGCCTCTGCTTGTTATTTTTTCCATATGGGTGGGGGTGAGGGGGGGGGGGTATGTGCATTAGTACCAACAATATTCAATAGTGGTAGACAGTGTGTGTACTAACAAAGAGGTACACAATCAGTGTCAAATACACAGCAGGTGTGTGTGTGTGTGTGTGTGTGTGTGTGTATCACAGGTCTGTGTACTTTAACACACACACACACACACACACACACAGATATCCTATAGTACTTTCAATCACAAATACAGTTGCAAGCTAAGCACTGCTTATGATACATGGTGTGTTGGATTGCTTGCAAAAGTTAGAAGAGTGTAGTAGAACTACAAGGGCCAGCAACTGACTGTGGCCTGTATGCAGTGTGTAACCCACACAGATATAAATAACAGATACAGTTGGGAGCTAAGCACAGTTTATGATGATAGACAGTGTTCTGGCTTGTAATAGATAGAAGAGGATAGTAGAACTGCAAGGCCCAGCAATGGCGTATGAGAGGAATCAGCGCGGGAGACTTGGGCGCAGGATACAGCCGGTATATGGCTGATCCTGCGGCTGCACAAGTCCCGGTCGTGTTAAATACTATTCCTCCTCCAGGCCGCAATGGATGGTGGGAAATGAAATAATTTGGCTTCCAGCAATTGCTGGAAGCCGAATTATTGCGTTTTAAAAGTATCTTCAGCTCCATCTTCTGACGGCGCCGAAGTTACTCCCTGTGCGCTGCTATAGCCGTAATTCCTATTATGGCCTATGGTGGTGCCGGCTGCACCCAAGTCAGTACACACAGACAGGGCTGTATCTATGCAGTGTCACCCACAAAGAGAGCTATGGTATAGTAAGTTAAATAACACAAATACAGTGGAAAGATATGCACTGGTATAACAGTGTACTGGGCCTGGCACAGTACAGAAAGGGCCAGCTGTGACAGACAGGGCTGTATCTATGCAGCGTCAGTGTCACAAAAAACACATCAGAAGAATATTAGCCCTCAAAAGAGCTTTTTTGGGGTGCTTTCAGCAACAAATTTCAGCGAGCAGCAAGCTAACAAGAGCCTAACTAACAATTTCCCTATCTCCAACAATGTCTCTCCCTTCCTCTCACTACAGCAGCAGACAGAGAAGGAGAACCTGGCCGATGCTGCTGCATTTTTATAGGGGGGCGGGGGTCCAGGAGGGAGTGCAGCCTGATTGACTGCCATGTGTCTGCTGACTGTGATGTAGAGGGTCAAAGTTTAGCCCAATGATGAGTTATAGGGGGCGAGTCAAACGCACTATGCGGAAAGCTGAAATCTGCGCGAACTACCTGTCGGGCAAACTGGTCCGGCCATCTCTATTGTTTAAAAGGGAATAAATATGGCAGTGTAATGATCGGTGTCAGCACACAGAGAGAATCTGATCGTTGATGATCTGCAGAATCATCAACGATACAGATGTATACCTGATTATGGATGATCTGCAGAATCACCAATAATACAGGTATGACTAACCTCTGGACACCTAATGAGTAATGTGTTAGATGAACTGTAGGCTATCTCCTGAGGAGCAGGAGATATAGGTGACTCGGCCAAGAGCTACCTGGAAGGCAGGTGGCCCTGGGCAGTGCAGAAACTATCTCTAGATAGAAAGGACCTGGTAACCAGGGAAGCAGTATTAGATGGTGAACTGTACTGCAGCCAAAGGAGAAGACCACTGGCTGCTAACAGACCGGACTCTCTGAGGTGCGGGAGTCCTGGTTACAGCTGACACCTGGCGGAATGGTGTCCCTGCTAATACTGATCAACTGAACACTCAGGGAGAGTGACAGCTAGGATGGTCAGGCAGGCCAGGTCGGCAACACACAAGCAGATGAGGTACAGAGACAGGAGACTGATTCGGTAACCGGGTACATGCAGGGTCTGGCAACAGATAGACAGATATGCAAGTTACCGAATCAGAAAGCAAGAGAAAGGTCGACAGAGCAAAAGGTCATAATATATAAATATCACAGAATCCTAGACTGGGGTGTGAGCTCCTTGATCTCGACACCCGGGAACTAGTCTAGAGTATAACACAGTATAGACACAGAGTCCCTAAGCTTGGGTGTGAGGTCCTTGGTCACAACACCCTGGAACTGGTCTAAGATATAACACAGCAATGACACAGTATTCCTAAGCTTGGGTGTGAGGTCCGTGGTCTCAACACCCTGGAACTGGTCTAAAGTATAACACAGCAATGACACAGTATCTCTAAGCTTGGGTGTGAGGTCCGTGGTCTCAACACCCTGGAACTGGTCTAAAGTATAACACAGCAATGTCACAGTATTCCTAAGCTTGGGTGTGAGGTCCGTAGTCTCAACACCCGGGAACTGGTCTAAAGTATAACACAGCAATGTCACAGTATTCCTAAGCTTGGGTGTGAGGTCCGTGGTCTCAACACCCTGGAACTGTTCTAACATATAACACAATAGTAATCTGGCTCAGTGTGAATTCCCAGGTCCTCCTCGTTCTAACACACTGTGGGATCTGACTGGTCTGAGTGCTCACACGTTAGTATTCGCAACGGCAGACAACCAGCAACTGACAGGCAAGAAGTATATACTGCATAGAGTAGCGCTCCTCAGCGCCGCCCAGCCCCACTCAGCCAATCACCTACTGCGCTGGGATCAGCTGATCGTCCTGATCAGCTGATCCCTCTCCTATTGGCATAAAGGGCCTGCCTCCTAGCGCGCGCGTAGCTCTCCATCTTTGTGCACTACTAGGCTCAGACACACCAGACGCATGCTGCTGTGCGGAAACCGCCGGTCTGAACGCGGAGACAGCCGCTCCACTGCCAGACCGCACGGCGGTGTCTCCGCAATCCTTTACAGGCAGTCTTCATATCCCTCTTGCTTCAGTTGTCTTTAAGATTCCTAAGCTTTGGCAGTGATGAGATGCCTTTTATGTTACATACTACAACAAGATGTTGTACTACAACCTAATACAAGATTGTAACATGCCAATTAGAGGAGTCGTGTCGAGTCGAGTCGAGGAGTCAGAGTCGGTAGAATCTTAAACTGAGGAGTCGGAGTTGGAGGATTTTTTTCTACCGAATCCACAGCCCTGTTTTCCTCACATCTAATTCAAGTGAATGGCATCATATTTGTTGTGCATTTTTAATGCAAATTTCAATTTTTGAAATTTTGGCAAAAAAAAAATGACCTACAAGTGTGCTTTTTTATGGAATGGACATGTGAATCTCATACAATGCATGTCAATGTAAATGCAAATTTCCACATATGAATGTTAAGTTAATTGCATACAAATTATTGTAAATTAACTTCAATGATCTGCATGGAAAAGTAAGAATGCAAAAATTTGTACCAAAAATGCAAACAAAAAAGGAGAATGAAATGCAAAAATTGCAAAACGCAGAATTGCAAATATAAAAAATGAAAAAAAAATGTGCAAAAATGCCTTTAAATGTAGGAATAAGTGTGTAGGCACCTTAAAGTGGATCCGAGATGAACTTTTACTCATTGCATAATTGTGTTCCTTTCCTATTGTTTATAGGGCATTCCTCAAGCCAAATACTTTTTTGTTTTTGTTTTAATACTCTAATTCCCTATAAACTAAACAAGCCACACCCACAGGTTTTCAGAGAGCCAAGGCACTTTCAGACAGTAGCAAGGGCTCATGGGAGCTCAGTCTGGGCAGGAGGAGGGGGAGGTATTACTAGCCATAGATTTCAGAGGCAGAGGGGAGGAGGGAGGAGGGGGAATTAGTTTTTTTTCCCTCAAGATGCAGATAAGCCTGCCTCTGTGTAATGTTTACAAACAACATGGCTGCTGTCGTTGTATCAAAGGAAGAAATAATCGTATTATATTAAAGCTGTTTGCAGCTAGATTTGCTGTGTAAACGATCTAAACTTTAGATAAGATATATAGACAAGTTACTTGTTATAGTTAGTTTTTCATCTCAGATCCGCTTTAAAGAGAGTCTGAAGCCATTTAAATTACTTCTTTTTATTACCCATTTATCTTAAGCATTAAGATCAAAGCTGATTTGCCGTATTCCTGCTAGAGATGGATCGAGCGTTCGCCGGCTAACCGATTCGTGCAAACATTGGTGGCTCGCATTTGCGGTGATTCTGACCCGCCCCCTATACTACAACACTAGGCTAAACTTTGACCCTCTACATCACAGTCAGCAGACACATGGTAGCCAATCAGGCTGCACTCCCTATCTGGAGCCATATAAGGCAGCTGCGTCGGCCATTATCTCACTCGGTGTGGCTGCAGTAATTAGAGAAGGAAGAGAGGTTGTTGCACAGATTATGGAAAGCTTAGTTAGGCTCTTGTTAGGCTTGTTAACTTTCAGAAAAAAAAAAAAAAACACAACGCGCCACAGTTAAACTTTAAACATGTAACTGCCTGCACCAGTATGTGAGATCGCTACAGAAAGTCCAGTCCAGGAAAATTCAAAATATATGATTACTGTTTGCGCTCCTCACACCTGTGCCTTCAACTTTGCAATAAAACTTTATCCTTGACCTGCAAAAAAAGCTTCACATAGGGTGATACCGTTCTGTAACATTAAATCAATCTCTTCACTTTGCATGCACGTTAGCCCAAGTGACAATTCACATCCGTGTCAGGTGCTCTCATTCAGTGCTCATTCCGTGACAATCCCCGACTGATACATGTCAAAACGCTCACCAGATGTAGCCCACCTCGAATTGCAGGTGGAGAAATCACTTTTGGCCCACTGCCAGTAAATCCCATAACACCAAATCGTCATAAGTCTTCATTTATTCCAATATAAAACAGCTTCATAAAACGACATAAAAACATAACATAGCGTAATCCTGTTACACAGACACTCCGGGCGCATCTATGATTGCACTTACGCGTCCCAGTGTTAAAATCGCATGTAGTAATATCCTTTGCCAATGCCCATTCGCCTGAAGTGTGGGTAGGATGTCCGCGAGGAAACCGCTCCCGATCCTCCCTCTAGCCGCAGGGTGTATGCCGCTTGTGCGCACTGCTCAATCCCGACCGGCCGGTCAGCTTACTTCCGCGTGTACGTCACTTTGCTCCGCCCCGGAGCAAAGTGACGTACACGCGGAAGTAAGCTGACCGGCCGGTCGGGATTGAGCAGTGCACACAAGCGGC
The DNA here is from genome assembly GCF_040937935.1 of Hyperolius riggenbachi. Lineage (NCBI taxonomy): Eukaryota > Metazoa > Chordata > Amphibia > Anura > Hyperoliidae > Hyperolius > Hyperolius riggenbachi. The sequence goes on from NC_090654.1 coordinate 154,285,234, forward strand.
ATACACCCTGCGGCTAGAGGAAGGATCGGGAGCGGTTTCCTCGCGGACATCCTACCCACACTTCAGGCGAATGGGCATTGGCAAAGGATATTACTACATGCGATTTTAACACCGGGACGCGTAAGTGCAATCATAGATGCGCCCGGAGTGTCTGTGTAACAGGATTACGCTATGTTATGTTTTTATGTCGTTTTATGAAGCTGTTTTATATTGGGATAAATGAAGACTTATGACGATTTGGTGTTATGGGATTTACTGGCAGTGGGCCAAAAGTGATTTCTCCACCTGCAATTCGAGGTGGGCTACATCTGGTGAGCGTTTTGGTATGTATCAGTCGGGGATTGTCACGGAATGAGCACTGAATGAGAGCACCTGACACGGATGTGAATTGTCACTTGGGCTAACGTGCATGCAAAGTGAAGAGATTGATTTAATGTTACAGAACGGTATCACCCTATGTGAAGCTTTTTTTGCAGGTCAAGGATAAAGTTTTATTGCACAGTTGAAGGCACAGGTGTGAGGAGCGCAAACAGTAATCATATATTTTGAGGCTTGTTAACTTGCTCCTTGCTGATACTTATTGCTAAAATGCACCCCAAAACAGCTCTTTTGAGAGCTAATGTTCTTTTGATGTGTGGTTTTTTTTTCGTGTGGTCCACTGACACTTGCATATACATCCCTGTCAGTCGCAGCTGGCCCTTGCTAATTGCTATACTGTTCAAGGCCCAGTACATTAAGTGACTACCTTTTCACTGCACCCGTGTGGGACAGCTGCATATTTGTAATACCAGTCACTGCATACCTTTTCATGTTTACTGCACCTGCGTGACAGCAGCACGCAGTGTTATATACCAGTCACTGCACCTGTTCACGGTACCTGTGTGTGTGAAAGCTGCACATTTGTAATACCAGTCACTGCATACCTGTTCATGTTTACTGCACCTGCGTGACAGCAAGCAGTGTTATATACCAGTCACTGCATACCTGTTCACGGTACCTGTGTGTGTGACAGCTGCACATTGTATTAATACCACTGCATACCTGTTCAGTGCACCTACATGACAGCACGCAGTGTTATATTATATACCAGTCACTACATACCTGTGCACTGTACCTGTGTGTGTGACAGCTGCACATTTGTAATACCAGTCACTGCATACCTGTTCAGTGCACCTGCGTGACAGCATGCAGCGTTATAAGCCAGTCACTGCATAACTGTTCAGTGCACCTGCGTGACAGCACACAGTGTTATATTATAAATACCAGTCACTGCATACCTGTTCATGGTACCTGTGTGTGTGACAGCTGCACATTTGTAATACTAGTCACTGTATACCTGTTCACTGCACCTGCGTGACAGCATGCAGTTTTATATACCAGTCACTGCATACCTGTTCACTGCACATGTGTAACCGCACATTGTTATACCAGCAGTCACCTTTTCACTGCACCTGTGTAACCACACATTGTTGTACCAGCAGTCACTGCAACCTTTTCACTGCACCTGTGTAACCGCACATCTTATTAGTCAAGTCAGTGCATACCATTCACTTCATCCCCCCCAATATGGACAAAACAAGAGGCAGAGCCAGAGGCAGGCCACCCGGCAGGTCTGTTAGAGGTCGTGCTGTCGTGATTTCGTGTGGCCCTTGACCAAAGTACAGTGTTCAGAAGAAGGCACGTGCCATCAACCCCCAATATTGTCAGGACGTAGTTGACTATTTAACACAGAACACCTCATCTTCCTCAGCTTCCGCACGTAAGCGCGACATATCTTCCTCCTCCTGCTCTGATTCTGGCACCCCACTTAACACTCCATCGGCAGCCATCACCAAAGTGCCATCATCCTAGGGCTCAGCGGTGTGGAAATTTTTTTGTGTGTCTGCCTCAGATGAGAGCAATGCCATCTGTACTCTCTGCCACCGAAAATTGAGCCATGGAAAGACCAAGATCCACGTAGGGACAACTACCTTACGAAGGCACATGATTAAAAAGCACAAACTGCAATGGGATGACCACCTGAGGAAAAGCAGCACACAAAAGCAAAGCCACACCGCAGTGTAAGATACCAGGCCACAATTATTTCTCAAAAAAGGCGATACCCAAACTGTACCGTGATGTTAAAAGGCAAGTGGTGTCGTCTCTGGCACACAGCGTTGGGCCAAGGGTCCATCTGACCACGGATGCCTGGTCTGCAAAGCACGATCAGGCCTGCCCAAAGACAGTCCCATGCACAGCATCTCTGCCTGCACACCGCATGACTTCCTGCCCCAAGGCTAAGTCGGTCCCCACACAGCATCTCTGCCTGCAGGCTGCTTGACTGCTTTCTCCGCCACCACCAACAGGAACCAGGACTCTAGGTGGATTCCTGAATTTTTAAGGCCGCTTTGAGCAGCGGCCATTATAATGATTTTTCTGGTGTGTGTACATGCCTAATTTTTCTGGCTGCACTGTGGCTGCAACAACAAAACAAAAGGCATGTACATGTGTTAATTCCACTTCATGATTATTACCTTTCCGTGGTGAAGGGGCATGCGTATCACAATGAAGCAATGACCGCCGGCTATAGGAGTGTGTGTGTTGGGGGGGCACACCCAAGATAATAAGGTTGTTGCTTCATTGTGGCCAGACCAAATTCGATCAGCTGGACAGTCACTGTTGTTCTAACATTGAGCTACCTCAGCCCGGCGACCATATGGGCTTGAAAACCTCTATCTCCTGCACTCTCGCCATGGTGCCCAGCAGTCCAGCATGTCCATCACTACACAAACAGTTGTTTGCGGTGCGTTACACAGTGAGTTTGGTCTGTCAGTGTGAAGAAGTACACTAATTACACTACCTGATTGATGTATACACATGCATGATGTTTTAAAGCACTTTAGGCCTCCAATTTAGCATGCAATGTGATTTCTGCCCTTAAAACACTGCTGTGCATCAAATTAACTCTCCCTTCTCTCAAGACCACAATCCAGACATGGAGGTTTGCTTGCTCCGCTGATGTCTCTTTAGAAGACCCCATCCCGCTTAAATTCCCTATCCTTGCTCTCCAACATGTCATCCCCAACTTGAATTTAACAACATGGCACAATGCAGGTATCCATTATATAAACGACTTATTCAATCAAGGCAAATCCAAAACATTCTCACACCTAAAGGAACAATATCATCTCACAGATCGAAATACTATCTAATATTTACAAATCTCTCGCCTCATCAGGAATAAATCTCATCTCCTTCCCTCTTTCCCTAGATTCCTATGCTCCTTCTTAAACAGTCGATTGCCCCTTAAAGGGGGAATATCACAGTGGTACGAGCACATTTAACAAATGTATTAGTCAATGGTCCCAGACTCTCCATCCCAACATAGACCTCCAATCTATAAAAAAAAGCCTCTGAGTCAGTACTTAAATACTCCGCTCATAACTCTCATTGGGAATCTCTCCAAAAAATTATTCTGCGGTGGCACTTAACTCCATCTAAATTGGTGAGATTCTCTAATTCCAATCGTCCACTTTGTTGGAGATGCCACCAAAATATAGGTACACTGGAACATCTGTTATGGGAGTGCCCCCTAATCTCTCCAATTTGGACCATTATAAACCAATTTATATCTAACAAGATACAATCTCCCTTATCCTCTCTCCCCATCTAGCTTTATTACATATAGGACTGGAAGAGATCCCCTTGAAACACTGTAAACACATAATGCATGTGCTCTGTGCAACCAGACAACTAATTTTACAAAATTGGGGAATACCATTAATTCCTACGCCTACATGTATTCAAGCCACAATGGAAAGCAACCTTAAGATGGAACTTATTTATAAGAACAAACTTTCCTAACATTTACTTAAACCGTGCATTACCAAGGCGGTGCAGTTGACTTGGCTTTTTAGTATAAATTTAATACCTCATGCTAAAGAAACTATATTTTTCAGTTTGAAACCTTAATAAGGAAGAGTGGGTTTCCTTCTCTTGTTCTCTTTCTTTCTTTTTTTTTCCTTTCTTCCTGATTAACTTACTTTCCTTTTCCTTTGCTATTACTTCTTTATTGGGAGAAACTCCTCCCTTTCTCTTAATTATGAAGGCCTGGTGGACTGGACCATCTCCAGTAGACCCCCTACCTAAGCCACTTCTCCTATAAATCAGATCATTATGTTGGGATCCATCCCCTGCTTTGGGATCCCAATATTATAGTTTTGCTCCTTTCACCTTGTTCCCTATAGGTAGTTGGCCTTTTGCCCCTATGGGGATATACATACTTTCTCCTCCACTTAACATCTATCATAGGTGAGAATAAGTTTAATAACAAAGTTTAATAACTAAGATTTAACCTCAACTTTCATAAACAACTAGTGTATCATGGGGATGCCCTATCCACCAGAACCTAAAACCAATATCTAGAGTCAACACAGTCTCAAGTGACATTTCAATCAAGCATGTGTATTGTGATGGCTGCTCAATAACTCAGTTGTAAAAGTTGCATTGCAATGTTTATTGCCTCACTTTCATCTGCTGTATTGTTTATTATGAAAAAATCCAATAAAAACTATTTGGGAAAAAAAAAAACAGTGCTGTGTGTCAAAGCCTGATTTTCTCGGGACTTTTGGCGTGTATCCCACTCCGCCATGCCCCCCTCCAGGTGTTAGACCCCTTGAAACATCTTTTCCATCACTTTTCGATCACTTTTTCCATCAGCCTATGATGTCAGTGGAGCGCGGCATGCTCCTTCCTTATTGGCCAAGCGGTGGACGCGTCCTCAGTACGCGTTCTGCCGATGTAAACAATAGCAGCATGCGTACCGGCGTGTCAGCTGACTTACTGACACGCTGCAGAATGATTGGTTGTTTTGGATTCCTTTGCGTTTGATTGGTTAGTTCTAGTATAAGAGAAAGGTGAGCGCCCTCAGTCTTCACCCATGATAGCCTATGCTGGGCTTGTAGCTGAGATTGCGCTCACACCAAGTGCCTTGTTTTGCTGCAGATTTCTGTCTGTCTCTTGACCAAAGCTTCTTGCAGGTTTGATACCCCGTTGCTGATCCGGATTGTACCTGACTACTAGGGATGATTGGAATGAGCAAATTCCGTTCCGCTGGAATTGCGAAATTCCGCCAGCGCTAAATTCCGTCTCCATTACATTTCCGCGGAATTCCGCATTCCGGCGGGATAATTGAAGTAATCGCAAATGAAACCTTGTTTATGCTAAATGGTAGCCTATGGGACCTAGTAACTGTTCCCCCGGTCATTCCTTTTTTGTTTTTTTTGAATTTTTTTTTTTGCAGCAGGAGGTGTTGCTTAAGCCATGGAACCTAGCGGTGGTCCCATGGCGGTCGTTTTGGCACCGCAGGAGGTGTCGCTTAAGCCATGGGACCCAGCGGTGGTCCCATGGCGGTCGTTTTGGCACCGCAGGAGGTGTCGCTTAAGCCATGGGACCCAGCAGTGGTCCCATGGTGGTCGTTTTGGCACCGCAGGAGGTGTCGCTTAAGCCATGGGACCCAGCGGTGGTCCCATGGCGGTCGTTTTGGCACCGCAGGAGGTGACGCTTAAGCCATGGGACCTAGCGGTGGTCCCATGGTAGTGGTTTTGGCCCCGCAGGAGGTGTCGCGTTAGCTTTGGGACCTGGCGGTGGTTCCATGGCAGTCATTTTGGCACCACAGGAGGTGTCGTGTAAGCTATGGGACCTGGCTGTGGTTCCATGGCGGTCATTTTGGCACTGCAGGAGGTGTCGCTTACGCCATGGGACCTAGCTCTTGTGGGTTGTGTTGGAGAGGTGCTGTAAAACCTCGCCGCATGTGGCGGCGGAACGCCGAGACCCACGCTGAGGCGCAAGCCTATGATGTCAGAGGAGCGCATGTCGCTCCTTCCTCATTTGCCAAGTGGCGGACGCGTCCTTAGTACGCGCTCTGCCGCTGTAAACAATAGCAGCATGCGTACCGGCGTGTCAGCTGACTTACTGACACCCTGCAGAATGATTGGTTGTTTTGGATTCCTTTGCGTTTGATAGGTTAGTTCTAGTATAAGAGAAAGGTGAGCGCCCTCAGTCTTCGCCCGTGATAGCCTATGCTGGGCTTGTAGCTGAGATTGCGCTCACTCCAAATGCCTCGTCTTGCTGCAAATTTCTGTCTGTCTCTTGACCCAAACTTCTTGCAGATTTGATACCCTGTTGCCGACCCCGATTGTACCTGACTACTAGGGATGATCGGAATAAGCAAATTCCGTTCCGCTGGAATTGCGGAATTCCGCCAGCGCTATATTGCTTCGCCATTACATTTCCGCGGAATTCCGCATTCCGGCAGAAAAATTAAAGTAATCGCAAATGAAACCTTGTTTATGCTAAATGGTAGCCCATGGGACCTAGTTGCTGTTCCCCCGGTCTTTTTTTTTTCTAGTTTTTGGGGTTTTTTTTGCAGGAGGTGTCGCTTAAGCCATGGGACCTAGCGGTGGTCCCATGGCAGTCATTTTGGCGCCGCAGGAGGTGTCGCTTAAGCCATGGGACCTAGCGGTGGTCCCATGGCTGTCATTTTGGTGCCGCAGGAGGTGTCGCTTACGCCATGGGACCTTGCGGTGGTCCCATGGCGGTCATTTTGGCACCGCAGAAGGTGTCGCTTAAGCCATGGGACCTAGCGGTGGTCCTATGGCAGTCATTTTGGCGCCGCAGGAGGTGTCGCTTAAGCCATGGGACCTAGCGGTGGTCCCATGGCGGTCATTTTGGCACCGCAGGAGGTGTCGCTTATGCCTTGGGACCTAGCGGTGGTCCCATGGCGGTCATTTTGGCGCCGCAGGAGGTGTCGCTTAAGCCATGGGACCTAGCGGTGATCCCATGGCGGTCGTTTTTTTGCGCTGCAGGAGGTGTCGCTTAAGCCATGGGACCTAGCGGTGGTCCCATGGCGGTCGCTTTGGCACCACAGGAGGTGCCGCTTACGCCATGGGACCTAGCGGTGGTCCCATGGCGGTCATTTTGGCGCCGCAGGAGGTGTCGCTTACGCTATGGGACCTAGCGGTGGTCCCACGGCGGTCGTTTTGGTGCCGCAGGAGGTGTCACTTAAGCCATGGGACCGCAGAGGTGGTCCCATGGTGGTCGTTTTGGCACCGCAGGAGGTGACGCTTAAGCCATGGGACCTAGCGGTGGTCCCATGACGGTGGTTTTGGCCCCGCAGGAGGTGTCGCATAAGCTATGGGACCTGGCGGTGGTTCCATGGCAGTCATTTTGGCGCCGCAGGAGGTGTCGCGTAAGCTATGGGACCTGTCAGTGCTTCCATGGCGGTGGTTTTGGCGCCGCAGGAGGTGTCACGTAAGCTTTGGGACCTGGCGGTGGTTCCATGGCGGTCGTTTTGGCACCGCAGGATGTGTCGCTTACACCATGGGACATAGCGGTGGTCCCATGGCGGTCGTTTTGGCAACACAGGAGGTGCCGCTTACGCCATATGACCTGGTGGTGGTTCCATGGCGGTCATTTTGGCGCTGCAGGAGGTGTCGCGTAAGCTATGGGACCTGTCAGTGGTTCCATTGCGGTGGTTTTGGCGCCGCAGGAGGTGTCGTGTAAGCTTTTGGACCTGGTTGTGGTCCCATGGCGGTGGTTTTTGCGCCACAGGAGGTGACGCGTAAGTTTTGGGACCTGGCGTTGGTCCCATGGCGGTGGTTTTTGCACTGCAGGAGGTGTCGTGTCAGCTTTCGGACCTGGCAGTGGTTCCATGGTGGTCATTTTGGCGCCGCAGGAGGTGTTGTGTAAGCTATGGGACCTGGCGGTGGTTCCATGGTGGTCATTTTGGCTTCAGGAGGTGTCGTATAAGCTATGGAACCTGGCGGTGGTTCCATGGCGGTCGTTTTGGCGCCGCAGGAGGTGTTGCTTAAGCCATGGGACCTAGCCGTGGTCCCATGGCGGTCGTTTTGGCACCCCAGGAGGTGTCGCTTATGCCATGGGACCTAGCGGTGGTCCCATGATGGTCATTTTGGCGCCGCAGGAGGCGTCGCTTAAGCCACGGGACCTAGCGGTGGTCCCATGGCGGTGGTTTCGGCGCCACAGGAGGTGTCACGTAAGCTATGGGACCTGGCGGTGGTTCCATGGCGGTCATTTTGGCGCTGCAGGAGGTGTCGCGTAAGCTTTGGAACCTGGTGATGGTCCCATGGCGGTTGTTTTGGCACCGTAGAAGGCGTCGCTTAAGCCATGGGACCTAGCGGTGGTCCCATGGCGGTCATTTTGGCGCCGCAGGTGTCGCTTAAGCCATGGGACCCAGAGGGGGTCCCATGGCGGCCGTTTTGGCACCGCAGGAGGTGACGCTTAAGCCATGGGATCTAGTGGTTGTCCCATGGCGGTGGTTTTGGCGCCACAGGAGGTGTCATGTAAGCTATGGGACCTGGCGGTGGTTCCATGGCGGTCATTTTAGCACTGCAGGAGGTGTCGCGTAAGCTATGGGATCTGGCAGTGGTTCCATGGCGGTGGTTTTTGCACCGCAGGAGGTGTCGTGTAAGCTATGGGACCTGGCGGTAATCCCATGGCGCTGGTTTTGGCACCGCAGGAGGTGTCGCGTAAGTTTTGGTACCTGGCGGTGGTCCCATGGAGGTGGTTTTGGCGCCACAGGAGGTGTCCCTTAAGCTTTGGGACCTGGTGATGGTTCCATGGCGGTCATTTTGGCGCCGCAGTAGGTATCGCGTAAGCTATGGGACCTGGCGGTGGTTCCATGGCGGTCATTTTGGCGCTGCAGGAGGTGTTGCTTAAGCCATGGGACCTAGCGGTGGTCCCATGGCGGTTGTTTTGGCGCCGCAGGAGGTGTCACTTAAGCCATGGGACCTAGCGGTGGTCCCATGGCGGTCATTTTGGCACCACAGGAAGTGTCGCTTAAGCCTTGGGATCTAGCGGTGGTCTCATGGCGGTGGTTTTTGCACCGCAGGAGGTGTTGCGTAAGCTGTGGTTCCTGGTGGTGGTCCCATGGCGGTGGTTTTGGTGCCACAGGAGGTGTCGCATACGCTGTGGTACCTGGCGGGGGTTTTGGCGCGGCAGGAGGTGTCACGTAAGCTTTGGGACCTGGCGGTGGATCCATGGCGGTTGTTTTTTGCACTGCAGGAGGTGTCGCGTAAGCTTTGGGACCTATACAAAATGGTGGGATAGGTGAGATAGCTAGGGAGCTGGTTGCTAACATAGGATTGATTGTTTTTTGTTAAACACTGTAATTGGTGCTGAAATAATTCCGATTTTCATGCAGAAATCCGTTTGGGTGGTTTTTGTAAGCCTCTGATTGGTGCAGAAATTCCGATTTTCATGAAGAAATCCTGTTGTTTTCACTTCTTCTAGGGGCTTCCTTGTGATTGGCTAACAAAATTCCGCATTCCACCGGAATTACGCATCATTCCGCGGAATTTCCGCTATAGCACTATGGCAATTCCGTTCCGATGCAACGGAATGGAATCATAAAAATTCCAGCCGGAATCGCGGAAAACAGAATTCCGCGGAACGCGGTGAGCATCCCTACTGACTATGTTTCTTCCGATCAGCTGTTATTGACCTGGTTTGTACCGGACCTTGCATCTTACTGGATATCCTGTTGCCAACCTCAGATTGTTAAAGGACCTTGCATGAACGCTGCCTGCCCTGATCCCGGCCTGCTTTGACTACGCATCTTTATTGTGATTACACTTTCGTCTGGATTGGCTCAGTCTATAGTTCTCAGGTGACTATTCAAGTATACTGTATCTGCATTACTTTGCTGTGTTTGGTGAATGATATGTGTCAGGTTGTATGCTACATCTATCTGCAGGGTTGTGTAGTTTGTTGTTAGGCAGGAGTGTATGCAGGTGAGCATACATTATGACCTATAGCAAGTAGCCAGACAACCATGACAGTATTACGGGCCAGATATCCCCTATCAAGGAGACTAACGGGGGGTCTCCATCATGGAGATTTGCAACAAAAAATGCTCTCACTGAACAAGTAACTGCTCAATAAGCTCAACTGACTTATTTGGCCAATGTCATACCACGTATTGAGGCATCTGATCAAATACCTCCATCTGCTCCAGTACTGAGAGGTTCTATGGATCTAACAATGCCTATACCAGAAAAATTCTCTGGCGCCAGATCTCAATTCAGCAATTTTATGAACAACTGTTTAACATATTTCAAAGTCCGTTTCCAATCCTCTGGTTTAGAATCGCAAAAAGTGTAATTTATCATATCTCTACTGCAAAGAGATCCTCAATTCTGGCCTACCTGCTGAGCATGAAGCCTTATCTTCAGTTGAAAATTTGTTTAAAGCAATGACTGTCTTGTACTCTGATCCTGATGTTACCTCTACTGCAGTTCAAAAGTTGAGGAACTTGCGACAAGGTCGGCGGACAGTAGAGTATGCCACAGAATTTAGATTATGGGCTGTATCTACTAATTGGAATGATGCTCTCATGGATCACTTTCTGTTTGGACTCTCATATACAGTTAATGATATCCTTGTCAGTCATCCAGTACCTGTTTCTCCTGAAAATGCTATTACTTTGGCAATCCGGGTTAATAGACGTGTCAAACAACGTCGCCGGGGGCGTTCTCATATATCTTTTGCTGCAGCTGCTCCTTCTAGTAACTTTATCACTACCACTGGAGAACCAATGCAATTTTTTTTTCGAAACTTTCACTAGCAGAGAGAGACCGAAGAAGGTCTGAGAAATTATATTTCTATTGTGGAGAGTCTGAGCATGTTGTCCAATCATGTACTAACAAAGTCAGGAATCCTGAAAACGCCAGTGCTTAGCTGGAGTGGAGAGAATCCAGCTAAGCAATCAGAACTTCTCTCCAGATAAAAATCTCATCATGTTACCAGTTTCTATAATCAAAGATGAAATTGTATACAATTGTCAGACCTTAATTGACTGTGGGGCTGTAGGCAACTTAATGGACATTTTTCTAGTGGAAACGTTATCCATTCAGACAACTGCAGTGTCTGAATCGATACGCATCACTGCAGTTGATGATACCGTGTTACAACAGAATCAAGGGTTAAGAATAACCCCTGATAACCCCTCAAGGTCGGTTGTATAATCTGACTAGACCTGAGGAGCAGGCTATGAGAGAATACATCCAAGAAAATCTAAAAAAAAATGGGTTCATTAGAACCTCTTCCACACCAGCTGATGCAGAGTTTTTTTGTTTTTTTTTGTGGAGAAAAAAGATGGTGGATTGAGACCTTGTATTGATTATAGGGGTCTGAATAAGGTCACTGTAAAAAATTGTTACCCTTTACCTTTGATTGATGATTTATTCTCACAGGTGGTTGGAGCCAAAATATTTTGTAAGTTAGATCTAAGAAGGGCTTATAATCTTATCCGTCTCAGAGAAAATGATGAATGGAAGACTGCATTTAATACCAAAGATGGTCACTGTGAGTATCTGGTTATGCCTTTTGGTTTATTTAACGCTCCAGCAGTCTTTCAGCACTTTGTTAATGATGTATTCTGTGAGTTCCTGGGTAAATTTATGGGGGTGTAGCTCAATGATATTTTGATTTTTTTCTTCCTCTTTGACTGAGCATCGTGACAATGTTAAGAAAATATTAACAAAATTGCTAGAAAACCGATTATATGCCAAGTTGGAAAAATGTTTATTTGAGGTGAATCAAGTCACATTTCTGTGTTATATACTCTCTGATACAGGGTTGACCATGGACCAAGAAAAGGTCAAAGCTGTATTAAATTGGCCTCAGCCGAACAGCCTTAGAGCCTTGCGACGATTCCTGGGTTTTGCCAATTTCTATAAGAGATCAATAATTTCTCAAGTAAAGTGGCTCCACTTACTGATCTCACTAAAAAAGGGGCTGACCCAGCAAATTGGAATAATAAGGCTGTTGCAGCTTTTAATCACTTAAGGACTGCAGTCATAAAACCCCTTAAGGACCAGACACTTTTTTTCCACTCAGACCACTGCAGCTTTAACGGTTTATTGCTCGGTCAAACAACCTACCATCTAAATGAATTTTACCTTCTTTTCTTGTCACTAATACAGCTTTCTTTTGGTGCTATTTGATTGCTGCTGCAAGTTTTTTAGTTTTTATTATATTCATCAAAAAAGACATGAATTTTGCCCAAAAAATGATTTTTTTAACTTTCTGTGCTGACATTTTTCAAATAAAGTAAAATTTATATATACATTTTTGTCCAAATTTATTGTGCTACATGTCTTTGATAAAAAATAATAATCCAGTAAGTGTATATTTATTGGTTTGGGTAAAAGTTATAGTGTTTACAAACTATGGTCCCAAAAGTGAATTTTCCCATTTTGAAGCATCTCTGACTTTTCTGAGCATCTGTCAGGTTTCATGAGGTGCTAGAATTCCAGGATAGTATAAATACCCCCCAAATGACCCCATTTTAGAAAGAAGACATCCCAAAGTATTCAATAAGAGGCATGGTGAGTTCATAGAAGATTTTATTTTTGGGCACAAGTTAGCGGAAAATGACACTTTGTGACAAAAAAAATAAAAATTAAAAAAAGTTTCCATTTCTGCTAACTTGTGACCAAAAAAAATGAAATCTGCCACGGACTCACCATGCCCCTCTCTGAATACTTTGGGATGTCTACTTTCCAAAATGGGGTCATTTGTGGGGTGTGTTTACTGTCCTGGCTAAATTGTAAGCACCCCTGTAAAGCCTAAAGGTGCTCATAGGACTTTGGGCCCCTTAACGCACCTAGGCTGCAAAAAAGTGTCACACATGTGGTATCGTTGTACTCAGGAGAAATAGTATAATGTGTTTTGGGGTGTATTTTAACACATACCCATGCTGGGTGGGAGAAATATCTCTAAATGAGATTTTTGTGATTTTTTTTACACACAATTGTTCATTTACAGGGATATTTCTCCCACCCAGCATAGGTATGTGTGAAAATACATCCCAAAACACATTATACTACTTCTCATGAGTACGGCAATACCACATATGTGGCACTTTTTTGCACCCTGACTGCGTCAAGGGGCCCAAAGTCCAATGAGTACCTTTAGGATTTCACAGGTCATTTTGAGACATTTGGTTTCAAGACTACTCCTCACGGTTTAGGGCCCCTAAAATGCCAGGACAGTATAGGAACCCCACAAATGACCCCATTTTAGAAAGACGACACCCCAAGGTATTCAGTTAGTAGTATGGTGATTTCATAGAAGATTTTATTTTTTGTCACAAGTTAGCGGAAATTGATTTTTATTGTTTTTTTTTTCACAAAGTGTCATTTTCCGCTAACTTGTGACAAAAATAAAATCTTCTATGAACTTACCATACTCCTAACGGAATACGTTGGGGTGTCTTCTTTCTATAATGGGGTCATTTGTGGTGTTCCTATACTGTCCTGGCATTTTAGGGGCCTTAAACCGTGAGGAGTAGTCTTGAAACCAAATGTCTCAAAATGACCTGTGAAATCCTAAAGGTACTCATTGGACTTTGGGCCCCTTAGCGCAGTTAGGGTGCAAAAAAGTGCCACACGTGGTATCGTCGTACTCAGGAGAAGTAGTATAATGTGTTTTGCTGTGTATTTTTACATATACCCATGCTAGGTGGGAGAAATATCTCTGTAAAAGACTTTTTGATTTTTTTACACACAATTGTCCATTTACAGAGATATTTCTCCCACCCAGCATGGGTATGTGTAAAAATATACTGCAAAACACATTATACTACTTCTCCTGAGTACGGCGATACCACATGTGTGGCACTTTTTTGCACCCTAACTGCGCTAAGTGGCCCAAAGTCCAATGAGTACCTTTAGGATTTCACAGATCATTTTGAGACATTTGGTTTCAAGACTACTCCTCACGGATTAGTTCCCCTAAAATGCCAGGACAGCATAGGAACCCCACAAATGACCCCATTTTAGAAAGAAGACACCCCAAGGTATTCCGTTAGGAGTATGGTGAGTTCATAGAAGATTTTATTTTTGTCACAAGTTAGCGGAAATTGACACTTTGTGAAGAAAAAACAATAAAAATCAATTTCCGCTAACTTGTGACAAAAAATAAAATCTTCTATGAACTCACCATACACCTAACGGAATACCTTGTCTTCTTTCCAAAATGGGGTCACTTGTGGGGTTCCTATACAACCCTGGCATTTAAGGGGCCCAAAGCCGTGAGTAGTCTAGAAACCAAATGCCTCAAAATTACTGTTCAGGGGTATAAGCATCTGCAAATTTTGATGACAGGTGGTCTATGAGGGACCGAATTTTGTGGAACAAGTCATAAGCAGGGTGGCCTCTTAGATGACAGGTTGTATTGGCACTGAAGTGCAGGAAGCGCAGGATGTTCTCAAATCGTGACCTGGACATGGCAGCAGAGAACATGGGCATGTGATGTATTGGGTGCGTAGACCAATAAGACCGCAATACATTCTTTTTGACTAGACCCATGTTTAGGAGAAGGCCCCAAAAAATGTTACGTTTGGAATCTTGGAGTGGCTTCCACCGTAAAGGCTGGGCATAGTAGCTTCTTGGATTGGCGGTTGCGTATTGTGTGGCATAACGGTTGGTCTTGCCACAATTAAGTCGTACCGGCAGTGATCAGAAAAAAAAATTCTGTCACTGCGGTGGGGCGGGTGAGGGTTTGGCCGAGTGATCAGAAGCCCGCAGGGGGGCAGATTAGGGCCTGATCTGATGGATAGGAGTGCTAGGGGGTGACAGGTGGTGACAGGAAGTGATTGATGGGTGTCTCAGTGGGTGATTAGAGGGGAGAATAGATGCAATCAATGCACTGGGGAGGTGATCGGAAGGGGGTCTGAGGGGGATCTGAGGGTTTGGCTGAGTGATCAGGAGCCCACACGGGGAAAATTAGGGCCTGATTTGATGGGTAGGTGTGCTAGGGGGTGACAGGAGGTGATTGATGGGTGTCTCAGGGTGTGAATAGAGGGGGGAATTGACACTTTGTGAAAAAAACAATAAAAATCAATTTCCGCTAACTTGTGACAAAAAAATAAAATCTTCTATGGACCCACCATACTCCTAACAGAATACCTTGGGGTGTCTTCTTTCTAAAATGGGGTCATTTGTGGGGTTCCTATACGGTCCTGGCATTTTAGGGGCCCTAAATCGTGAGGAGTAGTCTTGAAACTAAATTTCTCAAAATGACCTGTGAAATCATAAAGGTTCCCATTGGACGTTGGGCCCCCTAGCGCACCTAGGCTGCAAAAAAGTGCCACACATGTGGTATCGCCGTACTCAGGAGAAATATTATAATGTGTTTTGGGGTGTATTTGTACACATACCCATGCTGGGTGGGAGAAATATCTCTGTAAATGGACAATTGTGTGTAAAAAAATAAAAAAAATGTCATTTACAGAGATATTTCTCCCGCCCAACATGGGTATGTGTAAAAATACACCCCAAAACACATTATACTACTTCTCATAAGTACGGCAATACCACGTGTGACATTTGTTTTGCAGCCTAGGTGCGCTAAGGGGCCCAACGTCCTATTCACAGGTCATTTTCAGACATTTGGTTTCTAGACTACTCCTCACGGTTTAGGGCCCCTAAAATGCCAGGGCAGTATAGGAACCCCACAAGTGACCCCATTTTAGAATGAAGACACCCCAAGGTATTCCGTTAGGTGTATGATGAGTTCATAGAAGATTTTATTTTTTGTCACAAGTTAGTGGAAAATGAAACTTTGTGAAAAAAAAACAATACAAATCAATTTCTGCTAACTTGTGACAAAAAATAAAATCTTCTATGAACTCACCATACACCTAACGGAATACCTTGGGGAGTCTTCTTTCTAAAATGGGGTCACTTGTGGGGTTCCTATACAACCCTGGCATTTAAGGGGCCCAAAACCGTGAGTAGTCTAGAAACCAAATGCCTCTGTGAGAAAACGCGGAAAAGCCACCGCGTGCGCTCAGAGTAAGGGTCCTTTTACACTTAATCAGTTGCTCTCAGTTAAAACGGAAAGAAAACGGATTTTCAAAGTAAGTCCCATATTTTCCTATGGCACCTTTCACACTTAACGCGTTTTAACTGAAATCTTTGTCACAATGCACTGCTATGGAAAAAACGCGTACTAACGCGTACCAACGCGCACCAACGCGTACTAACGCACACCAACTGATTAAGTGTAAAAGGGCCCTTAGGCGGCTGTTTCCGTGTACAACGCAGCGGTCTGCACGCGTGGGCCTACATCTGCTAGTATGGCCAAACGCGGAGAAACCGCCGCATGCCTTGATAATGGTGCGGTGGATTCCGCGTCCAGCACGGCGGGTGGTGCGCAAGACATGTCTGGTGTGGCTGGGACTGATAGTCTACACAAGTTCAGAAGGACGCACGCGCGCGTTGAGAGGCAGAACTTTTATGACAGCCAGAATGGAGTCAGCTGACCAAGCCGGTCAGCTGACGACTGTACCAGTTCCTATTGTTCTAGCACTTAGGGGAGGCGCTGGAGAGCGCTGGGCTATATATACTGGGTGCTGGTCATTCACTGGTTGTCTGCCGTTGCAATCACTACGTGGAAGCACTCAGACTTTATTGTCAGAATCTGTGTTATTTGTGTCATTTTGTTATACTTCAGACTAGTCCCAGGGTGTTGATGATCAAGGACCTCACACCCAAGATTAGGAATCGGTGTTATCATTCTGTTATATCTCAGACTAGTTCCAGGGTGTTGATGATCAAGGACCTCACACCCAAGATTAGGAATCTGTGTTATCATTTTGTTATACTTCAGACTAGTCCCAGGGTGTTGATGATCAAGGACCTCACACCCAAGATTAGGAATCTGTGTTATCATTCTGTTATATCTCAGACTAGTTCCAGGGTGTTGATGATCAAGGACCTCACACCCAAGATTAGGAATCTGTGTTATCATTTTGTTATACTTCAGACTAGTCCCAGAGTGTTGATGATCAAGGACCTCACACCCAAGATTAGGAATCTGTGTTATCATTTTGTTATACTTCAGACTAGTCCCAGGGTGTTGATGATCAAGGACCTCACACCCAAGATTAGGAATCTGTGTTATCATTCTGTTACACCTCAGACTAGTTCCAGGGTGTTGATGATCAAGGACCTCACACCCAAGACTAGGCATTGTTTATTATCTGTTATGACCTTCTGCTTTCCTGACCACTCTTCTGTTCACTGATTTGGTACTTCGCTATATCTGATACTCTGTTGCCAAACCCTGCTTGCCTTAGGATTACCAAATCAGCCTCCTGTCTTTGTACCTTGTATGTCAGTGTGTTGCCGACCTGGCTTGTCCGACCTTGAGAGCTATCTCCCCAGTTAAGAGATAGTTCACAGATCAGTCAGTGGCATCCTTCTCTTGGTGTCACTCCCGCTCTGGTCCTTCCCTCTCCCAGTCTGACTCCTCCCCGTGGGAGAGTCTCAGGCTGCTGAAAGGTACTACTCCAGCAGTATTCCTTACTGCCTTGTACCTGTCCTCCTGGTATTGTTCTTAAAGTATTACTGTTGCACCAAACACTCATATCTCTCAGAGGCACAGACTAACCAGCAAGCTCATGGTGACCCAGAACTCATTGGGGTGTGTAAGGGACTACAATGGTCCTAAAAGCCCCCTTACTAAGATGTTAAGAAAAACAAAAGTTTGCTTTCCTAAAACAGAAAGAATTTGCGATAATTCAGGTTGGAGTGAGCTCGAGATGTCTCCCAGGCACCACTGCTGAATATATGCAAATTAACCATTGTATCTCTCAGGTGTCCAGAGGTTAGTAAATGTTAAGCTTGGGGGTGTAATCTCCACAGTCAGCATACAACACATAAGCTGACGTGAAGGAGGTACACACACCAGCACAAGGGATCAGGATATCCCCAGTTTAGTGGAGGAGAGGACTGACTCCAATAGGAGATTGTGGTGCACAGAGCCGGTGCAGATCTGAACAGCCACAAACACTTTCGTAATAACGTCTCAGCGCAAAGTAGCGCTGAGCGCATAAACCAGGACTGAGAAGATCAGGACAGGTAGACAGAATGAACGCTTGCTAGCTAGCGATTACTTAGCGACAGCAAGCGTCCAAGACCAGACAGACTGGAATGAGGCAGCCAATGCGTTGCGGCGATGGCGTGCCTCACAAAGACAGGACAGGAGAGACAGGAATAGCAGGATCGAGATAGATGAACGTAACACAGATAAATATACAATAAGTATGTTTTCCTAGCGTATTACAATTACAGCTATCAATGAAACTATTCGTAACGTCTGACTAACATATGTATATATTGGCAATGAACCGATATATGACATAAGCAGGAACTCTGACTAAGACTGAAGTAATACAGGGAACAGGACTCAGAAGGATTCGCTATCTCTTCGCAGAGATGAACGCAATCCACAAACAGGACCAGGAACAGGATTCAGAAGGATTCGTTATCTCTTCGCAGAGATGAACGCAATCCACAAACAGGACCAGGAACAGGATAACTAGCTCAGCACGGGTGTTCACGATACGCGCAAACTACCAAAACGTGCTGGAAAACTGACTAGCTGAACACAGGAAATAAACAGTTCGTGTACGTATATATCAGCGACACTGATATATTAACGTAACACGAATACAAGGAAAATAACAAAATGCGCAAGTATGCGTATATATTGGCGATGAACCAATATATGACACAAGACAAGCAAGTAGCAACTTCTAGAACAAGAGCAGAACTAGGAGGACTCGCTGACCCCTTCGCAGGAGTCAGCGCAGTCCACACGGACCAGGAACGAGGTGGGGCACGAGCAGAGTAACAGATAGAGTCTGAAACTATGATAGCCCATGAGGCATTGCAGGAAGCAGTTCTTTATACTGAGGTCATCCAATGGGAGCAGACCTGCAGATTCCCACACAAGTGAATGGTAATTAATCACAGGCTGATAGCAGGAAAAGGCAGACAATGATATGCAGCCTGCAGGAAAGGGACCGCCCCTCCACTGCAGCAGACAATGTTTGTTTACACAAAAGCATATTAAACTGTCATAAACTTCAGAGCGACTGCAGATGGAATCAGCAACTAGTTTAAGTGCAAACCAAACTATGCAAGCAAATGCATGTAATGACATTAGAACTGCTTGGTTTGCAATACCAGTGCAGTCAGCAGTAAACGCTACAGAAGCGATCATAACAGTACCCCCTCCCTTAAACGCGGCCTCTGGACGCCTATGAAAACTGACATATTTCTCCTGAACCACCCAAACCAAAAAATCAGAAGTGGGAAATCCAGCAAACTGATCTGACTGAAAATTCATGAAGGTCGGATCCGTCCGACAAAACCAAATTCCCGAATCAGTCTCACCAAAACTAGACCAATTGGAACCAGAACCTACCGAACCATGCCCGTCAGCACTACAAGCCTCAGTGTGACACCCATCAGAACCACGACTTCCAGAAAACAACCCCAAGAAACTCTCTGCGCGATACCCACCGCCTTCCAAGGACTGTCCAAAAACGCCAAAGCCTTTGCAATGCCCACCGGAACTGTCCCTACCAACACAAAACCCACCGTTGAACCAGTCCAAGGTACCAGGACAAGTTTCCTCAGAGATCTCCCAGAACACTTGGAAGCTCCAAAGAGATCCCCACAGGTCAGAACGCCCCTTAGGCTCACATGGAGAACTATCAAGAACCCCTATGGAACCCAGGGCAACTCCAGAGTCAGGGTCACAAGGACAAACATCAAGATCAGGGCTTTTAGGGACCAGAACCATCTCCGGGCATGCAGGCCAACCGGCAACATCAGAACATGTCTCCACTAGGGAAGCACGTGAGCACGCTAACACAGACACATCTGGGCAGTCTGGCATACGAAGCACATCTGGGCACACCGGCACAAGAGAAACCTCTGGGCATGTCAAGGAACTGCGAACCTCAAAGTCAGTCAAGACAGGACCGAAACCAGAACTGGGCACAAAAAATTCATCATGACTAGACTTCATAGTTACTGGATTCTCACTAAAAACTGCAGGATCAGACTTAGATGTCGCTGATTCCAGCAGGGTTATTAACAAATCATGTTCAGGGGCATTTACAAGACAGGGCAAATCTTCTGATGTATGCACTGAACTAGACAGGGTTCCCATAGCTTCTTCTGGACTAGACAGAGACTCATCAAATACACTGGACTGGAGCTCATGAAGGGCTGCAAAACAAGTCAATATTGCAGCAATCCCCACTGAACTAGGCAAAACTGAGTAACTCACTGGACAGGAAGGGGGCTCTGGAACTTCTGCCACACCGGCCAGAGAACCAGAATTTTCCAGGATACAGGGCTGGGTTTCAGAAACACTCATTAACCCGGACTGAAATTCTGAGATTTCTATTATTTTTTCCAGCGAGTCAGAATTATCCATGTTACAGGGCAAGACTTTTGAAACATTCAGAGGACAGGGCTGGAGTTCCTCGGCTGTTACAACACTGGAGAGGGACTCAACAACATTGGTTAAATCAGACTGTGTACAGGGCAAGGTATCTAACACACTTGCTGACGAGGACAATATTTCAATGGCTTCTGCTTCGCTGGGCAGAAATTCATCAAGTTTTATTAGAGCAGACTGTAATTCCAAAACAGCTGCTAGACAAGTGAATATTACTGCAACACCAACTGAGGTAAGCAGTGCTTCAGCCTCCTCTGCTAAAGGGTTTAAAGTATCCAAAGTACTGGGTGAAGCATAAGACTCTGCGACCACAGCTTCACTGGACAGGATCACTGAACAGTCCATATTGCAGGGCAAAACCATGGAAGCACCTGCTGGACAGCATAATGATTCTGTGACCTGAGTTTCATTGGAGAGATCTACTGCACAATTCATGGTACAGGGCAAATTTATTGGAAAATTTTCTGAACAAGGTAATAATTCTGCGATTTCAGGTTCACATAGCAGATGCTCTGAGCTATTCACGAAACTAGAGCGAGGTGTAGAAACAGGAAGATCAAGACACAATGTTTGCGCATCTGAATCACCATTCATTTGTAAAATTGGAAAATTCAGATGCTGGGGTTCTGAGTTTACTAGACAGGATTGCTGGGACTCGGAAACTGATGTAGTGCATCTATTGGCATCTGCTGGATCAGACAGGAGTTGAACTTTATTAACACAGGTAATTTCTGCAGAAGTGTTTGCAGAGACAGGCAAGATTTTTCTGGTGTCTGTTTCACTAAACAAAGAGTCATGAGTACTGGCTAGGCTGGACTCGAAAGTCAGCAGGACCTCTGGGTCCTCTGCTGAGAAATTTGTGCAGGGCAAGATTAAGGAAGTATTAGTAATTTCTGTCTTACTGGGAAGTAACACTGAGTTATCCATGGTACAGGGTGGAATTACAGGAACTTCAATTTCACACAAAAGGAGCTCAGAATCACTCGCTGAATCAGCCAAAGGTGCTGAAGCAGGCGAGTCCTCAGGAACTGAGGAAGTGGAACAATCTCCACTTGACAGTGTGTCTTCCCTGGTATCAACTGATTGAATTGCATAAAAATCGTCCAGAATCATTCTCCACACATCGATCAATGGAGCCACAAAGTCATACCCACACACACCAGTTTTTATTAGGTTATAAGCAGACTTAATGCATGCATTCAATACTAATTCACTTTTTGCACTGTAAAACTGACAAAATGAACTTGCATCTTTCTTCCATTCATAGACCAGAGCTTCCATCTCTCCTTTCTCAAATGGAGGATCCCATGCATATTTAACAGCTGAGCATTCCGGCTGATCATAGTTTGCAAATGTGTTAGTGGCAGAAACATACATTGGGTTATTTAGCAGGTGATTGGCCGATTTCTTATTCCTAAGGATCTCCAATACCTGTAGCAAGTATTGAACTGTAGTGTATGCAAATTTCCCTTGCTGCACGAATAAATTGATCTGTTCAATACTCTGTAATATATCTTCATAATCATATTCAGATAATTCATTTAAACAAGAACCTTTATTTTCCCTGGCTAGCAATGAAAGTTCATTAGTAGTTTCATAGGTCCATTTGACTCCCCTGAATGGTGACTGAATTTCATTATCTGCTAATGGTGGAGTCTCGTTACAGATCTGATGCGCAGTCGCCAAGGGCAACGACTCCGCTGATTGTAACGCTTTTCTTTTGGAGCGTTTACGTTTGGCTTTAGACCCTGCTGCCTTAGCAGAAGAAAAGTTATCAGAACAATTATCTGCTTGCTGATTATTTTTGTAGGCAGTAGAAGGAGCAGCTGATTGACAAGCTGCCAGGAGCTTATCAAAAGGGCTAGGCAAATCGGTTTTGCGCAGCCAGTTATGGATCACAAACGCTAGAAATTCCAGTGGTCTTTCTTTTAAATTGGTATGATCCAAGACATCGTAGGCCCACTGAAACAATCTTCCCTTAAATAAAACATAAACTAGCTGGGGGGCCCACGTTGAAACAGGAGTAGCCTGGAGCTCAGGATTGGCCAGGAACCTGGCACATTCAGAAAAAAACTCATTTTCTGTTTCAGAATTGAGCTTCTCAAATTTCTTAAAGGAACAGGAACCATAACAAACAGTGTCATTTTTGCTGGGAACCCCCCCCACAATGGGGATTGGTAATGGGGCTATCATAATGTTAAGCTTGGGGGTGTAATCTCCACAGTCAGCATACAACACATAAGCTGACGTGAAGGAGGTACACACACCAGCACAAGGGATCAGGATATCCCCAGTTTAGTGGAGGAGAGGACTGACTCCAATAGGAGATTGTGGTGCACAGAGCCGGTGCAGATCTGAACAGCCACAAACACTTTCGTAATAACGTCTCAGCGCAAAGTAGCGCTGAGCGCATAAACCAGGACTGAGGAGATCAGGACAGGTAGACAGAATGAACGCTTGCTAGCTAGCGATTACTTAGCGACAGCAAGCGTCCAAGACCAGACAGACTGGAATGAGGCAGCCAATGCGTTGCGGCGATGGCGTGCCTCACAAAGACAGGACAGGAGAGACAGGAATAGCAGGATCGAGATAGATGAACGTAACACAGATAAATATACAATAAGTATGTTTTCCTAGCGTATTACAATTACAGCTATCAATGAAACTATTCGTAACGTCTGACTAACATATGTATATATTGGCAATGAACCGATATATGACATAAGCAGGAACTCTGACTAAGACTGAAGTAATACAGGGAACAGGACTCAGAAGGATTCGCTATCTCTTCGCAGAGATGAACGCAATCCACAAACAGGACCAGGAACAGGATTCAGAAGGATTCGTTATCTCTTCGCAGAGATGAACGCAATCCACAAACAGGACCAGGAACAGGATAACTAGCTCAGCACGGGTGTTCACGATACGCGCAAACTACCAAAACGTGCTGGAAAACTGACTAGCTGAACACAGGAAATAAACAGTTCGTGTACGTATATATCAGCGACACTGATATATTAACGTAACACGAATACAAGGAAAATAACAAAATGCGCAAGTATGCGTATATATTGGCGATGAACCAATATATGACACAAGACAAGCAAGTAGCAACTTCTAGAACAAGAGCAGAACTAGGAGGACTCGCTGACCCCTTCGCAGGAGTCAGCGCAGTCCACACGGACCAGGAACGAGGTGGGGCACGAGCAGAGTAACAGATAGAGTCTGAAACTATGATAGCCCATGAGGCATTGCAGGAAGCAGTTCTTTATACTGAGGTCATCCAATGGGAGCAGACCTGCAGATTCCCACACAAGTGAATGGTAATTAATCACAGGCTGATAGCAGGAAAAGGCAGACAATGATATGCAGCCTGCAGGAAAGGGACCGCCCCTCCACTGCAGCAGACAATGTTTGTTTACACAAAAGCATATTAAACTGTCATAAACTTCAGAGCGACTGCAGATGGAATCAGCAACTAGTTTAAGTGCAAACCAAACTATGCAAGCAAATGCATGTAATGACATTAGAACTGCTTGGTTTGCAATACCAGTGCAGTCAGCAGTAAACGCTACAGAAGCGATCATAACAGTAATATATCTGATTATCGGTGATACTGCAGATCATCAATAATCGGGTATATATCTGTATTCTTGGTGATACTGCAGATCACCAATAATCAGACCCTCTCTGTGTTACACCGATCGTTACAGCCTCAAAATGACTGTTCAGGGGTATAAGATTCTGCAAATTTTGATGACAGGTGGTCTATGAGGGGTCGAATTTTGTGGAACCAGTCATAAGCAGGGTGGCCTCTTAGATGACAGGTTGTATTGACACTGAAGTGCAGGAAGCGCAGGATGTTCTCAAATCGTGACCTGGACATGGCAGCAGAGAACATGGGCATGTGATGTATTGGGTGCGTAGACCAATAAGACCGCAATACATTCTTTTTGACTGGACCCATGTTAAGGAGAAGGCCCCAAAAAATGTTACGTTCGGAATCTTGGAGTGGCTTCCACCCTAAAGGCTGGGCATAGTAGCTTCTTGGATTGGCGGTTGCGTATTGTGTGGCATAACGGTTGGTCTTGCTGAAATTAAGTCGTACCGGCAGTGATCAGAAAAAAAATTTCTGTCACTGCGGTGGGGCGGGTGAGGGTTTGGTCGGGTGATCAGAAGCCCGCAGGGGGGCAGATTAGGGCCTGATCTGATGGATAGGAGTGCTAGGGGGTGACAGGTGGTGACAGGAGGTGATTGATGGGTGTCTCAGTGGGTGATTAGAGGGGAGAATAGATGCAATCAATGCACTGGGGAGGTGATCGGAAGGGGGTCTGAGGGGGATCTGAGGGTTTGGCTGAGTGATTAGGAGCCCACACGGGGAAAATTAGGGCCTGATTTGATGGGTAGATGTGCTAGGGGGTGACAGGAGGTGATTGATGGGTGCCTCAGGGTGTGAATAGAGGGGGGAATAGATGCAAGCAATGGACTGGGGAGGTGATCGGGGGTATCTGAGGGCGATGTGAGGGTGTGGGCCGGTCATTGGGTACCCGCAAATGGCAGAAGAGGGTTTGATCTGATGACTATGATGGGTAGCAGTGACAGGTGGTGACAGGGGGTGATTGATGGGTGATTAGAGGGGAGAACAGATGTAAATAATGCACTGGGGAGGTGATCAGAGGGGTCTGGGGGGCTATCACAGGGTGTGGGCGGGTGATTGGGTGCCCGCAAGGGGCAGATTAGGATCTAATCTGATGGGTAGCAGTGACAGGGGGTGACGGGGTGATTGATAGGTGATCAGTTGGTGATTACAAGGGAGAATATATGCAAGCAATCCACTGGCGGGTTGATCAGAGCGGGTCTGGGGGGCTATCCGAGGGTGTGGGCGGGTGATTGGGTGCCCGCAAGGGGCAGATTAGGGTCTGATCTGATGGGTTGCAGTGACAGGGGGTGACGGTGTGATTGATAGGTGATCAGTAGGTGATTACAAGCGAGAATATATGCAAGCAATGCACTGGCGAGTTGATCAGAGCGGGTCTGGGGGGCTATCTGAGGGTGTGGGCAGGTGATTGGGTGCCCGCAAGAGGCAGATTAGGATCTAATCTGATGGGTAGCAGTGACAAGGGGTGACAGGTGGTGATTGATGGGTGATTAGTGGGTGTTTAGAGGAGAGAACAGATGTAAACAATGCACTTGGGAGGTGATCTGACGGCAGATCTGCGGGCGATCTGAGGGTGTGGGTGGGTGATCAGATGCCCGCAAGGGGCAGGTTATGGTCTGATCTGATGGGTAGCCGTGACAGGTGTTGACAGGGGGTGATTGATGGGTGATTGACTGGTGATTATAGGGGAGGCTATACAGTACACAGGGGGGGGGGGGGTCTGGGGAGGATCTGAGGGTGTGTGGGGGGGGGGGTGATCAGGAGCCCCCAGGGGGCAGTTAAGGGCCTAATCTAAAAAATTGCGTTGACAGATAGTGACAGGGAGTGATTGATGGGTGATTAGGGGGGTGATTGGGTGCAAACAGGGGTCTGAGGGGGTGGGCAGGGGGGGTCTGAGGGGTGCTGTGGGTGATCAGAGGGAAGGGGGGGCAGGATCAGTGTGTTTGGTGCAGACTAGGGTGGCTGCAGGCTGCCCTGGTGGTCCCTCGATCACTGGGACCACCAGGGCAGGAGGCAGCCTGTATAATATGCTTTGTATACATTACAAAGCATATTATTCGCTTTAGTTGCGGCGATCCAGGGGTTAACAACCCGCCGGCGCTTCCGATCGGCCGGCAGGTTGACGTCGCGGGTGGGCGGAGCCTATTGCCGGCAGATGCGCACGCGTCCCATCGCGCGATCCCCGGCAACACAGTGTCCCAGGACCTGACGCCAATGTGCGTTACGTGGTCCTGGGGCTGCCACTTTGCCACCGCCAATCTACAGTAGGCGGCCGGCAAGTGGTTAAAGAAGTAAAACAGGCCTTCTGCTCTGCTCCCATTTTGATCCATCCAGATATAGAGAAATCTTTCATTGTGGAAGTTGATGCATCTGAAGTAGAATTGGAGCAGTATTATCTCAGTTTTCTGGTAGTCCAGAGAGACTACATCCATGTGCATGGGCGTCCGCAGAAAATTTTCCAGGGGGGGGGGGGGGGGGGGCAAAAAGGGGGGAGGAAAAATTGGGGCGGCGCGCAGTGCACCACGCCGAAAATCTGGGGTGGTGTTGTGTGGCGCACGTAGTGCGCCAAAAAATGGGGCCACGTCATAAAATGGGTGTGGTCATATACCAGAATGTGGGTGTGGTCGTGGGTGGAGACAAGTTTACATGAACTAAGCAATGGTGGGACATTAGATTAGGACAGTGGTGGCGAACCTTTTGGAAGTCGAGTGTCCAAACTGCAAAGTCACTTTACTATCACAAAGTGCCAACAGCAATTTAAACTAAATACAAACGTTTTAACTCATACATGAACATTATGGAAAATCCAAGTTGAAAATAAACTGTGAAGATAAACAATTTCATCCATCCTACTCCTGAAAAATTTATTCATTTTTTTTAGAACCTCACAGTTTCATTTTCTGTTTTAAAAAGCGGAAAAAGTAGGTTTAATGCTATTGTCTCATATGATGATGATTCAGCTTTTTCCATAGTCTCGCAGTTAGCAATCATGTGACCTCCAACAAGACAAATTCAGCAATCATGAGGCCTCCCATCAAGACAAATTCAGCAATCAGGCCCCCAACATGACCAACTTAGCAATCATGAGGCCCCCAACAAGACAAATTCAGCAATCATGAGGCCCCCAACAAGACAAATTCAACAATCTTGAGGCCCCCAACAAGACAAAGTCAGTAACCATGAGGCCCCCAACAAGACAAATTCAGCAGTCATGAGGCACATAAATAGACAGCATTTCACATAAATAGGCAGAATGCCTCCTTAATATGGTAGACACCTCTCACCTGGCAGCAGTTCCCCAAAATACACTCAATCTGACAGCAGTGGTTCCCCACAAATAGGTAGCCCCAGGTCTATAGGTGTCCCCAGAATAGGTGGCCAGCGGTATAGATGTCCCCAGAACTGGTAGCTAGGGGTAGAGATGTCCCCAGAACAGGTAGCCAGGGGTATATGTGCCCAGTATATCTAGGCAGGGGTATATGTGCCCAGTATATGTAGGCAGGGGTATATGTGCCCAGTATATGTAGGCAGGGGTACATGAGCCCAGTATATATAGCCAGGGGGAGATGTGCCCAGTATATGTAGGCAGGGGTATATGTGCCCAGTATATGTAGGCAGGGGTATATGTCCCCAGAATAAGTAGCCAGGTGTGCCCCAGCAGGAGGGGAGCAGCGCAGAGAAGAGAGAGAGCTATGGGCACAGTGGGGAAGGGGGGCCATCTCCCCCCCCCTTCCCTCACCTAAGGGGGCTCTCTCTCCCTCGCAGCCTCACTGTCCCCTCTGGAACGAAGTGTGCAGCGGCTGGGCAGTGGGCAGAACTTACCTCGTCTCGTCGCACGCGCCGGATGGATTAGACCAGAGTGCGGCACCAGAACTTCCGGCGCAGGAGCGAGACGAGGTCAGTTCCGCCCGCTGCCCAGCCACTGCACACTTCGTTCTGGAGGGGACAGTGAGGAAGACAGAGCCCCCTAAGGTGAGGGAAGGGGGGGGAGATGTCCACCCTTCCCCACTGTGCCCATAGCTCTCTCCTCTGCGCTGCTTCCCTCCTGCTGGCTGCACGGGAACGCGGCCGGGGGGGGGGGGGGGGGGGCAGCGGGCGGCCAGGGTTGGGCAGATGCCCGGTTTTGCCATATGTGCGGACGCCCATGTCCATGTTCTTTTTTTCTCGAAGGTTCTCTGCTGTAGAGAGAAATTATGACATTGGGAACCGAGATTATTATTATTAGCTATAAACAGTGGTGCTAGAATGTACCCAAATTCGATTCGAGTACATTCAAATTCGAGTCTGGGTCAAATTCGGATTCGGCCATGATCACGCCCATCGAATTCGACTCGAATTCGACTCGTGATAGGTATTTGAATTCTGGTAATAGTCGTGATTACTAATGGCCTTCTGTAATAATGCGCGGAAGCGCAGCCGCTCGCTCTCAGAGCGGGGCGGCTGCTTCCGCATCAAGTGTGGCGGCGCCGCATGGAGGAGCCGCTGCACGCCGCATGAGTAGCGGTGAACGCGGAAAAGCCGCCGCGTGCAGTGCGGCGGCTCCCACGGCGGATGCCAGGGAGAGTGCTGGTGTGGCTGGGACTCATAGTCCACCAGCCTTGAGAGTGACGCGCGCGCGCTGAGGCAGAGCATATATGGCAGGCAGAAGTGAGTCAGCTGACCAGGCTGGTCAGCTGACTCTGGCTCCACTCCCCATTGGTCCAGCACTTGGGGAGGTGCTGGAGAGGGGCTTGTGTATATATACGGCCAGCTGTTCAGTTGCTGGTCGTCTGGCGTTGCAAACACACACGTGGAAGCACTCAGACCTGTAGTCAGATCCTTAAGTGTGCCGGGACCAGCTGGAGCTGTAATCCTACACTTAGCTAGATTCTGTTGATAGCTAAAGTACTAGTTTGATTGTGATTATCTGTTATGACTTTTTGCCTGCCTGACTATCCTCCTGAACTCTGACCTTGTACCTCGATATTTCTGATACTCTGTTGCCGAACCCCGGCTCGTCCTTAGACTCTGTTTCTGCCTCCTGATCTTGTACCTCGATATTTCTGATACCCTGTTGCCGAACCCTGCCTGTACTTTAGACTCCGCCTCCGCCTACTGTATTTGTACCTTATCTGTCCGTGTGTTAACGACTTGGCTTGTCCAACCTCGAGAACCGACCTCACTATTGGAGGCGGTTCCCCGTCCTGTTAGTGACACTTCCTCCAGAGTGTCACTTTCAGACATTCCTTCCTACTGTCAGCCTGACTCCTCCCGCCTTGGAGATTTCAGGTCTTCGGAAGGAATCCGTGCAGTACTCCTTAATGCACTGAGGCCTAGTCCTCTAAATGTTACTGTTACACCAAACACTACACTCTACTCAGGTGAACAGAGGTTAGCTGGTATATCGGAATATCGGTGATACTGCAGATCACTTATAATCTGGTATACATCTGTATTCCCAGTAATTCTGCAGATCACCGGTAATCAGATCCTCTCTGTGCTTCACCGATCGTTACAGAACGCCAGACCAAAAGACAGATGGATGCACGCGCTGACCCTCTGACTGTGCTTGCCACTTTGGTGGATAGCATCCATCAAGCACTGGGCCAGCACAAAGCCTTAATTGATGCCCCATCAGGCTCTGTGCGAACCCTTCAGACGTCAGTTGATTCAGTGCGAGCCCCTCCTAGTGATGACATACGTATGCCCGTACCTGATAAATTTTCCGGCCACAAGTCTGACTTTCGGAATTTTAAGAGTAGAGTGTTATCATATTTCGAGTTGAGACCCCGATCCTCGGGGACAGAGACCCAACGGGTCATTTTTATTAAAACTTTGTTAACTGGTGATTCCCAGTCCTGGGCATACAATCTGCCCCCCACAGATACAGCTCTGACCTCGGTAGAGGAATTTTTAAAAGCCATGGCAGTAATATACAACGACCCTGACCTTGCTGCGACCTCGGAGCGGAAGCTCAAACTTTTGCGGCAAGGCAGAGGTTCGGTCGAAGATTAGCAGAATTCCGTCGGTGGTCGGTTACGGCCAGGTTTGATACATATGCTTTGTTGGATTATTTTCTGTCTGGGCTGTCGGATGAAGTGTCTGACCTAATGTTAAGTCAACCCGAGCCCAAAACAGTCGATGAGGCCATCTCATCAGCCATTCGTATCGACCGCAGGCTACGTCATCAGAAACAGACTAGGGGCAGTCATCGGGTCAGGGTGACATCTTATGCAGCACCCCTAGTATCTCCATCTCCCTCAGTCTCATCACCTCCAATCATGCCTCCACCTGAACCAATGTAGATCGGTCGGTCTAAGCTGACCCAAGTGGAGAGAAGACGGAGAATGACGGAACAGTTATGCTTGTACTGTGGTGAAGGGGGGCATAGGGTACGAGACTGTCCCATTAAGCCGGATAAGAATAAGCCGGGAAACGCTACCGCCTAGGAGTTGTAAGGGGTGACACCCTGGGCGCCCAACTCACACCCCTAAAAGAAAAACGTTTTCTCCTTCCTTGTATGATTACGTGGGGGGACAAATTTGAAGCGACGGAAGCCTTTGTTGACTCAGGCTCCGCGGCTAACTTTATGAGTTTAGAGTTTGCAGAGAAGTTGGGCATTCCACTTAACCCAGTAAAACCACCTATTCAAGTTACTGATATGGACGACTCCCCACTACAAGGGGATCGTCCACTGTCTCAGACACCAGAGGTGGAGGTCATTATTGGGGTCCTGCACAAGGAGGATTTAAGTTTTTTGTGTTGCACATGTCTACCTCCACCATTGTCCTAGGTATGCCCTGGCTGCAGCTCCATTCACCACAGATTAATTGGGCTACAGGACAATTAACCAGTTGGTCGGACTTTTGTTCCCAGCAGTGTCTAGGGAAAGTGACATTAGGTCAGACCAAGATTTGCGTGGAGGGTGTTCCCGAGGAATACTCTGAGTTTTCAGATGTATTTTGTCCCAAGGCTGCTGATCAATTACCTCCTCATCGCCCGTTCGATTGCCCCATTGATCTCCGTGCTGGTTGTATGCCTTTTAGGGGTCACCTGTATAACTTGTCCGGTCCAGAGAAGATGGCTATGCAGGAGTACATTCGTGACAACTTGGCCAAGGGGTTCATCCGGCCCTCCCGGTCACCTGCTGGGGCCGGTTTCTTTTTTGTTAAGAAGAAAGACGGAGGTCTTCGACCTTGTATCGGTTACCGGGGTCTCAATAAAATCACGGTGAAAAATCGCTATCTGTTACCATTGATAGACGATTTATTCGCGCAGGTCACTACCGCAAAGATCTTCTCTAAGTTGGATCTGAGGGGGGCATACAACCTAATCCGCATTAGAAAGGGCGATGAATGGAAGACGGCCTTCAACACACCCGACGGGCATTACGAGTACTTAGTGATGCCCTTCGGGTTGTGCAATGCACCAGCCGTCTTCCAAGAATTAATCAATGAGGTATTCCGGGAGGTATTGGGTAGATTCGTGTTGGTATACCTTGATGATATACTAATCTATTCCAATAACCTCTCCGAGCACAGGGTCCATGTGAAGTTTGTCTTGAACAAATTAAGACAAAATATGCTCTATGCTAAGGTGGAAAAGTGTATTTTCGAGGTGACCACTGTCACGTTCCTAGGGTACGTAATTTCCACCTCGGGCCTGTCAATGGATCCTGCCAAGGTCACAGCTGTGTTGGAGTGGCCTCAGCCAGTGGGGTTGAAGGCCCTACAGAGATTTTTAGGTTTTGCGAACTATTACAGGAGGTTCATTAAGGGATACTCCACGATAGTTGCCCCCCTTACCAGTCTCACGAAAAAGGGGGCAGATACCAACCACTGGTCCCCTGAGGCCGTGGCAGCATTTTCTCATTTGAAGAAATTATTTTGCTCAGCACCAATTTTGAGGCATGTGGACACGTCCTTTCCCTTTATCGTGGAGGTTGATGCCTCGGAGGATGGGGTGGGGGCGGTGCTGTCTCAACGATCTGGGTTGCAGGGCAGATTACACCCGTGTGCTTACTTTTCCTGTAGGTTTTCACCTGCAGAAAAAAATTACGATATAGGCAACCGGGAACTTCTGGCCATTAAATTGGCATTTGAGGAATGGCGCCATTGGTTAGAGGGGGCAGAACACACGATCACAGTTTACACCGACCACAAGAACTTGGAATACATCGAGGGGGCTAAGAGACTAAGTCCCCATCAGGCCCGGTGGTCTTTATTTTTTACGAGGTTCAGGTTTATAATCACGTACACTCCAGGCAGCAAAAACGTCAAGGCAGATGCCTTCTCCAGGTGTTTTGAACCAGAGACAGCACAGCCCCCCGCTCCTGAGTCCATCATCCCGCAGAGACTAGTGTAAGCCGCCACGGAGACTTGGGAGGATTGGACAGAGGTTTTGGGTCCCTTTCAGCAGGATGTTCCTGAGGGAAAACCTGAAGGGGTCAAGTTTATCCCACTGCCATTTCGTTTACAAGTCCTGCAACTCTTTCACGCCCATAAGAATGCTGGTCATCCTGGAGCTGCCAGAACGCAGGATCTGATTGCCAGTTGTGCTTGGTGGCCTTCTTTGGCAACAGATTGCAAGGAGTATGTCAGGGAGTGTGCGGTATGTGCCAAGAGTAAACCCTCCCGGCTGGCATCTGTAGGAAAGTTGCAGCCTTTGCCCACCCCGAGTGAGCCATGGACCCACTTGTCCATGGATTTTGTGGGGGAATTGCCCAGGTCTGAAGGCATGTCGGTCATTTGGGTGGTAGTCGACCGTTTTAGCAAAATGGCCCATTTTGTGCCCCTGAAAGGACTCCCCTCGGCTTAAGAACTGGCCGAATTGTTCATCGTTCACGTCTTCCGGCTGCATGGCATTCCGGAAGACATTGTGTCAGATAGGGGAGTCCAATTTGTGTCTGGATTCTGGAGGGCATTTTGCCACCAAATGGGCATGAAATTGTCTTTCTCGTCAGGCTACCACCCACAGACAAATGGGCAGACTGAACAAATTAACCAGTCTTTGGAGCAATTCCTAAGATGTTACGTTGCAGAGGCACAGAGTGATTGGGCAAAATTTTTGCCTTTCGCGGAATTCGCACAAAATAATTTGAAGAATTCTTCGTCTGGTTTCTCTCCATTCCAGATTGTGACAGGGAGGTCACCCAAATTCTCCCCTTTTCCAGTTGTCTCTTCTCCATTTCCAGCACTGGAGGTTTGGCAGAGATCACTCAGGGACAATTGGGGAATTGTTAAGGGGAACTTGCAGAAGGCGTTTCAGAGTCAGAAGGGTCAAGCGGACAAGAGACGGTCCGTGGAATGGAAGTTTCAGCCAGGGGATTTAGTCTGGGTGTCCACACGTCACTTGACCTTGAAGCAGCCATCTGCTAAACTGGGCCCCAGGTTTGTGGGTCCATTTTCCGTGACCAAAAGAATTAACAACGTCACTTACGCCATTGATCTTCCTGCCAGCATGCGGGGCGTGAGGTTGTTTCACGTGTCCCTGCTTAAACCTGTGGTTCATGTGGGTCCTACTCCTCCTCCTCCGGTGATGGTGGAGGACCAACCTGAGTACGAGGTGGAAAAAATCTTAGATTCACGCATGGTACAGAACTCAGTACAGTATCTGGTGCATTGGAAAGGGTATGGCATTGAGGAGAGACAATGGGTACCTGAGAACCGCATGCATGCAAACAAATTAAGGAAGGAGTTTCACGCCTTACATCCCGAGAAGCCTGGTAGGAGTTGTCCGGAGTCCACTCCTCGGGGGGGGGGGGAGGCACTGTAATAATGCGCGGAAGCGCAGCCGCTTGCTCTCAGAGCGGGGCGGCTGCTTCCGCATCAAGTGTGGCGGCGCCGCATGGAGGAGCCGCCGCACGCCGCATGAGTAGCGGTGAACGCGGAAAAGCCGCCACGTGCAGTGCGGCTGCTCCCGCGGCGAATGCCAGGGAGAGTGCTGGTGTGGCTGGGACTCATAGTCCACCAGCCTTGAGAGTGACGCGCGCGCGCTGAGGCAGAGCATATATGGCAGGCAGAAGTGAGTCAGCTGACCAGGCTGGTCAGCTGACTCTGGCTCCACTCCCCATTGGTCCAGCACTTGGGGAGGTGCTGGAGAGGGGCTTGTGTATATACCGTATATACTCGGCTACAAGTCGAGAAATTTAGGACTGACTCACAATTTAAAAGTGGGGGGGTCGACTTATAGTCGCGTCAGCCCTAAATTTCCAAACTTGTAGCCGAGGTCGGGGTGCCCCTTTCTCCTCACTACTCTACACTGCACTGCCCCTCTCTAGCTCTCCCTCCTTCCTGCCTCCTCCTAATCATAATTGTGGCCAGTTTTCCCTATAAACTCCCCCTCCCCTTCCAGCCACTATGGTGCCTGCCGTTCTCTCTCCCCGGGTGGCCCCTCTCTCCCCCGTGTTCAGTAAATGAATGCAGTGTAGAAAGCTGACATACCGGTACGTTACCTAATCCACCGCTGCGCGCTGTGTCCTTTGATCTCCTCTTCGCTCATGCCGGCGAGCATACTATAGCGTCTCTCCTGCTTCAGTACCATGTGACTCCCGATGTCACATGGTACTGGAAGCAGGAGAGACGCTATAATATGCTCGCCGGCATGAGCGAAGAGGAGATCAAAGGACACAGCGCGCAGCGGTGGATTAGGTAACGTATGTCAGCTTTCTACACTGCATTCATTCACTGAACACAGGGGAGAGGGGCCACCCGGGGAGAGAGAACCGCAGGCACTATAGCGGCTGGAAGGGGAGGGGGAGTTTATAGGGAAAACTGGCCACAATTATAATTAGGAGGAGGCGGGAGGGAGAGCTAGAGAGGGGCATTCACTAAACACGGGGGAGAGAGGGGCCACCCGGGGAGAGAGAGAATGGCAGGCACAATAGCGGCTGGAGGGGGAGTTTATAGGGAAAACTGGCCATAGTACTCAGGATATCCGCTCTGCATACAGAATGCAGAACAAAATGAGTTGAACAGTGAAAAGCTGAAGCAGCACCTGGGGACCAGGAGGAGTTAATGGCTGCAGAGTTTTATGCACTACAACCATTAACTTCTCCTGTTCCCCAAGTGCAGGCATTACTTCTGGACCCCAAGTGCAGAGCCAGTAACCCCTCCTAGTCCCCACCTGCAGCCATCAACTTTCCTAGGTCGACTTATACTTGAGACTTTGAGAAATACCAGCTTTTGGGGATCAAATTTGGGGGTCGACTTATACACGGGGTCGACTTGTATCCGAGTATATACGGTATATATACGGCCAGCTGTTCAGTTGCTGGTCATCTGGCGTTGCGAATACACACGTGGAAGCACTCAGACCTGTAGTCAGATCCTTAAGTGTGCCGGGACCAGCTGGAGCTGTAATCCTACACTTAGCTAGATTCTGTTGATAAAGTACTAGCTTGATTGTGATTATCTGTTATGACTTTTTGCCTGCCTGACTATCCTCCTGAACTCTGACCTTGTACCTCGATATTTCTGATACTCTGTTGCCGAACCCCGGCTCGTCCTTAGACTCTGTTTCTGCCTCCTGATCTTGTACCTCGATATTTCTGATACCCTGTTGCCGAACCCTGCCTCTACTTTAGACTCCGCCTTCGCCTACTGTATTTGTACCTTATCTGTCCGTGTGTTAACGACTTGGCTTGTCCGACCTCGAGAACCGACCTCACTATTGGAGGCGGTTCCCCGTCCTGTTAGTGACACTTCCTCCAGAGTGTCACTTTCAGACATTCCTTCCTACTGTCAGCCTGACTCCTCCCGCCTTGGAGAGTTCAGGTCTTCGGAAGGAATCCGTGCAGTACTCCTTAATGCACTGAGGCCTAGTCCTCTAAGTGTTACTGTTACACCAAACACTACACTCTACTCAGGTGAACAGAGGTTAGCTGGTATATCGGATTATCGGTGATACTGCAGATCACTTATAATCTGGTATACATCTGTATTCCCAATGATTCTGCAGATCACCGGTAATCAGATCCTCTCTGTGCTTCACCGATCGTTACACCTTCAAGCCATTTTTTTTAAGGAAATCACAATGAAATAGGTGTAATGTAAAAAAAAAAAAATGTGATTGAAAACTTTTTTTCTGCATTTCTTATTTATTCTTCTTCACCGTCTTCACCTTCTTTTTCTTCTCTCCATCTTTTTCTTCACCGTTTTCTTTTTCTGTTTTACCATCTTTCTCATCACCATTATCTTCTTCATCTTCTTCACTGGAACCGGGTTCTTCTTCTTCTTCACCTAGTTCTTCTTCATCTTCATCATCATTATCATCATCATCACCTGGTTCTTCTTCTTCATCATCATCTGGTTCTTCTTCTTCATCATCATCTGGTTCTTCTTCACCTGGTTCTTCTTCTTTTTCTTCACCTGGTTCTTCTTCTGTTTCTTCACCTGGTTCTTCTTCTTCTTCACCTGGTTCTTCTTCTTTTTCTTCACCTGGTTTTTCTTCTTCTTCTTCACCTAGTTATTCTTCTTCTTCTTCTTCTTCTTCTTCACCACCACCATCTTTTTTTTCTTTTGTGTTCATATTCTTCCTCTTGTACCCAACAATGTTTTTCCCTTACAGAACTCAACTGTTGTAAAAAATTTTCTTCAACAGCATAGATAAATTTGTGGCGTAATAGCTATTGGCGCATGACAGCAGCGCACAATTCTGTGCACCCTGGCGGTGGGAACACAGACAGCAGGAGGTTAACTACAGCAGCAGCAGGAGGAGGAGTGACGTGTGGCAGCAGGTAATGTAACGGGCAGGCAGCAGGTAATGTAACGGGCCATGGCACCTAGAATTGGTACCACGGCTGTAAATAAACACCAAGAGCAGGAGGTTCCGGACAGCAGTCCTGCAGCCCACATTGTGCCCAATGCACAACTGGGACAGCACAGTTTTCTTTATTTCACAATTTAAGCTTTATTGAACGAAAAACAATTTGTCAATACAGTAGACAGTAGACCAGATGTTGGTCAAAGTCAGATAATTGCAGTTATAAGGTTGAGATACAACAAAATTGCAGGTTAGCAGTATAACATATCTTACACGTTTATGTCAATAATAAGCATATTATCACTGATAAAATATAGGTGATACAGTTTGATAAGGTTAATTGCGAATATCTACACATGTGTCATTGAGAAGTGAGAGAAAAAGTGAAAGTAGAGAATCAAGGAAGATAAATCATTTTCTGAGTCGAGGTATATGCAGTCTAGGTTTAAGACATCATAATATTTTTATATTCTTCTGTACACTGATAGTCAAACCACACCATCCAGGTGAAAGAGTGTTTTTCACTTTGATCATTAGTTATATGAATTAAGTTTTCCATTTTTTCAATGGCATCAACCCGCTTAATCCAATCTTTAATTGAAGGAGGAGAGACCGATTTCCAATAGACGGGTATCAAGGCTCTAGCCGTGAGAAGTCTCGCATCCAAGACTTCTCACGGGCAGTCCCTCTCCTTTGGAACGCTCTCCCTCAGCCGGTTCGTCATGCCACGAGTCTGGAAACCTTCAAACGTACTCTGAAAACACACCTGTTCAG
Source organism: Hyperolius riggenbachi (assembly GCF_040937935.1). NCBI lineage: Eukaryota > Metazoa > Chordata > Amphibia > Anura > Hyperoliidae > Hyperolius > Hyperolius riggenbachi. Next base: position 154,322,732 of record NC_090654.1, read on the forward strand.
ACAAGCCTATAATTTGCTATAGGCAGCACTGAAGGCACACTGGCTCACCCACTAATCCTGGTGTTTCCTTCCCCTTTGTTTCCTCCCCACTACCCTCTAGATTGTAACCTCCTAGTGTTTCTCATACTGCTGTAATTTTAACATATGTATATGTACCAACTACATATCAACTATGTATGTATCTGTATTTATTCTATTCAATGTCATGACTGTACCGTGTCTTGTATTTCTTATGTATATTTGTTCCCCATTATTTGTTTGTACTATGTACAGCGCTACGGAAGATGTTGGCGCTATATAAATAAAAAATAATAATAATAATAATAATAGCTGCATTGATCATATGGATTTGTAGGGATCGTTTGTATGATTTGGTAGATTCTTTTGTGTTGTGAAGTAGTAAGCTATCTGGGGAAAATATAAGCTGAGCACATGAAACCTTTTCCATAATTTGATGGATCTGCTTCCAATAGGGTTTTATGGAGGGGCATGACCAAAAAATGTGTAAGAGTGTACCCTGATGAAAGCCATATCTCCAGCAGTGATCTGAAGTGGAAGGGTATATTTTATGTAATACAATTGGGGTTCTGTACCAGCGAGAGATGATTTTATAACCTGATTCTTGTGTGTTCACACATAAAGAGCCTTTGTGGTTTAGTGTGATAATTTTTTGCCACTGATCCGTATGTAGTGTCATCCCCAGGTCAGTTTCCCTTTGTTCCTGATATTTGAGTTTGTTTTGATCAGGAGCGGTTAGTAATAGTTGGTAAAGCAGCGAGACCAAGTGTCTAGGTGTATCCCTCATCAGAATCAGGTTTTCAAATGGTGTAAGAGGTTGTATCCAGTTGAATTTATGTTTTATAGAATTTAGGTAGTGTCTGAGTTGGAAATATTGCCATGGAGTGAGAACAGCATCATCTCTCATGGAAGAGATCTCTGAGTAAGTTTTCACTGAAGCATTGGAAATTAAATCTTTTATTCTGGGAATCTCATTATCTGGCCAGTTTTGGAGGAATGGGATATCATAAACTGGCAAAAGGCCGAGTTGTTTGATAACGGAGTTAATTTGCCAGGGAAAGATGATAACTTCAGGGATGGCACTGTTCTCCTCATTGTTTTAACAGTAGCTGAGATCAGTGGATTAGCCCAGGATTTTTGTTCAGCTGGTGAAATATCGGTTTGTCTGTCTTCCTTAACCACTTGAGGACCCACCCTTTACCCCCCCTTAAGGACCAGCGCTGTTTGTTTGGATCTGTGCTGGGTGGGCTCTGCAGCCCCCAGCACAGATCCGCGGCCACACAGAGCGATCAGATCGCCCCCCTTTTTTCCCCACTAGGGGGATGATGTGCAGGGGGGGTCTGATCGCTCCTACCTGCAGGCATGTTGCGGGGGGGGCACCTCAAAGCCCCCCCCGCGGCGACATTCTCCCCCCTCCCTCTCCTACCTGCTCCCCCCGGAGATCTGGGCTGCACAGGACGCTATCCGTCCTGTGCAGCCAGTGACAGGCTGTCTTCTGTCACATGGCGGCGATCCCCGGCCGCTGATTGGCCGGGGATCGCCGATCTGCCTTACGGCGCTGCTGCGCAGCAGCGCCGTACAAATGTAAACAAAGCGGATTATTTCCGCTTGTGTTTACATCTAGCCTGCGAGCCGCCATCGGCGGCCCGCAGGCTATTCACGGAGCCCCCCGCCGTGATTTGACAAGAAGCAGCCGCTCGCGCGAGCGGCTGCTTCTTGATTAATTAAGCTGCAGCTGGCGACGCAGTACTGCGTCGCTGGTCCTGCAGCTGCCACTTTGCCGACGCACGGTATAAGCGTGCGGTCGGCAAGTGGTTAATCCCTGATTCCCTATTGTGCCAGTAGCGTTGCGTGTCGTCCTTAATCCCTGATTCCCTATTGTGCCAGTAGCGTTGCCTGTCGTCCTTAATCCCTGATTCCCTATTGTGCCAGTAGCGTTGCATGTCGTCCTTAATCCCTGATTCCCTATTGTGGAAATATCGGTTTGAGCCTTGATACCCGTGATTTCCTGTCCAATCAATACCCACTGTTTTGGTGTCTTAGAGTTTGACCATTCAATTGATCTACACAGTTGAGAGGCGACATGGTAAGTATGAAGATCTGGAAGGGCAACTCCACCATTTTATTTTGGCAAAGTGAGAGTTGCTTGTTTGATTCTTGGGGGTTTGCCCCCCCCAGATAAATTTGTTTACATGTTTTTGAATGTCTCTCAGATAAAAGAGTGGCAAAGATATAGGAAGACATTGGCTAACATATAAGAATCTGGGGAGCAAATTCATTTTGACCGACGCCATGCGACCAAACCAGGAAAGACTTTTCTTTTGACTCCAATTCAGTAGGTCGGCCTTCAACGCAGTTCCAAGAGTTTCATAGTTTTTTTTAAACAAATCCTTAAAACAGTTAATACCTAAATAGCGTAAGTGTTCTGAGGTCCAAGAGAATGCAAATGAAGCTTTACATGATTCTATTACCTTTGAGTCAATAGATATATTTAGAGCTTGTGATTTGTGAAAGTTTATTTTTAGATTAGAAATATTGCCATATTCCTCAAAGTCTTTGATCAGATTGGGGAGTGATGTTATGGGGTCTCTTAGGTAGAAGAGAAGGTCGTCTGCAAAGGCGGCTACAACATTGTAAGATGAACCTATTTCGATGCCTTTAATTGCCTGATTTGTTCTTATGGCGTTTAGAAATGGTTCTAGCGTAAGTATGTATACAAGTGGGGAGAGGGGGCATCCCTGCCTTGTTCCATTTTTAATTGTAAAAGTTTTGGATAAGCAACCGTTTGCTTTCACTTGTGCGGAGGGGTTAGAGTAGAGTATATCAATCAGTTGTAACATAAAAGGTCCCAAACCAAGGCTCGACAGGGTGGCACGTATATAATCCCATGCCACCCTGTCGAAAGCCTTTTCCGCGTCCGTGGATAGAACAAGCGCTTCAATGTTATGTTTTTTGGTGTAGGCCATTACTCCAATTGTCCTCATGACGTTGTCTTTCGCTTCTCTTCCTGGTATAAAGCCAGTTTGATCATTCCCAATGTGTTCTGGAACATGAGGGAGCATTCTGTTGGCCAAGATCTTTGCCAGTATTTTAGCATCAAGATTTAATAAAGAAATTGGTCTGTGTAATTTGAGCAATATTGTGGGTGTTTGTCTGCCTTAGGTATCACTGTTATGTGGGCAGCTAAAAATTGTGTGGAGAGAGTGAAAGATGGGGAAACTGCGTTGAAGGCCGAGACAAATGCCGGGGCTAGAGTGTGTTTAAATAATTTATAATATTGAGATGTAAAGCCATCAGCCCACGACAACTCCTGCTGCTCCTAAATAATTTTTAAGGACTACCGTGAAACCATCTCTAGGTCCTAAGGCCCACGACAACTCCTGCTGCTCCTAAATAATTTTTTAAGGACTGCCGTGGAACCACATACCGCATAATGGTTACGGAATTACACGCGGATGGAATTCCACGGAATCGGAAATTGCACTTTCCGATCATCCTTACATCTGAGGCAGACACACAAAAAAAATTCCACACCGCTGAGCCCTGGGATGATAGCACTTTGGTGGTGGCGTCAGCAGCTGACCTTGAAGGACATGTTGGCTGGCTGTCCATAGGTGGCGATACATGCCACTGGACACTGCCACGATCTGTTTCTGACGATGAGCTCCCCTGCTTCTTTCAGCAATTCCTCTCCTCCTACTCCTCTCTGACTCCCCCTTTGAACTGTCCCCCTGTTCATCTTGTCTATTGGGAACCCACGTGACAACCTTGGCAGTATCATCATCATCATCATCCTCCACAGCTTCGCTTGTATCTGACACCAACAAAACTGCACCAGCAACAGATACTTCATCATCCTCACACCTTACGTCCATGAGGTGGTGTAACATGTTTAGCGCCTTCATCTTGTAACAATAATGGATGTGAATCAGTTAATTCCCCACCAAATAACTCCTGTGAACTGTCAAATGGAGCAGATGTGGTGCTAGTAGTAGCAGTAGTTGCTGCCGGCTGAGTGTTAATTGGGGTGCCAGAATCAAGGCAGAAGAAGGAAGATATGTTACGATTCCGTGCGGAAGCTGAGGTGTTCTGTGTTAAATAGTCAACTACATCCTGACAATCTTGGGGGTTGATGGCACGTGCCTTCTGAACACTGTACTTTGGTCGAGGGCCGCATGAACTCACGCCAGCACAACCTCGAACAGACCTCCTGGGTGGCCTGCCTCTGACTCTGCCTATGCCTGTTTTGTCCATATGGGGGGGGGGGGGGGGGATGAAGTGAAAGGTATGCACTGACTGGACTAATACAATGTGCAGTCACACAGATCCAGTGAAAGGCAGGCCATACTGGGGGGCACCTACGCCTACTTAATCTAACCACTCAGGGGGGGGCACCTACCTAATCTAACCTATACTGGGGGGGCACCTACCTAATCTAACCTATAATGGGGGGCACCTACCTAATCTAACCTATACTGGGGGCGGCTACCTATCTAACCTATACTGGGGGGCAGCTACCTATCTAACCTATACTGGGGGGCACCTACCTATCTAACCTATACTGGGGGGCACCTACCTAATCTAACCTATACTATGGGGGCACCTACCTAATCTAACCTATACTGGGGGGCACCTACCTAATCTAACCACACTAATGGGGGGCAACTACCTAATCCAACCCTTTACTGGGGGGCACCTACCTAATCTAACCTATACTGGGGGGCAGCTAACTAATCTAACCTATACTGGGGGGGGGGGCATCTACCTAATCTAACCTATACTGGGTGGCACCTACCTAATCTAACCTATACTGGGGGGCACCTACCTAATCTAAACACACTGGGGGGCACCTACCTAATCTAACCTATACTGGGGGGGCACCTACCTATCTAAATTGTATTGGGGGCACCTACCTACCGAGCCTATACTGGTGGCAATTATACTGGCTACCTGTATTGGAGGCACCTACCTAACTAACCTATACTGGGGGCACCTACCTATCTAACCTAGGCTGGGGGCAACTATTCTGACTCCCTATATTAGAGGCACCCGCCTAGCTAACCTGTACTGGGGGCACCTACCTATCTAACCTATACTGAAGGCACCTACCTGGCTAACCTATACTGGGGGCAACTATACTGGGGCACCTATGCCTGGCTACCTATACTATGCCTGGCTACCTATACTGGGGGGACCTATAGCTGGCTACCTATACTGAGTGCAACTAGACCTGGCTAACCTATACTGCGGGCATGTCTACCTGGCTCCTTGGGGGGGGGGGGGGAGCACAATTTTAACACCCTCGCCCTGGGTTCATTTTAGCCTAGAAACTGTCCTGGTGAAAGGTATGCACTGACTGGTATAATAATACAATGTGCAGTCACAGAGATGCAGTGAAAGGTATGCACTTACTGCTGGTATAATACAATGTGCAGTCACAATGATGCAGTGAAAGGTATGCACTGACTGCTGGTATAATGCAATGTGCAGTCACACAGATGCAGTTAAAGGTATGTACTGACTGGTATAACAATACAATGTGCAGTCCCCCTCCTGGTAAATAAAAAGTGTGTGTCGGGGGGGGGGGGGGGGGGGGAGAGCAGCAAGTGAAAATCTGACCAAAAATTTGACAAAGGAGTGTAAGTTGGTATAAAATAAAATATAAAATATTCACTTATTATTATTAGAAAATGCAAAAATCTGATAAATTGGATGTAACACAGCCAATACAAGCCCACCCACCCACAACCATAAAACCATAAAACCCAAAAGCCCATGGAGTGGAGACCCCTTCTAAATAAATAATTTCCCTGGAATGTAATTCGAGCTGACCAGTACGATAATTGCAAGCTGGAGAATTAACTTATGATAAGTCCATCTGGCCACTAAAGATGGCCCGAACCTCCGATTTTCGGTTCGCGAACTTCTGCAAAAAGTTTGGTGCGCAGGAACTTTTGCGAACTGCAATAGACTTCAATGGGGAGGCGAACTTTGAAGACTATAAACATTTATGCTGGCCACAAAAGTGATGGAAAAGATGTTTCAAGGTGTCTAACACCTGATTTTTTTTCAGTCACTACAAGAGGGGACATTTTTTTTTCAAAAAGTCCGTATAGTTTTTTAGAAAATTGATTTTAAAGATCTCCTTCTGACCATGGGAAAATTAAACGCCCGACGACTTTAGTGGTTAATAGCAAAGCCCCTTTAAAAGCTAGAAACAACAAAATTGCTGGGAATGTTAAGAAGGTAATGTATGCGGCTCTATTGCGTCGGTCGTCGGGTACTCGAACGCCGCTAGCGACGCGCTCCCTACCCGCGGGCGATCGACTGTAATTTTCCGCACGGAGCGATCGACGGGATCGGACGAAAAGGATCGAAATTTGGCGTGTAGCGTCAACGATTGGCAGCAGATTCGATCCCAGTGATCGAATCTGCTGTCGAAACGGCAGCGAATCGGGCCAGTGTATGGCCACCTTTAAAGTTTCAAAGAAAAAAAGTTGATTCATCAAAAAAAGAACCGATTCATTAAAAAGAACCGGATGATTCATGAACCGTTAGTATAGCTTAGAATGCGCCCTGAGCAGGACGTATAGCTGCCGACTCCTGCTGTCTCGAACGGTTCCCGGCGAACTTCGGTGGTTCGCGTTAGCAGTGAACCAGGAACTTTTTTCAAAAAAAGTTTGGTTTTCCCATTGACTTTAATTCCAGCCGACTTTAGTGGTTAATAGCAAAGTCCCCTTGCATAATAAAAACACCAAATTTGCAGGGTATGTAGAGGAGAGCAGTGACTACAAGAGGAACAAACATTTTCAAAAAGACCTTATACTTTTTGAGAAAATCGATTTTAAAGTTTCAAAGAAAAAAGAGTCGATTCATTAAAAAAGAACCGATTCATTAAAAAGAACCGGATGATTCATGAACCGTTAGTATAGCTTAGAATGCATCCTGAGCAGGATGTATAGCTGCCGGCTCCCGCTGTCTCTCCCCACCTGCCTTCACCTGTCACCCTCACCTAGGCTGGCACCCGGTGCACCTGATGCCAGCCTAGGTGAGGGTGACAGGTGAAGGCAGATGGGGAGAGACAGCGGGAGCCGGCAGCTATGCATCCCAAAGGACACATTCTCTGCTATGTGGGGGCGTCAGAGATCTTCAATCAACTTAATTGAAGATCGCAAGATAAGAGGATACTGTATTCGAGGATATTAGCGTGGGAATTCTTTTTAAAAGGTACAGGTAAGTATTTATGGTTAATTTAGAATAATACAATACTTTTCTCGTCGTTGTGTTTTTATTTCATTTAACCTTTTTTGGAAATGGGTAAGGGGTACTTTGTACCCCTATACTCATTTCTCCTGGGGGGGGGGTGGGCATCTTGGGACCCCTTCTTAAAGGGGACTCCCAGATGCCACCATGAATCCCCCCCAGGAAGTCGTCGCCCCCACCTCCTCCTGGGGCACCGGAGGTGGGGAAGAGCCCCTTGTCCATGGATTGGACAAGGGCTCCGGGGGGGGGGGGGAGAGGAAGGCTTGGCCGCCCCTCCCCCCCTGGAGCCCCCCCATACCATGGACCATGCGGGCTGGTATAGCTCAGGGTGCGAAGCCCCAGTCGGCCGGGGCTCCGTATTCTGGCTATCCTAGCTTGCATGGGGGACAAGGGGTTACAGAGGCTCGGGAGGGGGGGGGACCCCACGCCATTTTTTTCAGATTTCCCACACTCAGCACATAAAAATATATATATATTTTTTTTTAAAGGACTTCCGAGGCCACAAAAGTGAAAAAAGTTAAATATCTTTTCATAATCCAGATCCATGCAGGACGTCATCCGCGCCCTCCTGTTCATTCCACCATGGCTCCTGCAGTAATACCGACCCCGGTCGAGTCCCGACCCTCCAAACGGGTCAGGTTCTCATTCCCCCCTTAATATGGCCGGCACAGATTGCCGCGCCTGCGCAGTCCGCATAGATGTGATTGCGGCTGCGCAGCTCTAGGGCCTCCTCCCGCTGCGTCATCAATATGCGTGCATACATTGGACGCATCGGGAGGAGTTCCTAGAGCTGCGCAGCTATGCGGACTGCATGTGTGTACCATTTCACAATACCTTTTCACAATCCAGATCCATGGAGGACGCCATCCGCGCCCTCCCGTTCATTTCACCATGGCTCCCGCAGTAATACCAGCCCCGGTTGGTTCCTGACCCCTCCGAACGGGTCGGGTTCTCATTCCCCCCTCAGATTGCCGCGGCTGTGCAGTCCGCGGCTGTGCAGTCCGCATAGCTGCGCAGCTCTAGGACCTCCTCCCCTATGGGGGATTTTAGCACTTTTGCACCCCGTAACTCTGGTTTGCAGAGATGTAGGGGACCCAACATTGGAGTGCAAGTACAACAATATGCTTTCTACCTGCATGAGACATGTCGTGAGATTCAGACTTTGCTAATGGCCATGGCTGCGATTTATGTTAGTCAGAATTGCCACCATTACCATTGCCAAAATGAACAGGTTTATGTGACCCTAGGCTATGACCTCTTTGGCCTAGGGGCCCGAAACTCACCAGTCATGATCCTCCTAAGAGTCCCTACAATGCTAGAAAATTTGCCACTGCTGAGCCATCGCCCTTTGGAAAAATGTGAGATGTTGGAAAGTGAAGTAGGAGGCTGTAAAGGATAGCGGAGATGCCGCCGCAACAGGGAGCGGCATGGCGGCTATCTCCGCTTCTCAGCCGGCGGTCTCCACCGCACTGGTACATGATGGAATTGTGCCTGGGACTGTGGTGAATGAGGGGGAGGCTGCCGCAGCGCTGAGTGGCATGGCGGCTGTCCCCGCTTCTCAGCCAGCGGCCTTCGCCGCATTGTTACATGATGGAACTTTGCCTGGTCCCTCAGTCACACATAGACTGAGGTCAAACAGGATCTTTATGCTAGCAGAAGGGGAGTCAGCTGATCAGGCGGTCAGCTGACTCCAACACTGATCCTGATTGGCTGAGTGACTGGGGCGGTGCGAAGGAGCGCTCCCAGTATATATAGAACATGCCTGTCAGTTGTTCCTCGTGTGCTGTTGCATATGCTACGTGTTAGCACTCAGACCCATAGTAAGATCCGAAAGTGTGCTAGAACCAGCAGGAGCTGGGGATCCACACTTAGCCAGATTCTGTTGATAGCTTAAAGTACTAATTGAATTGTATTATTTGTTATGACCCTCTGCTAGCCTTGACTACTCTTCTGTCTTGTGATTTTTTGCCTTTGCCTATCTGCTCCAGTTCCCGACTTAGCTTATCCCTCACTCTGATTCTGTATTCTACCTTTGTACCGTATCTGTCCGTGTGTTGCCGAACCTGCTTGTCTGACTCTTCTGCCCTCACCAGTGAGCTTAGTCCTGGTGAGGGAATCTCAGTTTAGTAATCACCTGCTCCTCAGTTTGATAGCTGCAGTATAGTCTGAATCACCTGCTCCTCAGGTTGATAGCTGCAGTACAGTCTTAATCACCTGCTCCTCGGGTAGATAGCTGCAGTACAGTCTTAATCACCTGCTCCTCAGGTTGATAGCTGCAGTACAGTCTTAATCACCTGCTCCTCAGGTTGATAGCTGCAGTACAGTCTTAATCACCTGCTCCTCAGGTGACTAGCTATTACAGTACTGTTTGGATCTCCTGCCCCTCAGGGGATCACCTGCTGCAGTACAGTCTGAATCACTCGCTCCTCGAGTGATCACTCTATATTATCTTACTGTGCATCACCCGCTCCTCGGGTGAACCTATCACTACTCCTCTGTGTCTCCAGCCTGCTGGAGTACTGTTTACTGTGTTCTTTAGAGATACCCCCTTTTACCAGCTCATCTGGGATAGTGGGTATCTCTATCAATATTTACTGTTGCACCAATCACTATCTTACACCTGAGTGTCCTGTGTCTTGCTATACTTGTATTATTGGTGATTCTGCACATCACCACATAATCAGGTATAACATCTGCATTATTGGTGATACTACAGATCACCAATAATCAGAAAATCTGTTCTTGCTGACACCAATCATTACAGAGGCCCAATGAAATCCTATGGGGAAATTTAGCACCTATGCACCCCCGTAACTCTGGTTTGCAGAGATGTAGGGAACCCAACATTGGAGTGCAAGTACAACAATATGCCTTCCACCTGCGTGAGACATGTCGTGAGATTCAAACTTTGCTAACGGCCATGGCTGCGATTTATGTTCGTCAGAATCGCCACCATTAACACTGCCAAAATGAACAGGTTTTTGTGACCCTAGGCTATGACCTCTTTGGCCTAGGGGCCCAAAACTCACCAGTCATGATCCCCCTAAGAGTGCCTACAATGCTGGAAAATTTGCCACTGCTGAGCCATCGCCCTTTGAATAAATGTGAGATTTTGGAAGGTGAAAAAGGAGGCCCAATGAAAGCCTGTGGGGGATTTTAGCACTTTTTCACCCCCGTAACTCTGGTTTGCAGAGATGTAGGGAACCCAACATTAGAGTGCAAGTACAACAATATGCCTTCTACCTACATGAGACATGTCGTGAGGTTCAGACTTTGCTAACGACCATGGCTGCGATTTATGTCTTCAGAATCGCCACCATTAACATTGCCCAAATGAACAGGTTTTTGTGACCCTAGGCTATGACCTCTTTGGCCTAGGGGCCCAAAACTCACCAGTCATGATCCCCCTAAGAGTCCCTACAATGCTAGAAAATGTGCCACTGCTGAGCCATCGCCCTTTGAAAAAATTTTAGATTTTGGAAAGTGAAATAGGAGGCCCAATAAAAGCCAATGGCAGATTTCAGCACTTCTGCACCCCTATAACTCTGGTTTGCAGAGATGTAGAGAACCCAACATTGGAGTGCAAGTACAACAATATATCTATTACCTGCATGAAACATGTCGTGAGATTCAGACTTTGTTAACGGCCATGGCTGCGATTTATGTTCGTCAGAATCGCCACCATTAACATTGCCAAAATGAACAGGTTTTTGTGACCCTAGGCTATGACCTCTTTGGCCTAGGGGCCTGAAACTCACCAGTCATTATCCTCCTAAGAGTCCCTACAATGCTAGAAAATGTGCCACTGCTGAGTCATCGCCCTTTGAATGAATGTGATATTTTGGAGAGTGAAATAGGAGGCCCAATGAAAGCCTATGGGGGATTTTAGCGCTTTTGCACCCCCGTAACTCTGGTTTGCAGAGATGTAGGGGACCCAACATTGGAGTGCAAGTACAACAATATGCCTTCTACCTGCATGAGACATGTCGTGAGATTCAGACTTTGCTAATGGCCATGGCTGCGATTTATGTTCGTCAGAATTGCCACCATTACCATTGCCAAAATGAACAGGTTTTTGTGACCCTAGGCTATGACCTCTTTGGCCTAGGGGCCCGAAACTCACCAGTCATGATCCTCCTAAGAGTCCCTACAATGCTAGAAAATTTGCCACTGCTGAGCCATCGCCCTTTGGAAAAATGTGAGATGTTGGAAAGTGAAGTAGGAGGCTGTAAAGGATAGCGGAGATGCCGCCGCAACAGGGAGCGGCATGGCGGCTATCTCCGCTTCTCAGCCGGCGGTTTCCACCGCACTGGTACATGATGGAATTGTGCCTGGGACTGTGGTGAATGAGGGGGAGGCTGCCGCAGCACTGAGTGGCAGGGCGGCTGTCCCCGCGTCTCAGCCAGCGGCCTTCGCCGCATTGTTACCTGATGGAGCTTTGCCTGGTCCCTCAGTCGCACATAGACTGAGGTCAAACAGGATCTTTATGCTAGCAGAAGGGGAGTCAGCTGATCAGGTGGTCAGCTGACTCCAACACTGATCCTGATTGGCTGAGTGACTGGGGCGGTGCGAAGGAGCGCTCCCAGTATATATAGAACATGCCTGTCAGTTGTTCCTCGTGTGCTGTTGCATATGCTACGTGTTAGCACTCAGACCCATAGTAAGATCCGAAAGTGTGCTAGAACCAGCAGGAGCTGGGGATCCACACTTAGCCAGATTCTGTTGATAGCTTAAAGTACTAATTGAATTGTATTATTTGTTATGACCCTCTGCTAGCCTTGACTACTCTTCTGTCTTGTGATTCTTTGCCTTTGCCTATCTGCTCCAGTTGCTGACTTAGCTTATCCCTCACTCTGATTCTGTATTCTACCTTTGTACCGTATCTGTCCGTGTGTTGCCGAACCTGCTTGTCTGACTCTTCTGCCCTCACTAGAGTTGGGCCGAACCTCCGATTTTAGGTTCGCGAACCGGGTTCGCGAACTTTCGCGGAACGTTCGGTTCGCGTTAAAGTTCGCGAACCGCAATAGACTTCAATGGGGATGCGAACTTTGAAAAAAAAAATAATTATGCTGGCCACAAAAGTGATGGAAAAGATGTTTCAAGGGGTCTAACACCTGGAGGGGGGCATGGCGGAGTGGGATACACGCCAAAAGTCCCCGGGAAAAATCTGGATTTGACGCAAAGCAGCGTTTTAAGGGCAGAAATCACATTGAATGCTAAATGACAGGCCTAAAGTGCTTTAAAACATCTTGCATGTGTATACATCAATCAGGTAGTGTAATTAAGGTACTGCTTCACACTGACACACCAAACTCACCGTGTAACGCACCGCAAACAGCTGTTTGTACTAGTGACGGCCGTGCTGGCGAGAGTGCAGGTTTTGGTGGCTTTACAGCCCATATGGTCGGCCTGGCTGATGTAGCTGAATGACAGAACAGTGACTGTCCAGCTGATCAAATTTGGTCTGACCACAATGAAGCAACGACCTTATTATCTTTTGTGTGCCCCCCGAGACAATCATCTAGGCGCCGGTCATTGCTTCATTGTGATACGCAAGCCCCTTCACCACGGCAAGGTAATGATCACGAAGGGGAATGGGCGCATGTACATGCCTTTTCTTTTGTTGTTGCAGCTGCCCTCAGTGCAGCCAGAAAAATTAGGCAGTCATGTACACGCACCATAAAAATTATTACAGCGGCCGCTGCTAGCAGCGGCCTAAAAAATTCAGCAATCCGCCTGGAGTCCCGGACCCTGTTGGTGGTGGCGGAGAAGGTAGTGAAGCGGCCTGCAGGCAGACATGCTGTGTGGAGGGACTGGGAGCGACTTAGTCTTTTTGGGGCAGGCCAGGCAGCCAGTCACACGGCGTGCAGGCAGAGATGCTGTGTGTGCGGGGACTGACTAGTCTTGGGGCGGGCAGCAGCCCTCCGGGATCCATGCCTCATTCATTTTGATAAAGGTGAGGTACTTAACACTTTTGTGACTTAGGCGACTTCTCTTCTCTGTGACAATGCCTCCAGCTGCGCTGAAGGTCCTTTCTGAGAGGACGCTTGCGGCAGGGCAGGAGAGAAGTTGGATGGCAAATTGGGACAGCTCTGGCCACAGGTCAAGCCTGCGCACCCAGTAGTTCAAGGGTTCCTCATCGCTGTTCACAGCAGTGTCTACATCCACACTTAAGGCCAGGTAGTCGAGGCGTTGGTGGAGGGTGGATCCGGAAGGGCTACGGCGAGGCGTTGGACTAAAGAACGTCCGCATGTCCGACATCACCATGAGATCGCTGGAGCGTCCTGTCTTTGACTGCGTGGACACGGGAGGAGGATTAGGGGCAGTGGTACCTTGCTGGCGTTGTGCTGTCACATCACCCTTAAAGGCATTGTAAAGCATAGTTGACAGCTGGTTCTGCATGTGCTGCATCCTTTCCACCTTCCGGTGAGTTGGTAACAGGTCCGCCACTTTGTGCCTGAACAGGTATACAGTGGCGGGTCCACTGAACAGAACAGGTATACAGTGGCGGGTTCACAGAACAGGTATACAGTGGCGGGTCCACTGAACAGAACAGGTATACAGTGGCGGGTTCACAGAACAGGTATGCAGTGGCAGGATCACTGAACAGGTATGCAGTGGCAGGATCACTGAACAGGTATGGAGTGGCAGGATCACAGTACAGGTATGCAGTGGGCTGAGGGCTCACTAAACAGAACAGGTATGCAGTGGCAGGATCACTGAACAGGTATGGAGTGGCAGGATCACAGTACAGGTATGCAGTGGGCTGAGGGCTCACTGAACAGAACTGGTATGCAGTGGCAGGATCACTGAACAGGTATGCAGTGGCAGGATCACAGTACAGGTATGCAGTGGGCTGAGGGCTCACTGAACAGAACAGGTATGCAGCCAGGAAGAAGTTAAGCCTAACTAATCTTTCCCTATATGAGAGACTGCAGCAGCTCGCCCTACTCTCACTAATGCAGGCACACGAGTGGCCGTAAAGGCCGCCGCTGCCTGCCTTATATAAGGGGGGGTGGGGCTCCAGGGGCTAGTGTAGCCTAATTGGCTACACTGGGCCTGCTGACTGTGATGTAGAGGGTCAAAGTTGACCCTCAGTGCATTATGGGGCGAACCGAACTTCTTCCGCAAAAGGTTCGCGTGCGGTACCCGCACGCGAACCACCTACGTTCGCGCGAACCACGTTCGCCGGCGAACCGTTCGGCCCAACTCTAGCCCTCACCAGTGAGCTTAGTCCTGGTGAGGGAATCTCAGTTTAGTAATCACCTGCTCCTCAGTTTGATAGCTGCAGTATAGTCTGAATCACCTGCTCCTCAGGTTGATAGCTGCAGTACAGTCTTAATCACCTGCTCCTCAGGTAGATAGCTGCAGTACAGTCTTAATCACCTGCTCCTCAGGTTGATAGCTGCAGTACAGTCTTAATCACCTGCTCCTCAGGTTGATAGCTGCAGTACAGTCTTAATCACCTGCTCCTCAGGTGACTAGCTATTACAGTACTGTTTGGATCTCCTGCCCCTCAGGGGATCACCTGCTGCAGTACAGTCTGAATCACTCGCTCCTCGAGTGATCACTCTATATTATCTTACTGTGCATCACCCGCTCCTCGGGTGAACCTATCACTACTCCTCTGTGTCTCCAGCCTGCTGGAGTACTGTTTACTGTGTTCTTTAGAGATACCCCCTTTTACCAGCTCATCTGGGATAGTGGGTATCTCTATCAATATTTACTGTTGCACCAATCACTATCTTACACCTGAGTGTCCTGTGTCTTGCTATACTTGTATTATTGGTGATTCTGCACATCACCACATAATCAGGTATAACATCTGCATTATTGGTGATACTGCAGATCACCAATAATCAGAAAATCTGTTCTTGCTGACACCAATCATTACAGAGGCCCAATGAAAGCCTATGGGGGAATTTAGCACTTATGCACCCCCGTAACTCTGGTTTGCAGAGATGTAGGGAACCCAACATTGGAGTGCAAGTACAACAATATGCCTTCCACCTGCGTGAGACATGTCGTGAGATTCAAACTTTGCTAACGGCCATGGCTGCGATTTATGTTCGTCAGAATCGCCACCATTAACATTGCCAAAATGAACAGGTTTTTGTGACCCTAGGCTATGACCTCTTTGGCCTAGGGGCCCAAAACTCACCAGTCATGATCCCCCTAAGAGTGCCTACAATGCTGGAAAGTTTGCCACTGCTGAGCCATCGCCCTTTGAAATAATGTGAGATTTTGGAAGGTGAAAAAGGAGTCCCAATGAAAGCCTGTGGGGGATTTTAGCACTTTTGCACCCCCGTAACTCTGGTTTGCAGAGATGTAGGGAACCCAACATTAGAGTGCAAGTACAACAATATGCCTTCTACCTACATGAGACATGTCGTGAGATTCAGACTTTGCTAACGACCATGGCTGCGATTTATGTCTTCAGAATCGCCACCATTAACATTGCCCAAATGAACAGGTTTTTGTGACCCTAGGCTATGACCTCTTTGGCCTAGGGGCCCAAAACTCACCAGTCATGATCCCCCTAAGAGTCCCTACAATGCTAGAAAATGTGCCACTGCTGAGCCATCGCCCTTTGAAAAAATTTGAGATTTTGGAAAGTGAAATAGGAGGCCCAATGAAAGCCTATGGGGGAATTTAGCACATTTGCACCCCCGTAACTCTGGTTTGCAGAGATGTAGAGAACCCAACATTAGAGTGCAAGTACAACAATATGCCTTCTACCTACATGAGACATGTCGTGAGATTCAGACTTTGCTAACGACCATGGCTGCGATTTATGTCTTCAGAATCGCCACCATTAACATTGCCCAAATGAACAGGTTTTTGTGACCCTAGGCTATGACCTCTTTGGCCTAGGGGCCCAAAACTCACCAGTCATGATCCCCCTAAGAGTCCCTACAATGCTAGAAAATGTGCCACTGCTGAGCCATCGCCCTTTGAAAAAATTTGAGATTTTGGAAAGTGAAATAGGAGGCCCAATGAAAGCCTATGGGGGAATTTAGCACTTTTGCCCCCCCAGTAACTCTGGTTTGCAGAGATGTAGAGAACCCAACATTGGAGTGCAAGTACAACAATATATCTATTACCTGCATGAGACATTTCGTGAGATTCAGACTTTGTTAACGGCCATGGCTGCGATTTATGTTCGTCAGAATCGCCACTATTAACATTGCCAAAATGAACAGGTTTTTGTGACCCTAGGCTACGACCTCTTTGGCCTAGGGGCCCGAAACTCACCAGTCATGATCCCCCTAAGAGTCCCTACAATGCTAGAAAATGTACCACTGCTGAGCCATCGTCCTTTGAAAAGATTTGGGATTTTTGAAAGGGAAATAGAGAGCCCAATAAAAGCCAATGGCAGATTTCAGCACTTCTGCACCCCTATAACTCTGGTTTGCAGAGATGTAGAGAACCCAACATTGGAGTGCAAGTACAACAATATATCTATTACCTGCATGAGACATGTCGTGAGATTCAGACTTTGTTAACGGCCATGGCTGCGATTTATGTTCGTCAGAATCGCCACCATTAACATTGCCAAAATGAACAGGTTTTTGTGACCCTAGGCTATGACCTCTTTGGCCTAGGGGCCCAAAACTCACCATTCATGATCCCCCTAAGAGTTCCTACAATGCTAAAAAATGTGCCACTGCTGAGTCATCGCCCTTTGAATAAATGTGATATTTTGGAGAGTGAAATAGGAGGCCCAATGAAAGCCTATGGGGGATTTTAGCACTTTTGCACCCCCGTAACTCTGGTTTGCAGGGATGTAGGGGACCCAACATTGGAGTGCAAGTACAACAATATGCCTTCTACCTGCATGAGACATGTCGTGAGATTCAGACTTTGCTAATGGCCATGGCTGCGATTTATGTTCGTCAGAATTGCCACCATTACCATTGCCAAAATGAACAGGTTTTTGTGACCCTAGGCTATGACCTCTTTGGCCTAGGGGCCTGAAACTCACCAGTCATTATCCTCCTAAGAGTCCCTACAATGCTAGAAAATGTGCCACTGCTGAGTCATCGCCCTTTGAATGAATGTGATATTTTGGAGAGTGAAATAGGAGGCCCAATGAAAGCCTATGGGGGATTTTAGCGCTTTTGCACCCCCGTAACTCTGGTTTGCAGAGATGTAGGGGACCCAACATTGGAGTGCAAGTACAACAATATGCCTTCTACCTGCATGAGACATGTCGTGAGATTCAGACTTTGCTAATGGCCATGGCTGCGATTTATGTTAGTCAGAATTGCCACCATTACCATTGCCAAAATGAACAGGTTTTTGTGACCCTAGGCTATGACCTCTTTGGCCTAGGGGCCCGAAACTCACCAGTCATGATCCTCCTAAGAGTCCCTACAATGCTAGAAAATTTGCCACTGCTGAGCCATCGCCCTTTGGAAAAATGTGAGATGTTGGAAAGTGAAGTAGGAGGCTGTAAAGGATAGCGGAGATGCCGCCGCAACAGGGAGCGGCATGGCGGCTATCTCCGCTTCTCAGCCGGCGGTTTCCACCGCACTGGTACATGATGGAATTGTGCCTGGGACTGTGGTGAATGAGGGGGAGGCTGCCGCAGCGCTGAGTGGCAGGGCGGCTGTCCCCGCGTCTCAGCCAGCGGCCTTCGCCGCATTGTTACCTGATGGAACTTTGCCTGGTCCCTCAGTCGCACATAGACTGAGGTCAAACAGGATCTTTATGCTAGCAGAAGGGGAGTCAGCTGATCAGGCGGTCAGCTGACTCCAACACTGATCCTGATTGGCTGAGTGACTGGGGCGGTGCGAAGGAGCGCTCCCAGTATATATAGAACATGCCTGTCAGTTGTTCCTCGTGTGCTGTTGCATATGCTACGTGTTAGCACTCAGACCCATAGTAAGATCCGAAAGTGTGCTAGAACCAGCAGGAGCTGGGGATCCACACTTAGCCAGATTCTGTTGATAGCTTAAAGTACTAATTGAATTGTATTATTTGTTATGACCCTCTGCTAGCCTTGACTACTCTTCTGTCTTGTGATTCTTTGCCTTTGCCTATCTGCTCCAGTTGCTGACTTAGCTTATCCCTCACTCTGATTCTGTATTCTACCTTTGTACCGTATCTGTCCGTGTGTTGCCGAACCTGCTTGTCTGACTCTTCTGCCCTCACCAGTGAGCTTAGTCCTGGTGAGGGAATCTCAGTTTAATAATCACCTGCTCCTCAGTTTGATAGCTGCAGTATAGTCTGAATCACCTGCTCCTCAGGTTGATAGCTGCAGTACAGTCTTAATCACCTGCTCCTCAGGTAGATAGCTGCAGTACAGTCTTAATCACCTGTTTCTCAGGTAGATAGCTGCAGTACAGTCTTAATCACCTGCTCCTCAGGTTGATAGCTGTAGTACAGTCTTAATCACCTGCTCCTCAGGTTGATAGCTGCAGTACAGTCTTAATCACCTGCTCCTCAGGTGACTAGCTATTACAGTACTGTTTGGATCTCCTGCCCCTCAGGGGATCACCTGCTGCAGTACGGTCTGAATCACTCGCTCCTCGAGTGATCACTCTATATTATCTTACTGTGCATCACCCGCTCCTCGGGTGAACCTATCACTACTCCTCTGTGTCTCCAGCCTGCTGGAGTACTGTTTACTGTGTTCTTTAGAGATACCCCCTTTTACCAGCTCATCTGGGATAGTGGGTATCTCTATCAATATTTACTGTTGCACCAATCACTATCTTACACCTGAGTGTCCTGTGTCTTGCTATACTTGTATTATTGGTGATTCTGCACATCACCACATAATCAGGTATAACATCTGCATTATTGGTGATACTGCAGATCACCAATAATCAGAAAATCTGTTCTTGCTGACACCAATCATTACAGAGGCCCAATGAAAGCCTATGGGGGAATTTAGCACTTATGCACCCCCGTAACTCTGGTTTGCAGAGATGTAGGGAACCCAACATTGGAGTGCAAGTACAACAATATGCCTTCCACCTGCGTGAGACATGTCGTGAGATTCAAACTTTGCTAACGGCCATGGCTGCGATTTATGTTCGTCAGAATCGCCACCATTAACATTGCCAAAATGAACAGGTTTTTGTGACCCTAGGCTATGACCTCTTTGGCCTAGGGGCCCAAAACTCACCAGTCATGATCCCCCTAAGAGTGCCTACAATGCTGGAAAATTTGCCACTGCTGAGCCATCGCCCTTTGAAATAATGTGAGATTTTGGAAGGTGAAAAAGGAGGCCCAATGAAAGCCTGTGGGGGATTTTAGCACTTTTGCACCCCCGTAACTCTGGTTTGCAGAGATGTAGGGAACTCAACATTAGAGTGCAAGTACAACAATATGCCTTCTACCTACATGAGACATGTCGTGAGATTCAGACTTTGCTAACGACCATGGCTGCGATTTATGTCTTCAGAATCGCCACCATTAACATTGCCCAAATGAACAGGTTTTTGTGACCCTAGGCTATGACCTCTTTGGCCTAGGGGCCCAAAACTCACCAGTCATGATCCCCCTAAGAGTCCCTACAATGCTAGAAAATGTGCCACTGCTGAGCCATCGCCCTTTGAAAAAATTTGAGATTTTGGAAAGTGAAATAGGAGGCCCAATGAAAGCCTATGGGGGAATTTAGCACTTTTGCACCCCCGTAACTCTGGTTTGCAGAGATGTAGAGAACCCAACATTAGAGTGCAAGTACAACAATATGCCTTCTACCTACATGAGACATGTCGTGAGATTCAGACTTTGCTAACGACCATGATCCCCCTAAGAGTCCCTACAATGCTAGAAAATGTGCCACTGCTGAGCCATCGTCCTTTGAAAAGATTTGGGATTTTTGAAAAGGAAATAGAGAGCCCAATAAAAGCCAATGGCAGATTTCAGCACTTCTGCACCCCTATAACTCTGGTTGGTTTTCACCCGCCGACTTTAGCAGTTAATAGCAAAGGCCCCTTACATCCTAGCAACACCAAATGTGCAGGATATGTCAAAAAGATAGCAGGAAACAATATTTAAAGGATTTCCGAAGCCACAAATGGGAAAAAGTTAAATACCTTTTCATAATCCAGATCCATGGAGGACGCCATCCGCGCCCTCCCGTTCATTCCGCCATGGTTCCCGCAGTAATACCGGCCCCAGTCGGGTCCCGCCCCTCCAAATGGGTTGGGTTCTCATCCCCCCTCAATATGGCCCCACAGATTGCCGCGTCTGTGCAGTCTGCATAGACGGGATTGCGGCTGCGCAGCTCTAGGACCTCCTCCCGTTGTGTCCGATGTATGCACGCATATTGATGACGAGGCAGGAGGAGACCCTAGAGCTGCACAGCCGCAATCGCATCTATGCGGACTGTGCAGCCGTGGCAATCTGTGGCAGCCATATTGAGCGGGGAATGAGAACCTGACCTGTTTGGAGGGGTTCTGACCCGACCGGGCCGGTATTACTGCGGGAGCCATGGCGGAATGAACAGGAGGGCGCAGATGGCGTCCTTGGTGGATCTGGATTATGAAAAGATATATAACTTTTTTCACATTTGTGGCCTCGGAAGTCCTTTAAAAAAAATTGTTTTAAATTATTTTTATGTGCTGAGTGTGCGAAATCTGAAAATAAAAAATGGCGTGGGGTTCCCCCTCCAAAGCCTCTGTAACCCCTTGTCCCCCAAGCAGGCTTGGATAGCCAGAATGCGGAGCCCCGGCAGACTGGGGCTTCGCACCCTGAGCTATACCAGCCCGCATGGTCCATGATATGGGGGGTCTCCGGGGGGGGAGGGGCGGCCAAGCCTTCCCCTCCCCCCCAGAGCCCTTGTCCAATCCATGGACAAGGGGCTCTTCCCCACCTCCGGTGCCCCAGGAGGAGGTGGAGGCGACGACTTCCTGGGGGGGTTCATGGTGGCATCTGGGAGTCCCCTTTAAGAAGGGGACCCCAGATGCCCACCCCCCTCCCAGGAGAAATTAGTATAGGGGTACAAAGTACCCCTAACCCATTTCCACAAAGGGTTGAAAGAAATAAAAAACACAAGCACGAGAAAAGTATTTTATTATTCTAAATTAACCATAAATACTTACCTGTACCTTTAAAAAAATTCCCACGCCAATATCCTTGGTAAACGATCCAACGAATACAGTATCCTCTTATCTTGCGATCTTCAATTAAGTTTATTGAAGATCTCTGATGCCCCCCACATAGCAGAGAATGCATCCTTTGGGACACATAGTTGCTGGCTCCCACTGTCTCTCCCCACCTGCCTTCATCTGTCACCCTCACCTAGGCTGGCACCTCGTTCACCCATGGGTGCACCGGGTGCCAGCCTAGGTGAGGGTGACAGGTGAAGGCAGGTGGGGAGAGACAGCGGGAGCCGGCAGCTATACATCCTGCTCAGGATGCATTCTAAGCTATACTAACGGTTCATGAATCATCCGGTTCTTTTTAATGAATCGGTTCTTTTTTTAATGAATCGACTCTTTTTTCTTTGAAACTTTAAAATCGATTTTCTCAAAAAGTATAAGGTCTTTTTGAAAATGTTTGTTCCTCTAGTAGTCACTGCTCTCCTCTACATACCCTGCAAATTTGGTGTTTTTATTATGCAAGGGGACTTTGCTATTAACCACTAAAGTCGGCTGGAATTAAAGTCTATGGGCAAACCAAACTTTTTTTGAAAAAAGTTCCTGGTTCACTGCTAACGCGAACCATCGAAGTTCGCCGGGAACCGTTCGCCGGCGAACCGTTCAGGCCATCTCTAGTGGCCACGGAGTGAGCAACAGTTCCACCAGATCAAGCCAGGCAGAGTGTATAAGAATCCATAAGTATACTTGCACAAACAAATAGCAAAGCATCGAGTAAGTTCCATTTGCAGACTTGTCTCAAGCAGCAGACAGCAAATACATAAGCGGCAGAACAATGCATAGAGGAGAGGTTTTCAGCAGATGCTTGCGTGTTGGAAGGCAAGAGTAATGCAAAGTTGCTGACAGAATTTGCTTTCTCTTATGGCAGAGCATGAATGGCAAAGTTCATATGCCACAATATTGGTCGTTACTTGCCTCACTTATTTATCCGGGTTGGCTTACATGCAGCCTCAATGACCAGTCAGTCCAGGCTTCTCCTCTCCAAGCTCCGCCCACCGAGTTTTGCGCATGCACGATTCCTCAGGGTGTGGCTAACACCTTACATACATATGTATTTATGCGCAAAAGGTGGATCGGCGCATCACCAGGCCGCCTCTGAATGGCCTTGAATCAGAGGTGCGCTGAGCCCCCCCAGAAACTGCAAACGCATCTTGAACCCAAACAGAAGCTCTGCATATACACCAAAAGCAAAGCTGTTAAGTGGGAGCAGCTGACCAAAAATGAATTAAATTAGTACATGGCAAGGAAATGAACAGCGCTACTTAAAACAGACAAGTGCATACCTGCAAAAGAGTGCAAGCCTCACTTGTGGGATAAAATACACACCTAGCATACACATGACCTGTCTACCACTGGAGGATGTTAATTTCCGTAACAGCTTGCATGCAACCTATTAAGTACTCGTCCCTCCCACTGCGAAGAAGTCAAGTGTTTTTAAGTAGCGCTGTTCATTTCCTTGCCATGTACATATGTATTTATGCTGACTATTCCCCATGACCCACCCCATGGGCGGGTTAGTGTGCACAGAAAAGAACAGTCAGCAGGATACCGAGCAGCTATGCTAGGAGGTGTCAGGAAGCTCGTACAAAAATTAGCTAAAAAGGTTTATTTTGAACATGTCACCAAGCATAATATGAGATCAAATCAGGGCACACCTTAGTTAGGAGAGCGGAGAAAAGGGAGAAAGGTAGTAGAAAATAATCTTATTTCTCAGCATCAACATGGGTTTACTAAAGACAGGTCCTGTTTGACTAACATGCTCAGCTTTTATGAGGTAGTGAATGCTAATATGGATATTGGGAATGCTGTAGATGTGATATACTTGGACTTTGCAAAGGCCTTCGACACTGTTCCCCGCAAAAGTCTGGTGCAAAAGTTGAGGATGCAAGGACTGGGGAAGAGTCTGTGTTCATGGATAGGGAACTGGCTAATGGACAGAAAACAAAGAGTTGTGGTCAATGGATCATACTCAAAATGGGAGACTGTTAGCAGTGGGGTCCCACAGGGGTCTGTTCTGGGTCCAGTGCTCTTCAATTTATTTATTAATGACCTAGTAGATGCAGTAGTGAGCAATGTTGCTATTTTTGCAGATGATACAAAATTGTGCAGAATCATTAACTCTCAGGAAGATAGTGTCATATTGCAACAGGATCTGGATAGGATGGCTATATGGGCACATACATGGCAGATGAAATTCAATGTTGACAAATGTAAGGTCATGCATTTTGGACGTACTAATGGTCTAGCACCATACAAAATAAATGGGATACAGTTGGGGACATCAAACTTGGAGAAGGACTTAGGAGTACTCATTGACAACAAGTTAAATAATCGTACTCAATGCCAAGCAGCTGCAGCTAAAGCTAACAAAATTTTGGGATGCATTAAAAGGGAAATAAAAACTCGAGATGCTAGCATAATATTGCCCCTGTTTAACTCTCTAGTAAGGCCACATCTGGAATATGGAATTCAGTTCTGGGCACCACATTACAAAAAAGATATTGCAGTTTTAGAGCAGGTGCAGAGACGAGCAACAAAATTGATGCGTGGGATGGAAGGTCTCACTTATCAAGAAAGGTTAGATAAACTGGGTTTATTTAGTCTAGAGAAAAGACGCCTTAGAGGGGATCTAATTAACATGTATAAATACATCAGAGGGCAATATAATACCTTGGCGGATGAGCTTTTTGTCCCTAGGCCTTCTCAAAGGACTAGAGGACATGATCTGCGCATGGAGGAAAAACGTTTTAGCCATTTATTTAGGAAAGGGTTCTTTACAGTAAGAGTGATTAAGATGTGGAATGCATTGCCACAGGAAGTCGTTATGGCAAACTCTATACCTGCATTTAAAGGGGGCTTGGATGCTTTCCTTGCGTTGAAAGACATCCATGGCTACAATTACTAGGTAATGCCTAATGATGTTGATCCAGGGATTTTATCTGATTGCCATCTGGAGTCGGGAAGGAATTTTTCCCTTTAGGGGCTAATTGGACCATGCCTTGTAAGGGTTTTTTCGCCTTCCTCTGGATCAACAGGGATATGTGAGGGAGCAGGCTGGTGTTGTACTTTATACTGGTTGAACTCGATGGACGTATGTCTTTTATCAACCAAAATAACTATGTAACTATGTAACTATGTAACTATGTAACCAATATGTCATAGCAGTGCAAGGATATAACTGTCTATAATATGTATTCATGGGGGATTATGTAGCATGCACAAATCCAGGCTCTTGTTCATGGACTTTTGAATGGACAAACTATCCCCAAAAGAAAAGGATCACTTAAGATCCAATGTCGTGACAGTGCCAGAAAACAGAGAAGAGTGCGGTGGGGATAGAAAAAGACTGCAAGCTAGTTATTATAAAAAAACATTGCAGTCCAAAGTACGCATTGTGTCCCAATGGGATCAGGGTGCGGAGCTTAAATATCCAACCGCACTCTCTCTGCTTCAGGATCCTGTCAAAATCACCTCTACGAGAGGAAATATTTAGTTTACAGATACCCTTAACCTTTGACCCCACAAGATCGCCTTCGTGAAAATCCTTGTAGTGTTGCGCAAAGGGGGTCGTGTATTCTTCAACCTTTGCATTTCGCATATGCTCACCTATCCTCGCTCGCAAGGGACGTGTCATTTTCCCTATATAATGCATATCACAAGGACAGGTGAGCATATACACGACCCTCTCAGTGGCGCAATTAATGAAGGATACTATTTTGTAGGATCTCTGGCCAAGGGAATCCCTAAACTCTGCAGTGTGGTCAACTAATGGACACACCGGACAATTCCCACACCGATACATGCCACTGGGGACTGCTCTTCCAAGCCACGTAGTCAATGAGCTTCGTTTAACTCACTTTAAACAAGTTGGTTTTTCAAAGATACCGCTCTCTTAGCAGTTAAATGTGGATATTCACCAACTAAAGTTTTAATTTCTTCCGAAGCTACAAGGACTGGCCAGTGGCGTGTCAGAATTTCTTTAAGTGACTCCCAGTGGCTGCCATAAGGCGTGGGAATCCTCAGGACTTTTTGTCTCTCAACTTTTTTAGGACCAGAATTGCCCTCTCTCCCATTGTAGAGCAGATGTTTTCTATCCAAGGACCAGGCTCTCTTAAGGGCTTTTTTCAAAACCTTATGAGGATAGCCTCTCTCTCTAAAACAAGCGTACATCTCCCTGGATTCTTTAGCTAATGACTCGTCGTTGCCACAATTCCTCCTTAGGCGTTGGAATTCACAAATTGGGATGTATTGTAACTGACAATGGGGATGAAAACTAGAGAGGGCCCGAACGGTTCGCCGGCAAATGGTTCCCAGCGAACTTCTGGTGGTTCGCGATCGCTGGGAAGTGCAAACTTTTCCGGAAGTTCGGTTCGCCCCCATAATGCTCCATTAGGGTCAACTTTGACCCTCTACATCACGGTCAGCAGGCACATTGTAGCCAATCAGGCTACACTCCCTCGTGGAGCCCCACCCCCCCCTTATAAAAGGCAGGCACTGCCGGCCATTATACTCACTCGTGTGCCTGCAGTAAATAGAGAAGGGACAGCTGCTGCAGACTCTCTCATAGGGAAAGATTAGTTAGGCTCTTGTAGGCTTGTTAGCTTGCTTCTTGCTGATTCTTATTGCTAAAATAGCACCCCATAACAGCCCTTTTGAGAGCTAATCTTGTTCTTGTGATCTATTTTTTTTTCTGTGTGTCCTACTGACACTTGTGTTGCGTAGACTACCTTGATAATTCATACTGTGTGTGTGCCACTGCCAGGCCCAGCACAGTCAGTGACTACCTGTGTGTGTGACAGTTGCACATTACCCATCACTGCATATACCTACCTGTTGTTCACTGTGCACCCACCCACCTACGTGAGCGCACGCAGTGTCACTGTGCCTGTCCACTACCTGTCTGTGTATGACAGGTGCACATTGTAATACCCATTACTGCATATACCTACCTACCTGTTGTTCACAGTGCACCCACCGACCTACGTGAGTTGAGCGCATGCAGTGTCACCTTGCCTGTCCGCTACCTGTCTGTGTGTGACAGCTGCACATTGTAATACTCAGTACTGCATATACCTACCTACCTGTTCACAGTGCACCCACCTACCTACGTGAGCGCACGCAGTGTCACTGTGCCTGTCCGCTACCTGTCTGTGTGTGTGTGACAGGTGCACATTGTAATACCCATTACTGCATATACCTACCTACCTGTTGTCCACAGTGCACCCACCTACCTACGTGAGTTGAGCGCACGCAGTGTCAGTGTGCCCTTCAGCTACCTGTCTGTGTGTGACAGGTGCACATTGTAATACCCATTACTGCATATACCTACCTACCTGTTGTTCACAGTGCACCCACCTACCTACGTGAGCGCATGCAGTGTCACTGTGCCTGTCCGCTACCTGTCTGTGTGTGACAGGTGCACATTGTAATACCCAGTACTGCATATACCTACCTACCTGTTGTTCACAGTGCACCCACCTACCTACGTGAGTGCACGCAGTGTCACTGTGCCTGTCTGCTACCTGTCTGTGTGTGTGTGTGTGACAGGTGCACATTGTAATACCCAGTACTGCATATATCTACCTACCTGTTGTTCACAGTGCACCCACCTACCTACGTGAGCACACGCAGTGTCACTGTGCCTGTCCGCTACATTGTAATACCCATCACTGCATATACCTACCTGTTGTGTTCAGTGCACCCACCTACCTACGTGAGTTCACGGAGTGTGATATACCACGCCGTGCATACCTGTTAACTGCACCTGTGTGACTGCACATTGTATTAGTCAAACCCCCCCCCCCCCCCCCCCGATATGGACACAACAGACAAAACAGGCAGAGGTAGAGGCAGACCCAGAGGAAGGCCACCCGGCAGATCTGTGCAAGGTCGTGTTGATGTGATTTCATTCGGCCCTCGACCAAAGTACAGTGCTCAGAAGAAGGCACGTCCCATCAACTCCCAAGATTATCAGGACGTGGTTGACTATTTAACACAGAATACCTCATCTTCCGCAGCCACCAGCGCTACTACAAGCACCACATCCGTTGCATTTGACACTTCACAGGAGTTAATTGTGGGGAATTAACTGATTCACAGCCATTATTGTTACAACCAGATAAAGGCGCTAAGCAAGTTACACCACCTCATATGTCTGAGTTAGGCGGAGACACTATGGACGTAAAGTGGGAAGATGATGAAGTACCTGCTGTTGGTGCAGTTTTGGAGGTGTCTGAGGCAAGTGAAGCTGGGCAGGATGATTATGATGATGACGATGATACGGATCCCACGTACTGTATGTTCCCAATAGAGAAGATGAACAGGGGGACAGTTCAGAGGGGGAGTCAGAGACGAGTAGGAGGAGACGAGTTGCTGAAAGATGCAGGGGAGCTCATCATCAGAAACAGCTGGTGGCAGTGTCCGGCGCCAAGTATCGCCACCTATCTACAGCCAGCCAACATGCCCTTCAACGTGAGCTGCTCATGCCACCATAGTACCATCACCCCAGGGGGGCTCAGCGGTTTGGAAATGTTTTAATGTGTCTGCCTCAGATCGGAGCAATGCCATCTGTTTTCTCTGCCTCCAAAAATTGAGCCGTGGAAAGGCCAACACGCACGTAGGGACAAGTGCCTTACGAAGGCACATGGAGAAAAGGCACACAAAAGATAAGCCACCCTCCTTCTCCTCTTCCTCCTTCAGGTGCAGCATCTTCAGCCGCTTTCTCCCTTCACAGCCACCCTCCTCCACTCCGCCTCTGCCCTTGAGTGGTTCCTGCTCCTCTGCTCACAGCAGGCAGGTGTCCATGAAGGAAATCTTTAAACGGAAGAAGCCAATTTCGGATCCAGATACCCAGGTATCCGATCCTGGTCGGATATCCGATTTCAAAATTTTCCAATCCGAATCCGGATCGGATATCCGACCTCAGTATCCAGGGTTTCCAGGCGTATTCGGATACCCGCATAGAAAAACTGAAAGTGGCCTTTTAATTGCTTTAAAAACTTTTTGGGGGTAAATGAGGCACGTAGCATCATTATTTTTTTAAAGGGGAACACTAATATATGATGTGGGGACTTAAACCCCCCCCCCCCCCCAAAAAAAAAATGTCTGTCAATTAACATCAGGCCTAGGTTTCAGACAGCGGTCGTGCAGCCCACATTGTGTCCCAAGTCCAACTGCACAACTTGACATGACAGTTTTCAGCCAAAACTCCTCCAAAAAATTACGCAGCAATTGTGTTTTGGGTTAAATATAGGTGGTATCAGCACAGCAGCAGTGGCCTGTGGCACCCTGGTGGTGTGAGCAGCACAGGCAGCAGGAGCAGGGCAATGCAGCAGCAGCAGGTGTAACGTGTGCCAGGAGCATGCCGGACGTGTCACTTGGCACGTGTCACTTGGCACGTGTCACGTGGCACTTGGCACGTGTCACTTGGCACGTGTCACATGGCACTTGGCACGTGGCACTTGGCACGTGTCACATAGCACTTGCGTGACATGTGCCACATGACGCATGGCAAGTGAGACATGACACATGGCAAGCGCCACGTGACACGTGCCAAGTGCCACATGACACGTGCCAAGTGCCACGTGACACATATCAAGTGCCACGTGACACATGCCAAGTGCCGAGTGACAGTTAGTGTGCACTAGTGTCTTCTCCTCTGCCGTCTAACTGTCACACTGGCACTGCTCACAGCACAGCAGTTCTGTAGAAAGCTAACACAGTAGTACTACTACTCTAACAACTACTAGCACTGACTGCAGTACTACAGTACTAACTACACAATAACACAGTAATCCTATTCCCTCATCCCTAACCTAAGCTATACTGTAGCTAAGCTAAGGCAGCAGCTGGCCTGGTCTGTGCACAGTACACACACAGACACATAGCAGCTGCCTGCAGCCCTGCAGCACAGCACAGCTCTCTCTCTCTCTCTCTCTCTCTCTCTCTCTCTCCTCTCTCTTTCTCTCTCTCTTTCTCTCTCTCTCTCTCTCTCTGGGCCTGACTGCCTTCGAAAGGGATTTTTGCCATTGAAGGTGATTTTGGCTTCTACTCGGATATCTAAACTAACTATCCGCCTGGATTTCGGATTTCAGATGGGAAATCCGAGTTTGTCGGACAGTGCTATTCGGATTTTAAAAAATATCTGAATTCACTGGCGTATCCAGACGGGGCTTCCGGGTGTATGGAATAGCCCCCTGAGACTCCTGTACCTTTAAAAAAATTCCCTGAAATCGCTGAAGCGGCAAGCTGGTAACTATACAGATGCTTGCCTCCTGCAGGATCTGTAGGAAAAACTCAGTTCTTTCCCTATTGTAAAGACTGCATGTAGAAAGCTACATAAGGTATTTCATAGGTTGAAAAGTTTTTGACAGTCCCTAAACTCCAGGAGGGCTGCCTGCAGCTTGTGTGAGAGACTGACCATCCTCCACACCCCTATGGACGGTATACCTATATCATTCCCCTATTCCCACAATCCTCCCCACCATGTTGTTAATGTTTTGTTTTTGCTTTGGCAATGCTAAATGTATTTGGTCCTGTCAATAAAGCTTTTTTGGATTTGGCTGGCAGGGACAGGAGACACATTACAGGCAAGTAGCCACTGTGATGTGGGACTGCAATAAAGATACGCTATCTGCTCTATCTCAGTCTCTCCACTCCTCTCTCTGCATTCACCATTGTTTCCCCCCTTCCCCTAGGGCTGGCTGGAAGGCAGGGGAGGACTGGCCCAGGGGGACGGGGGGCAATTGCCCCCCGGGCCGCCCGAATCTTAAGTAATTAGGGCCAGCCGCTGCTGTACGCAGCGGCCGCAGACATACCACAGGTGACAGGTTCGCAGTGGGGATTGCAACCTCGCGCGATATTTTCCGGCAAGTTGAAGTATCCAATCAGAGAAGGGGCTGAGGCAGCCGGCCGTGGTGTGCCCTTGTGCGTGGCTGCGCCTGCGGTGGATGTGAGCGGCACAAGGACACAAATAGCTTAGGTCCTCTCCGGCCCGGTGGGTTGACCCTGCTTGACTCCGCCCCCCGCCTGGAGCCATTGCTGCCCGCAACGTGCTGCTGTGCCTGCGGTGTCATCAGAGTGAGCTGTCTCACTCTTCAGCTTTCTGTGCTGGGGGGGCTGGGGGCCTGGAGCTGCGGCTACGAGTGGCTGACTGTCCTGGCTGGAGGAGTCGGACACAGTCCTCCCCTGTGCTGCTGTGCCTGAGGTGTCGTCGGAGTGAGCTGTATCACTCATCAGCTTTCTGTGCTGGGGGGGCTGGGGGCCTGGAGCTGCGGCTACGAGTGGCTGGCTGTCCTGGCTGGAGGAGTCGGACACTCGGGGGGCTGGGAGTCGGTGATGCCACCTATAGCTGCTTGCTGCTGTGGAGGAGGAGGAGGTGTAGGACTGAGGAGACAGGAGGATATAGGAGGTCGGGTCCAGGTCGCCAGAGGAGAAGGTGGTTTTTATAAATTTTGTTTCTGTACTTCTTCTCCCTTCTTGTCACTGAGTTACTCACACTTTGCTGCCTGCCTGCTACTGCCGTCAAATTCAATTCTCTGCCCAGGCCAGTGCCCTCTGAGGTTTTTTTTGTGTGATAATCATCCCCATTCTGACCCTGGCCTGAGGGGGAACGTTTTTTCTTCTTGTGGTGTGATTGGCGGCAGGGGAGGGGGGAGGCAGGCAGTTAGGCACTGTCAAACAGGTAGTTGGAGGGGGGGGTAGGTGTCAGACAAGTAGTTTGTATGGTGGGTGGGCAGGAGTGGGGTTAGGCATCACCAGGTAGGTAGGTTTGTGTGTGTGTGTGTGTGTGTGTTTGGGGGGGGGGGGTTGTTTAAAGGAGTTATCAGGCATTTTTTAATGAAATAAGTGTTACTTACCCGGGGCTTCCTCCAGCCCCACACTCCCAGCATGTCCCTCGCCGCAGCTCTGCAGTCAGCCATTCGCTGCCGTTGCCTCCCAGTCCCCGGCGATGGCACCAGTCCGACCTGGATGTCGACCTGTACTGCGCCTGTGCGAGCAGCACTGTCAATCACCGCCACGTGGACCGGAGTGTACTGCGCAGGCGCAGTAGTTCTGCGTCTGCACAGTACGCTCTGGTCCATGTGGCAGTGATTGACAGCGCCGCTCGCACAGGCGCAGTTGGCCTGACGTCATCGCCGGGGGCTGGGAGGCAGCGGCAGCGAACAGCTGACTGCAGAGCTGCGGCGAGGGACATGCTGGGAGCTTGGGGCTGGACGAGCCCTGGGTAAGTAGCACTTATTTTCATAAAAAAAAAAAAAAAAAAGCCTGATAACTCCTTTAAGGTTAGGCATCAGACACAGACAGGTAGATTGTGCGGAGAAATGGGGTTAGGTGTGTGTGTGTGTGTGTGTGTGTGTGTGTGTGTGTGTGTGTGTGTGTGTGTGTGTGTGTGTGTGTGTGTGTGTGTGTGTGTGTGTGTGTGTGTGTGTGTGTGTGTGTGTGGTGTGTGTGTGTGTGTGTGTGTGTGGTGTGTGTGTGTCTTTGTGTGTGTGTCTGTGTGTGTGTCTGTGTGTGTGTGTGTCTGGGGTTGTTAGTCATCACAATTTGAAGATTTGCACACTTTGGGCTGGGGATGCCGTGAAACGGGCCTCTAGTTTGTGTTGTCCCCCCAGGCCGAAAGGTCCCAGTCCTCCCCTGCTGGAAGGGGGGCAATCTCCCCCTAGGCCCCCTTTCATTCAGTGATTTAGGGCTGGTCTGGTGTCTGGTGTATTCAGGTTTCTTGTTGTAAGGCAATGTGAAATACTAGGCTAGCTGATAAAAGTGCAATTAAAGGGCAGGCAAGCTGGTAAATATACACAGCATGATGCAGAGCTTGCCTGGAGGGTCCGTGGGCAAAAATCTGTCTGGTCTCTCCTCATTGTTATAATGACTGCTAGTGTGGATAAGGTGTTAAACAAGCTGAAAAGTTTTTGACAGTCCCTAGACTCCAGGAGGGCTGCTTTCTGACGTGTGAGAGACCAGCAAGGACAGGAGTCCTATTACAGGCAAGTGATGTGGGACTGCAATACAGATAAGCTCTCTGCTCCATCTCAGGCTATTCTCAATTTCTCTACTCCTCCTCTCTCTGGGCTAGTGCACGCCAAAATCGTAATAGCAATGGCTAGCAATTAGTGAGTGCGATTTTGTGAAGCGATTTTCAGAGCGATTTCTGAATAAATCCCTCAAAAAAATGCTACGTGCAGTATACTTGTGATTTTGAAAAAATCACATCGCTGCTGTGGGAACACCCTCATAGGGTAACATTAGCCAAGCGCTTTTCAAATCACTGTCGATTTGAAAAACGTTCAGAATCCCTCTTGGTGTGCACCAGCCCTCCTTCATTCACCTTTGTTTCCCTCTTCCCCTAGTGCTGGCTGTGTCTTCTTGTCATACAGAAAAGCTAAATAAAAGTGCAATCCTGGTTAGGAAAATTATTATTATTTAGTATTTATATAGCGCCGCCATCTTCCACAGATGCATGTATCTCTGCATCATTGTTATGATCGCTTCTGCAGCGTTTACTGCTGACTGCAGTGGTATTGCAAACCAAGCAGTTCTAATGTCATTACATGCATTTGCTTGCATAGTTTGGTTTGCACTTAAACTAGTTGCTGATTCCATCTGCAGTCGCTCTGAAGTAAATGACAGTTTAATATGCTTTTGTGTAAACAAACATTGTCTGCTGCAATGGAGGGGCAATCCCTTTCCTGCAGGCTGCATATCATTGTCTGCCTTTTCCTGCTATCAGCCTGTGATTAATTACCATTCACCTGTGTGGGAATCTGCAGGTCTGCTCCCATTGGATGACCTCAGTATAAAGAACTGCTTCCTGCAATGCCTCATGGGCTACCATAGTCTCAGATTCTGTCTGTTACTCTGCTCGTGCCCCACCTCGTTCCTAGTCCGTGTGGACTGCGCTGACTCCTGCGAAGGGGTCAGCGAGTCCTCCTAGATCTGCTCTTGTTCTAGAAGTTGTTAATCTGCTTGTCTTGTGTCATATATTGGTTCATCGCCAATATATACGCATACTTGCGCATTTTGTTATTTTCCTTGTATTCGTGTTACGTTGATACATCAGTGTCGCTGATATATACGTACACGAACTGTTTATTTCCTGTGTTCCGTTAGTCAGCGTTCCAGCACGTTTTGGTGGTTGCGCGTATCGTGATCACCCGTGCTGAGCTAGTTATCCTGTTCCTGGTCCTGTTGTGGATTGCGTTCATCTCCGCGAGGAGATAAGGAATCCTTCTGAATCCTGTCCTGTTACCGTTTGTGGATTGCGTTCATCTCTGCGAAGAGATAGCGAATCCTTCTGAGTCCTGTTCCCTGTATCGTTCCAGTCCTAAGTCAGTGTTCCTGCTTATGTCATATATCGGTTCATTGCCGATATATATATATGTTAGTCAGACGTTACAAATAGTTTCATTGATAGCTGTAATTGTAATACGCTAGGAAATCATACTTATTGTATATTTATCTGTGTTACGTTCATCTATCTTGATCCTGCTATTTCCTGACTATCCTGTCCTGTCTTTGTGAGGCACGCCATCGCTGCATACGCATTGGCTGCCTCATTCCAGTCTGTTTTATTGTGGACGCTTGCTGTCACAAAGTAGTGGCTAGTAAGCAAGCGTTCATTCTGTCTACCTGTCCTGATCTCCTCAGTCCTGGTTTATGCGCTCAGTGCTACTTTGCGCTGAGACGTTATTACGAAAGTGTTGTTTGTGGCTGTTCGGATCTGCACCGGCTCTGTGCACCACAATCTCCTATTGGAGTCAGTCCTCTCCTCCACTAAACTGGGGATATCCTGATTCCTGGTGCTGGTGTGTGTACCTCCTTCACGTCAGCTTATGTGTTGCATGCTGACTGTGGAGATTACACCTCCAAGCTTAACAATCATATGGGTATCGCTTGCGCTATGTGACACTACGTGGCATATTCCACTGAAATCCGGAATCCAAATTGAATAGCTGAAAAATGGTTGGATATCCGGGTTACCCGGATTTCCGGAATCCAGATGAGCAGCACTGATTGTTCGTGGCTGGGAGGAGGAGGAGGACTTACCTGACGTCACTGAGGAAGAGCAAGAGGAGATGGAAAGTACGTCTGGATCCAACTTTGCGCAGATGGTGTCTTTCATGCTGTCCAACCTGTTGAGGGACCCCTGTATAAAAAAACTCAAGGGGAATGAGCTGTATTGGGTGGCTACACTACTAGACCCTCAGTGTAAGCACAAAGTGGTGGACATGTTACCAACTCACCAGAAGTCAGAAAGGATGCAGCACATGCAGAACAAGCTGGCAACTATGCTTTATAATGCGTTTAAGGGTGATGTTACAGCACAACGCAATAAAGGTACCACTGCCAGTAATCCTCCTCCCATGTCCACGCAGGCAAGGACAGGACGCTCCAGCGATCTCATGGTGATGTCGGACATGTGGACATTCTTTAGTCCAACGCCTCACCTTAGCACTTCCGGATCCACCCTCCATCAACGCCTGGACCGGCAGGTAGCTGACTACCTGGCCTTAAGTGTGGATGTAGACACTGTGAGCAGCGATGAACCCTTGGACTACTGGGTACGCAGGCTTGACCTGTGGCCAGAGCTGTCCCAATTTGCCATCCAACTTCTGTCTTGCCCTCCCTCAAGCGTCCTGTCAGAAAGGACCTTCAGCGCAGCTGGAGGCATTGTCACTGAGAAGAGAAGTCGCCTAAGTCACAAAAGTGTTCAGTACCTCACCTTTATCAAAATTAATGAGGCATGGATCCCGGAGGGCTACTGCCCGCCCGAAGACTAAGTCAGTCCCCACACACAGCATCTCTGTCTGCACACTGTGTGACTGGCTGCCTGCCCCAAGACTAAGTCGCTCCCCACACAGCACCTCTGACCGCAGGCCGCTTGACTGCCTTCTCCACCACCCCCAACAGGGTCCAGGACTCCAGGCGGATTCCTGAATTTTTAATAATTTTCCTGGTGCGTGTACATCCCTGCCTAATTTTTCTGGCTGCACTGCGGCTGCAACAACAAAACAAAAGGCATGTACATGTGCCCATTCCCTTACGTGATCATTTTCTTGCTGCGGTGAAGGGGCTTGCGTATCACAATGAAGCAATGACCGACGGCTATATGAGTGTCTCGGGGGGGGGGGGGGGGGGGACACCAAAGATAATAAGGTCATTGCTTCATTGTGGACAGACCAATTTGATCAGCTGGACAGTCACTGTTCTGTCATTCAGCTACCTCAGCCCGGCGACCATATGGGCTGGAAAGCCGCCATCACCTGCACTCTCGTCATGGTGCGCACCAGTCCAGCACGGCCGTCACTACACGAACAGCTGTTTGCAGTCACTGCATACCTTTCACTGCATCTTTGACTGCACATTGTATAATACCTGGCAGTCAGTGCATACCTTTCACTTAAATGGATGGCAGACTTGCCCTCCATAACAGATTCTCGTTAAAGGTAGTAAAGTCTATCAGTGTCATATACAGCAAGGCCTTGAAAGTCCTCCTGTATTGTTATTTTTGGTCACTTCCTCAGGACGTGCATGCCATGCCTGCTGCCTTCATTGGATGTGTGGTAGCCATGCCTGCTGCCTCGGGACATGCATGCCATGCCTGCTGCCTTCCTTGGATGTGTGTGGTAGCCGTTCCTGCTCCTTTGCCCACAGCGTGCCAGATGCCTTCCTTGGATGTGTGGTGGTGGTAGCCGTTACTTAAGCTCCCACTCCGGACCGGAATTGAACCAGGATTCCCCGGCCATTACCCGTGGTCACTGGTCACTCGCAATGGCAGACTTGCCCTCCCTAACAGATTCTCGTAAAATGATTTAAAGTTGATTCATATCACATATACAGCAGGGCCTCGAAAGTTCTCCTGTATTGTTATTTCTGGTCACTACCTCGGGACGTGCATGCCATGCCTGCTGCCTACCTTGGATGCGGCCGGCTGGATGGTGTAATGGTTAAGGGCTCTGCCTCTGATGCAGGAGACCAGGGTTAGAATCTTGGCTCTGCCTGTTCAGTAAGCCAGCACCTATTCAGTAGGAGACCTTAGGCAAGTCTCCCTAACACTGCTACTGCCTATAGAGCGCGTCCTAGTGGCTGCAGCTCTGGTGCTTTGAGTCCGCCAGGAGAAAAGCGTGATATAAATGTTATTTGTCTTGTCTTCCTGCTCCATTGCCCACAGTGAGCCTGCTGCCTTCCTTGGATGTGTGGTGGTGGTAACCGTTTCTTAGGCTCCCACTCCGGACCGGAATCGAACCAGGAATCCCCGGCCATTACCCGTGGTCACTGGTCACTCGCAACGGCAGACTTGCCCTCCATAACAGATTCTCGTTAAAGGTAGTAAAGTCTATCAGTGTCATATACAGCAGGGCCTCGAAAGTCCTCCTGTATAGTTATTTTTGGTCACTACCTCGGGACGTGCATGCCATGCCTGCTGCCTTCCTTGGATGTGTGTGGTAGTCGTTCCTGCTCCTTTGCCCGCAGCGTGCCTGCTGCCTTCCTTGGATATGTGGTGGTGGTAGCCGTTTCTTAGGCTCCCACTTCGTACCGGAATCGAACCAGGATTCCCTGGCCATTACGCTTGGTCACTCGCAATGGCAGACTTGCCCTCCATAAAAGATTCTCGTTGCAGGTACTGAACAGCAAGCAGAACAAGTATTTTAAAAAATAGATGTAAGCTTTAACAATGGTAGAGAAAGAACCATCGAAAGTTGATAAGGCAGTCAGACATTACCTGACATCACTGAGTGAGGATGAGCAATCTCACCATGGTGCGCACCGGAAACAGAAAAAAAGGGCGCAGGAGGCTAGTGGACAAATCGGGCGCCGCCATTCACTCCCATAATAAATATCGTTTACTGGGCGCCGAACAGGAAAAAAGGGCGCCCGAGAATAATAACGTTTTCCAACGGCGCCCGAAGATTTTTAATGTTTTATAACTGCTTGTGATGATTTACGTTTCCTATGTCAATAAAACATTATTTTAAATGTTATCCCTTACTGTTTGTAAAACATTATTCTACACACAATACAAAATAAAGCGATCAGTACGTAACGTAAATTGTAATATATTTTATCCCTTACTGTTTCTAAAACATTCTACACACAATACAGTGATCACTAAGGAGGGTCTTTGGTTTAGGCACCATCAGGGGAGTCTTAGGTTTAGGCACCACCAGGGGGGGTCTTAGGTTTAGGCACCACCAGGGGGGTCTTAGGTTTAGGCACCACCAGGGGGGTCTTAGGTTTAGGCACCAATACGAGGGTCTAGGGGTTAGGGGTAGGTACAGGGATGGTTACTTACTAATTTTTTTTTAAACGTTATTATACATTTCACTTTTTTTTAAACGGAAGATTAACGTTTTCACAATTGCCGATTTCATGCACATTATTTAATAATTTATAACTTTATAAAACATTATTTTTAAACGAAATATAGTACATTATATTTTTAAACGTTATCCATGTTTATTGTTTAAAACCCCGCGCCCTTTTTTCCCAGCGCCCCTTTTTAACGTACGCGTGTGCACCAGCCCAGCACGGCCATCACTACGCAAACAGCTCTTTGCGGTGCGTTACACAGTGAGTTTGGTGTGTCAGTGTGAAGTAGTACTCTAATTACACTCCCTGATTGATGCAAGATGTTTTAAAACACTTTAGGCCTGCAATTTAGCATTCAATGTGATTTCGGCCCTTAAAATGCTGCTTTGCGTCAAATCCAGATTTTTCCCCGGGACTTTTGGCGTCTACCCCACTCCGCCATGCCCCCCTCCAGGTGTTAGACCCCTTGAAACATCTTTTCCATCACTTTTGTGGCCAGCATACATTTTTCTAGTTTTCCAAGTTCGCCTCCCCATTGAAGTCTATTGCGGTTCGCGAACCTCCTGTGAAAGTTCTGTTCGTGCAAACTTTCGCGGGAGGTTTGCGAACCGAAAATCGGAGGTTCAGGCCATCTCTAATGACAACTTGTGGCATGTAGTACTGTATTGCCAGCTGTTGGCTTTCTAAAACAGGAGGGTACTAATTTACCTTCCAATACATTTACCCGGAGATCCAAAAAGTCCAAACCCACCTCACTCACCACATAGGTGAGTTTAATATTAAATGGATTTTCCTTTAGGTCCCCCAGGAAAAGTTGGAGTTCCTCCATAGTTCCTGTCCAGACCATCATGATGTCATCTATATATCTTATCCACCCGGGGGCGTGCTCCTGCCAAAGCGGATGTTGATAAACCACCTTACGCTCCCAATAGCCCAGTTGTAAATGTGCATAGGCAGGAACACACGCCGCCCCCATGGATGTACCCCATATTTGATGGTAAAAGGATCCATCAAAAAGAAAACAGTTGAATCCCAAGATGAACGCCAAAACTTTAGCCACAAATTCATTGTGGCACCGATATCCAGGATAGGCATCTTGGAGGAAAATTATACTAGCTATACTGGGGTCAACTATACTAGCTATACTGGAGGCAACTATACTACCTACACTGGGGGCAACTATACTACCTACACTGGGGGCAACTGTACTACCTACACTGGGGGCAACTATACTACCTACACTGGGGGCAACTGTACTACCTACACTCGGGGCAACTATACTACCTTCACTGGGGGCAACTATACTACCTTCACTGGGGGCAACTATACTACCTTCACTGGGGGCAGCTATACTAGCTACACTGGGGGCAACTATACTAGCTACACTGGGGGCAACTATACTAGCTACACTGAGGGCAACTATACTACCTATACTGGGGGAAACTATACTAGCTTTACTACTGGGGCAACTATACTAGCTACCTATAATGGGGGCAACTATGCTACCTTTACTGGGGCAACTATATTACCTGTACTGGTGGCACCTATATCTGGCATTACCTGACGTGGCTCATTTAGTATGCCGTATTTGCTCCATTCTTCTTTTTTTTTTTGGGGGGGGGGGGGGTCTTATAATACCGGGTGTCAAATGCCTTAGGTACGCCACTGCACTCATATTGTTACTTAACGATTGAATTGGGGTGTTAATGGGTAGATGCATTAGTTGTGCTGTCTGAGTGTATCTTTCAGCTGTGTCGACCACATGGCCCAGCTTGATGTTTCATGTACTGCATACACCATTTGACACACGTCTGCATTACCCACCCCCCAATCGATTTGTGTCTCCTAGTATTGATAGGCACTTTATTCAATCGATGTGTGCAGGTTTTCGGGGCCAGTTACACCGCACCTCTGACATACTGCAGTGATTTGCATGTGGGGGGATCAACAAAGGCAACCGCCTGTACACAGTCTACCTCATGTTCGCTGTTTTTATATTATTTAACAATTTGTACATGTAATTGATATATGGTAGTAATCTACTTACCTATTAATTGCCACAATTGGGTCAAATCTGACTCACATGTTGCTGATGTGATCTTATACCAAGCTTGTCGAAATGTCTCAGTATCACGGTGGAATTTGTGTGAATCATCATATATAATACGGTTATTTTGTACTTCTAGAGTCAAAGTTTCTAATGTGAAAGTAGAATCATCCAGCAGCTTCACAGCAGACATTTTCGTTGCTCTAG
The DNA here is from genome assembly GCF_040937935.1 of Hyperolius riggenbachi. NCBI lineage: Eukaryota > Metazoa > Chordata > Amphibia > Anura > Hyperoliidae > Hyperolius > Hyperolius riggenbachi. Next base: position 154,362,692 of record NC_090654.1, read on the forward strand.
CTGGCTCATCACTAGGAAGGCAGCAGGAAGCGGAAATACATCATCAAATTTGTTGATTGGAAGGAGAGAAGCAGAAGTTGGCACTGCAGGCAAATCTGTGTATTCAAAGATTAAAGACGCACTACAGCCAAGAAAAGTAAAATTTGAAATATTTGCAAACATATACAAATAAGAAGTACATTTTTTTTTAGAGTAAAATGAGCCATAAATTACTTTTATCCTATGTTGCTGTCACTTCCAGTAGGTAGTAGAAATCTGACAGAAATGACAGGTTTTGGACTAGTCAGTCTCTTTATAGGGGATTCTCAGGGATATAATTATTTTCAAAAGCACTTAGTGAATGGCAGTTGCTCTGTACAACTGCCAAAAAATGTGTAGGGAGCAGGGAAGCTGGCCAGCATCATTGTTTAAATCCTTTTTCGGGAATATCTTTATAAAGAATAAAAGCGTTGCTGTGAATCCCCTATGAAGAGATGGACTAGTCCAAAACCTGTCACTTCTGTCAGATTTCTACTGCCTACTGTAAGTGACAGCATTATAGGAGAAAAGTAATTTATGTCTCATTTTAATCTGGAAAAAATTTACTTCTTATTTGTATATGTTTGCACATATTTTAAATGTTACAGTTTTTCACTGTAATGCCCCTTTAAAATGCTATCAGCAGTATGAAAGGTATTCTCCAGTGCAACAAATACAATCATAGGTGCATTACGGAGGCTTAGCCCCCGTAGAAGTGCATTTTTGTGTGAAACGGCTGCCAGGCACCTGTGCCCTTCACCCACCACCCACTGGCTGCCCACCTAGGACCGGTATGTGCACCTATGATTGTATTTGTTGCACTGGAGTATACCTTTCATACTGCTGATATAGCATTTTAATCTTTGGATAAACCGATTTGCCTGCAGTGCTGACTTCTGTTTCTCTCCTTCCAATCAACATACTGCATCTTATATGTCAGAGCACGCATAGCACAGCTGATCCACTGGACCCATATGGTGCAGCCACAACCCACCTACTAAAGCTGCAGTGCCAACACTTGGCTTTACGCCCTTTTTTTTCTACTCAACAGCATCAAATTTTCAGTTTAAAAAAAAAACGCATATAAAACGCAGTACATGCGTTTTCAGTGGTTTTTGATGCGTTTATGTGCGACAGGAACTGGAAATACATCATCAAATTTGTTGATTGGAAGGAGAGTTTGGAAGGAGAGAAGCAGAAGACCACACTGCAGGCAAATCGGTTTATTCAAATATTAAAATGCTATCAGCAGAATGAAAGGTATTCTCCAGTGCAACAAATACAGGTGCCTGATGGCCATTTCATGCATAAATGTGCTTCTACGGAGGCTTAGCCCCTGTAGAAGCGAAATTTTTGTGCGAAATGGCCGCCAGGCACCTGTGCCCTTCACCCACCATCCACTGGCTGTCCACGTAGGACCGGTATGTGCACCTATAATTGTATTTGTTGCACTGGAGAATACCTTTCATACTGCTGATAGCATTTTAATCTTTGAATAAACCGATTTGCCTGGAGTGCTGACTTCTGCTTCTCTCCTTCCAATCAACATACTGCATCTTTTATGTCAGACCACGCATGGCTGTTTACAAAACATTCATATAAAACGCAATACATGTCTTTCCAGTGGTTTTTGCTGCGTTTATGTGCGTTTGCTAATTGACAACGCTAATTGACAACGCTATTGCGTTTTGTATGCATTTTTACATGCATTTTTTTTGTTGTTTTATGCAAATCAACAAGAAAGTAAGCAGGAAGTGGAAATTCATCAAAATTTACAGCGCTGATTTTTTTTGCAATGCATGGTTTTCTGCTAAGTGTATTCCCAGCCTCAAAGTTGATAGGTATACTAAAAAGAACAGTGGAAACAAGGGGACAATTCATATAGACCATAGCATTTTCAAAATCAATTTTCCGCAAAACTACAGGAAACAAATGTTTTTTAAAGGTGAAAAATTACATTTGCTGTATTGCACATTAATGTATGCTCTTTCAGAGCTCTGAATACAAATTTTAGACATGTGGAGCTCCACAGCTTGAGCCATACCGTGGTCTATGGTATAGGGGGCACTAGAAGAGAGGGGTGGACTGGTTGCACTGGTGCACTTGGTTGTATTACTTAAAGGATACCCGAAGTGACATGTGACATGATGAGATAGACATGTGTATGTACAGTGTAGAGTTGGGCCGAACCTCCGATTTTCGGTTCGCGAACCGGGTTCGCGAACTTTCGCGAAAGGTTCGGTTCGCGTTAAAGTTCGCGAACCGCAATAGACTTCAATGGGGATGCGAACTTTGAAAAAAAAAAATAATTATGCTGGCCACAAAAGTGATGGAAAAGATGTTTCAAGGGGTCTAACACCTGGAGGGGGGGATGGCGGAGTGGGATACATGCCAAAAGTCCCCGGGAAAAATCTGGATTTGACGCAAAGCAGCGTTTTAAGGGCAGAAATCACATTGAATGCTAAATGACAGGCCTAAAGTGCTTTCAAACATCTTGCATGTGTATACATCAATCAGGTAGTGTAATTAAGGTACTGCTTCACACTGACACACCAAACTCATCGTGTAACGCACCGCAAACAGCTGTTTGTGTAGTGACGGCCGTGCTTTACTGGTGCGCACCATGGCGAGAGTGCAGGTTTTGGTGGCTTTACAGCCCATATGGTCACCTGGCTGATGTAGCTGAATGACAGAACAGTGACTGTCCAGCTGATCAAATTTGGTCTGACCACAATGAGGCAACGACCTTATTATCGTGGGTGTGCCCCCCGAGACACTCATCTAGGCGCCGGTCATTGCTCCATTGTGATACGCAAGCCCCTTCACCACGGCAAGGTAATGATCACGAAGGGGAATGGGCGCATGTACATGCCTTTTCTTTTGTTGTTGCAGCTGCCCGCAGTGCAGCCAGAAAAATTAGGCAGTCATGTACGCGCACCCGAAAAATTATTACAGCGGCCGCTGCTAGCAGCGGCCTAAAAAATTCAGCAATCCGCCTGGAGTCCCGGACCCTGTTGGTGGTGGCGGAGAAGGTAGTCAAGCGGCCTGCAGGCAGACATGCTGTGTGGAGGGACTGGGAGCGACTTAGTCTTCTTGGGGCAGGCCAGGCAGCCAGTCACACGGCGTGCAGGCAGAGATGCTGTATGTGCGGGGACTGACTTAGTCTTGGGGCGGGCAGCAGCCCTCCGGGATCCATGCCTCATTCATTTTGATAAAGGTGAGGTACTTAACACTTTTGTGACTTAGGCGACTTCTCTTCTCTGTGACAATGCCTCCAGCTGCGCTGAAGGTCCTTTCTGAGAGGACGCTTGCGGCAGGGCAGGAGAGAAGTTGGATGGCAAATTGGGACAGCTCTGGCCACAGGTCAAGCCTGCGCACCCAGTAGTTCAAGGGTTCCTCATCGCTGTTCACAGCAGTGTCTACATCCACACTTAAGGCCAGGTAGTCGGCTACCTGCCGTTCCAGGCGTTGGTGGAGGGTGGATCCGGAAGGGCTACGGCGAGGCGTTGGACTAAAGAACGTCCGCATGTCCGACATCACCATGAGATCGCTGGAGCGTCCTGTCTTTGACTGCGTGGACACGGGAGGAGGATTAGTGGCAGTGGTACCTTGCTGGCGTTGTGCCGTCACATCACCCTTAAAGGCATTGTAAAGCATAGTTGACAGCTGGTTCTGCATGTGCTGCATCCTTTCCACCTTCCGGTGAGTTGGTAACAGGTCCGCCACTTTGTGCCTGTACCGAGGGTCTAGTAGTGTGGCCACCCAGTACAGCTCATTCCCCTTGAGGTTTTTTATACGGGGGTCCCTCAACAGGCAGGACAGCATAAAAGACGACATCTGCACAAAGTCGGATCCAGTACCCTCCATCTCCTCTTGCTCTTCCTCAGTGACGTCAGGTTAGTCAACCTCCTCCCCCCAGCCGCGAACAATACCACGGGAAGGTTGAGCAGCACAAGCCCCTTGCGATGCCTGCTGAGGTTGTTCTCCTGCCGCTGTCCCCTCCTCCTCCTCCTCCTCCCCCAAAGAAACACCTTGCTCATCATCCTCTGAGTCTGATTCGTCTTCTGCACACGACTTCTCTTCTTCCTCCTCCTCCCCCCTCTGTGCTGCCGCAGGTGTTGAGGAAACAGCTGGGTCTGATGAAAATTGGTCCCATGCCTGTTCCTGCCGTAACGGTTCCTGGTCACGCTCATTCGCAGCTTCATCCGCCACTCTACGCACAGCACGCTCCAAGAAGTAAGCGTAGGGAATTAAGTCGCTGATGGTGCCCTCACTGTGGCTCACCAGGTTGGTCACCTCCTCAAACGGCCGCATGAGCCTGCATGCATTCTCCATCAGTGTCCAGTTGTCGGGCCAGAACATCCCCATCTTCCCAGACTGTTTCATTCTACTCCAGTTGTAGAGGTAGTGGGTCACGGCTTTCTTCTGTTCTAGCAGGCGGGAGAACATGAGCAGGGTCGAGTTCCAGCGAGTCGGGCTATCGCAAATGAGGCGTCTCACCGGCATGTTGTTTTTGCGCTGAATTTCCGCAAAGCGTGCCATGGCTGTGTAAGACCGCCTCAAATGCCCACAGAACTTCCTGGCCTGCTTCAGCACATTCGCTAAGCCAGGGTACTTTGCCACAAATCTTTGAACCACTAGATTCATGACATGTGCCATGCAGGGTATGTGTGTCAGCTTCCCCATATGCAAAGCGGCAAGCAGATTGCTGCCGTTGTCGCACACCACGTTGCCTATCTCCAGGTGGTGCGGGGTCAGCCACTCATCCACCTGTTTCTTAAGAGCAGCCAGGAGAGCTGCTCCAGTGTGACTCTCCGCTTTGAGACAAGCCATGTCTAAGATGGCGTGACACCGTCGTACCTGGCATGCAGCATAGGCCCTGCGGAGCTGGGGCTGTGTAGCTGGAGAGGAGAACTGCCACTCAGCCAAGGAGGAGGAGGACAGCGAAGAGCATGTAGCAGGAGGAGAGGAGGTGGCAGGAGGCCTGCCTGCAAGCCGTGGAGGTGTCACAATTTGGTCCGCTGCGCCCTGCTTGCCATCGTTCACCACCAGGTTCACCCAATGGGCTGTGTAGGTAATGTAGCGGCCCTGCCCGTGCTTGGCAGACCAGGCATCCGTGGTCAGGTGTACCCTTGACCCAACGCTCTTCGCAAGAGATGACACCACTTGCCTCTCAACTTCACGGTGCAGTTGGGGTATGGCCTTTCTCGAAAAATAAGTGCGGCCTGGCATCTTCCACTGCGGTGTTCCGATGGCCACAAATTTACGGAAGGCCTCAGAGTCCACCAGCCGGTATGGTAACAGCTGCCGAGCTAACAGTTCCGCCACGCCAGCTGTCAGACGGCGGGCAAGGGGGTGACTGGCCGAAATTGGCTTCTTCCGCTCAAACATTTCCTTCACGGACACCTGACTGCTGCTGTGGGCAGAGGAGCAGGAAGCGCTCAAGGGCAGAGGCGGAGTGGAGGAGGGTGCCTGTGAAGGTGGAAGGGAGAAAGCGGCAGAAGCAGATAATGCACCTGATGGAGGAGGAAGAGGAGAAGGAGGGTGGCTTTGCTTTTGTGTGTTGCTGCTGCTTTTGCTCAGGTGGCCATCCCATTGCTGTTTGTGCCTTTTCTCCAGGTGCCTTCGTAAGGCACTTGTCCCTACGTGAGTGTTGGCCTTTCCACGGCTCAATTTTTGTTGGCAGAGCGAGCAGATGGCTTTGGTCCGATCTGAGGCACACACATTAAAAAATTTCCACACCGCTGAGCCACCCTGGGATGTGGGCACTATGGGGACCTCAGCAGCTGATGCTGAAGGGCAAGTTGGCTGGCTGTACATAGGTGGCAATACATGGTGCCGGACACTGCCACCAGCTGTTTCTGACGAAGAGCTGCCCCAGCTTCTTTCAGCAACTTCTCTCCTCCTCCTACTCTCTGACTCCCCCTCTGAACTGTCCCCCTCTTCATCTCCTCTATTGGGTACATACAGAGGATCCCTATCATCGTCATCATCGTAATCATCCTGCCCAGCTTCGCTTGCCTCAGACAAATCCAAACATGCACCAACATCAGTAGGTCCTTCATCCTCCTTACACGTTACATCCATAATGTTGCCGCGTAACTCAGACATATGAGCTGGTGAAAATTCATCTGGCTGTAACAACAATGGCTGTGCATCAGTGATTTCACCACTAAATAATTCTTGCGAAGTGTCAAATGCAGCGGAAGTGGTGCTAGTAGTAGCACTGGTGGCTGAGCAAGATGAGGTGTTCTGTGTCGCTAAATACTCAACCACGTCCTGACAATCTTGGGAGGTGATGGGACGTGCCTTCTTCCGAGCACTGTACTGTGGGCCAGGTCCACACGAAATTACATTTACACGACCTCGCGCAGACCTGCCGGGTGGCCTTCCTCTGGCTCTGCCACTACCTCTTCCTCTACCTGTTTTGTCCATATCGGGTATGCACGGAGTGGTATATCACACTGCGTGCACTCACGTAGGTAGGTGGGTTCACTTAACTGCACAGGTATGCGCACTGATGCGGTGGGTTCACTGAACAGAACAGGTATGCAGTGGCGGGTTCACTTAACTGCACAGGTATGCGCACTGATGCGGTGGGTTCACTGAACAGAACAGGTATGCAGTGGCGGGTTCACTAAACAGAACAGGTATACAGTGGCGGTTCACTAAACAGAACAGGTATGCAGTGGCGGGTCCACTGAACAGAACAGGTATGCAGTGGCGGGTTCACTTAACTGCACAGGTATGCGCACTGATGCGGTGGGTTCACTGAACAGAACAGGTATGCAGTGGCGGGTTCACTAAACAGAACAGGTATACAGTGGCGGTTCACTAAACAGAACAGGTATGCAGTGGCGGGTCCACTAAACAGAACAGGTATGCAGTGGCGGGTTCACTTAACTGCACAGGTATGCGCACTGATGCGGTGGGTTCACTGAACAGAACAGGTATGCAGTGGCGGGTTCACTAAACAGAACAGGTATACAGTGGCGGTTCACTAAACATAACAGGTATGCAGTGGCGGGTCCACTGAACAGAACAGGTATGCAGTGGCGGGTTCACTTAACTGCACAGGTATGCGCACTGATGCGGTGGGTTCACTGAACAGAACAGGTATACAGTGGCGGGTCCACTGAACAGAACAGGTATGCAGTGGCGGGTTCACTAAACAGAACAGGTATGCAGTGGCGGGTCCACTGAACAGAACAGGTATGCAGTGGCGGGTTCACTAAACAGAACAGGTATACAGTGGCGGTTCACTAAACAGAACAGGTATGCAGTGGCGGGTCCACTGAACAGAACAGGTATGCAGTGGCGGGTTCACTTAACTGCACAGGTATGCGCACTGATGAGGTGGGTTCACTGAACAGAACAGGTATGCAGTGGCGGGTTCACTAAACAGAACAGGTATACAGTGGCGGTTCACTAAACAGAACAGGTAAGCAGTGGCGGGTCCACTGAACAGAACAGGTATGCAGTGGCGGGTTCACTTAACTGCACAGGTATGCGCACTGATGCGGTGGGTCCACTGAACAGAACAGGTATGCAGTGGCGGGTTCACTAAACAGAACAGGTATACAGTGGCGGGTCCACTGAACAGAACAGGTATGCAGTGGCGGGTTCACTAAACAGAACAGGTATGCAGTGGCGGGTCCACTGAACAGAACAGGTATGCAGTGGCAGGTTCACTAAACAGAACAGGTATACAGTGGCGGTTCACTAAACAGAACAGGTATACAGTGGCGGTTCACTAAACAGAACAGGTATGCAGTGGCGGGTCCACTGAACAGAACAGGTATGCAGTGGCGGGTTCACTTAACTGCACAGGTATGCGCACTGATGCGGTGGGTTCACTGAACAGAACAGGTATGCAGTGGCGGGTCCACTGAACAGAACAGGTATGCAGTGGCGGGTTCACTAAACAGAACAGGTATACAGTGGCGGTTCACTGAACAGAACAGGTATGCAGTGGCGGGTTCACTTAACTGCACAGGTATGCGCACTGATGCGGTGGGTTCACTGAACAGAACAGGTATGCAGTGGCGGGTTCACTAAACAGAACAGGTATACAGTGGCGGTTCACTAAACAGAACAGGTATGCAGTGGCGGGTCCACTGAACAGAACAGGTATGCAGTGGTGGGTTCACAGCACAGGTATGCAGTGGTGGGTTCACAGCACAGGTATGCAGTGGTGGGTTCACAGCACAGGTATGCAGTGGTGGGTTCAATGAACAGGTATACAGTGGCGGGTCCACTGAACAGAACAGGTATGCAGTGGTGGGTTCACAGCACAGGTATGCAGTGGTGGGTTCACAGCACAGGTATGCAGTGGTGGGTTCACAGAACAGGTATGCAGCCAGACAGGAACAAGCTAAGCCTAACTAATCTTTCCCTGAGAGACAGTCTGCAGCAGCTCGCCCTACTCTGACTAATGCAGGCACACGAGTGGCCGTAATGGCCGCCGCTGCCTGCCTTATATAAGGGGGGGTGGGGCTCCAGGGGCTAGTGTAGCCTAATTGGCTACACTGGGCCTGCTGACTGTGATGTAGAGGGTCAAAGTTGACCCTCCATGTGCATTATGGGGCGAACCGAACTTCCGCAAAGGTTCGCCTGCGGGACGCGAACGCGAACCACTGAAGTTCGCATGGAACCGTTCGCAGGCGAACCGTTCGGCCCAACTCTAGACAGTGCCTAGCACACAAATAACTATTCTGTGTTCCTTTTTTTCTTTCTCTGCCTGAAAGAGTTAAATATCAGGTATGCAAGTGGCTGACTCAGTCCTGACTCAGACAGGAAGTGACTACAGTTGACCCTAACTGATAAGAAATTCCCCTTTTAATCAGAGGCGTATCTAGGGAGAACAGTGCCTATGGCAAGCACTAAAATTGCGCCCCCCCCATTTCCAACAACATAAGACTTAATTCTATGATAACACCCATGAATCTGCTCCCATTCTAGGCCCCAACTAGTGCTAGTCGGTACCTTTTTGAACCAGATATAATAGGCTGTGCACATGTGCAGTTGGGTCCATTAATTCACTGTGCCATGCTCCCAGTTGCATCCTCAGTGCAGCAAGTGCTATAATTAATCACGCACACCACGCTCAGGAGACAGATGTGAACAAGGCCACAGTGGTGTAATGGACCCTACTGCGCACACATGCAGCCTATTATATCCGGTTCAAACTTCAAAGGTTCAAAAGTCGGGCCCTAGAACGAGACCAAATATGGAAAAACTGAGGATTGTGAATTGTGAGTGGAGGGAACAGAGGACACAGTCCTAATCCAGATAGCATTGTGCACACATGTATGTAGTTTATTTCCTGATGATTTTTCAGCTCAGGTATCCTTTAACATATGGGACCATATGCAATTCACTTTTTCTCCTGAGTTTTCTCCTAAGTGACTTTTTTCATATTCTCTTTAAAATAACTTTTAAGCATTTTACAATTGAAAAAACACAAAAGTTGGTAAAAAAAAAAAGTATGTTGTGGGTAGGGTGGTATAAGCAAATACCATGCCTTCCGTTCCCCTCATCACCCGCCGTTCTCCTGGCATGCAGTAATCGATGTGCTTTTTGGCCGACCTGGGCATCTTGCATAACCCAGAACCTGAACATACTGTGCCGGTGTGGTGAAATTTTTTGCAACTTTATCAGATTTTGCAACCGGTTGCACTTATTTATACGTATAGCTATCAGAAAGTGCAACCTAGCCATTGACTTAAACCTATCTGTATCAGAAAATGCAACCCAACCAAACCCTATTCTCACACAGAACCCTCCCCTCTTGCTCAACTAATAACCCCCCCCTGGAGGGAACAATCCCCCCTCTTGCTCAACTAATAACCCCCCCTGGAGGGAACAATCCCCCCTGTTGCTCAACTAATAACCCCTGCTGGAGGGAACAATCCCCCCTCTTCCTCAACTAATAACCCCCCACCCCCCGAGGAAACAATCCCCCCTCTTGCTCAACTAATAACCCCCCCTGGAGGGAACAATCCCCCTTCTAGCTCAATGGGATCTGTGGTTGCAAAAAATTACAGGCGTGTTAACAGAGAGGAGCCACGCCTACACAGTCATACACTGTCCTCTATGGCAAGTTGCAAAATATGATAGGTAGCAAAAATTTTCACTACACCGGGCCATATTATGTCACTACACAGGACCACGGTCATTCCCCTTGCTCCTGCGTGCACACTCCACTGCAGTGAGAAGTACATGTGACAGGGAGAAGTACACGCAGGACAGAAGCATGGGGAGCGAGCATGCTCCTGTATGGTGACATAATTCAGTTTGGACACAGTGGAAAAGAAAGGACATATGTGCATACGCAACACAGTATGTCTAGACTCCAGGTCTAGGTTTTGCGAGTTGCCCGTGTCAGCCAAAAGAACATCAATTACTGCATGAGAACTCAGAAAGGCGAGTGACGGAGGGGAATGGAAATCGGTATTTACTTACCTTACCTAACCTTACCCTACCTACAACATATGCCTGCCTGCCTGCCTATTTAACCTTCGGCTCTGGTATCTAATTCCTTTAATTGAAGTTAGTGGACAGTGGTGAGGGAACATTATATTATTACCTTATTTTTTGCCAGCATCCAGTTCTGGTGATCTCTCTCTGCTCTGGCTCTGCTGCCCGTTCTGCCCGCCTAGCTGCTTCACAGACAGTCAACTCGCACTGTCTATGCACTATTGCACTGTCAGTGTCACCTGACCTCTAGCTACACACACACACACGCTGTTTCCGCTGCCAGCCTCCCACCCCCATCAGCCCCAGCGGCGCGGAGACAGCCAATCGGGGGGGGGGGGGGGGGAATCAGTGAGAGTGAGAGGCTCAGCCTCAGTCAGACAGCTAGGCAACAAGTGGCCGGTGGCCGCCGTTACTATGGCGACCACAGACGCTGGGCGGCACAGTGAGGAGGACTGTTTGGGGGAGTCAGAGCAGCTTAGGATCGCCAGCCGCCGGGGATGTGAGGCAGGAAGTGGGGGCTGAGCCAGGTCGCCGACGTCACCATGGCGACCACAGATGCTGGGGCATAGCAGCGGGGAGGACTGTCCCTGCAGGATCGCCAGCCCCCGCCGCTGGGGATGCGAGGCAGCAAGTGGGGGCGGAGCCGAGTCGCCGACGTCACCATGGCGACCACAGACGCTGGGGCACAGAAGCGGGGAAGACTCACTGTCCCTGCAGGATCGCCAGCTGCCGCCGCCGGGGATGCGAGGCAGTAAGTGGGGCCGGAGCCGAGTCGCCGACGTCACCATGGCGACCACAGACGCTGGGGCACAGCAGCGGGGAGGACTGTTCCTGTGCTCAGAAGCAAGCTGCTCAGGACAGGAGGAGGAGTCGCCGATGATGAGAGACTGCAAGTGGAGGTGGAGGAAGAGCGGAGCCAAGTCGCGGACGTTGCTATGGCAACCTGCCGCAACCACAAACGCTGGCGGCAGCGGGGAGGAACAGAGAGGTGAATGGGCAAGCTGTGGCAGCCGCACACACACGCAGACAGTTCCGCTCTCCTGACCCGTAGGGGGGATTAATTGCTTACTGGGGATGCGCCCTCCCCCCCAGGTGGGTGACAGGGCGCCCATAGCAGCTGCCCTATGTGCACCCCTGTAGATACGCCCCTGCTTTTAATCTCTTTCTTGCTCTCAGAAGCCATTTTCTGCTAGGAGAGTGTTTTATAGTTGGATTTTCTTATCAGTGAGGGTCACACTGTAGTCACTTCCTGTCTGAGTCAGGACTGAGTCACCCACTCACATACCTACTATTTAACTCTTTCAGGCAGCGAAAGAAAAAAAGGAGCACAGCATAGTTATTTGTGTGCTTGGCACTGTACATACACATGTCTATCTCATCATGTCACAAGTCACTTCGGGTATCCTTTAATGCTACATCACTGACAGCGGTACTCTAGACTACATGGGCCATATGCGATTCACTTTTTCACCTGAGTTTTCTCCTAGGTGAAATTTTCACAACTTGAAAATAAAATGCTTTTTAACCACCAGCAAGCAAACAAATCGAAATAATTTTGACAGTACTTTTTACCTACTTTTTGGTACTTTTTCCATTGCAAAGTGCTAAAACATTGTTTTAAATCAATTAAAAAATATCTCCTAGGAGAAAAATAGAATTGCATATGGCCCTGTGTCTCACTATGATGGATGAATTAGTAATGTATTTAACATAACATAACATAACATAACATAACCTGAGACACAAATAGGAAAGGGTTTTTACTTACCTTGGGCCTCCTCCAGGGCTGGTTCTAGACTTTTTGCTGCCTGAGGCAAACTTATGAATATGCCGCCCTCCCATAGGTAGTATAATTTACCCCAGTATAGGTAGCCTGGAGGCCTTAGAGTACGTGGGGCCTGGGGCGAGTGTCATATGCGGGGCCTAGAGCCATAAGTGTGGGCCATATACAGTACCGTACCACCACGCTCACGGGCTGGTACGTCTCTAATGCAGTACACCTTATTATTGTTTATAAAAAAAGGAGTTTAACTTACCTGGGGCTTCTTCCAGCCCCCTGCAGCCATCCTGTGCCCTTGCCGTGTTCCTCTGGTCCTTCACAATGGCCCTCTTTCGGATGCATGGTCCCAGTCTATGCGCCTCCGAGCACTGGAACACCCTGCACATGCGTAGTACGCGGGGGATCTCTACTGCGCACGCACAGAACACTCCTGCACAGGGGAGCATGATCAAAGATGCAAACAGCCACGGCTGTGCATGCGCAGGGGCTGTTGACTCGTCTGAAAGCCTGGCTAAAAGAGGGGCACTGCGGGGCTGGATTCATATAAATATTTAGTAAGAAAGGGGGTAAGGTAACGGCTAGGAGGTTGACATCACACAATACACATCTATATTATATAACATACATCTACACTGCACTGAGGCCTCCGATATCATAACGTATTCAGCTTTCAATACTCAAAAAGTGAATTTAACACATTAAAAAACATACAAAAAACTTATTAAACACATAATTACATCTAAGAGTCATTTTGTCTCCCTCAATTACAGCGTTACCTCCAGAATACCTGTTGTGTTCAGTGAACCCACCTCATCACAGCATATACCTACCTGTTGTGTTGAGTGAACCCACCTCATCCCTGCATATACCTACCTGTTGTGTTCAGTGAACCCACCTCATCACTGCATATAGATTTTTTATTGAAAGAATAACAAGTATATACAGCATACATCAAAAATAAATAAATTAAAAGTATGCATTCTCAAAAATTGAAAATTATAATTATACGTGAGAATTTTTAAATAACAAAATAAATCTATATTACAATATTTACATCACGTATACATAAAAACATACAACATCAAACCATCCCAAAAAACAATGACAACACCTACATCACAACAGAATGGAAACTATTGGACGCTGAAAAAAATAATGGTTTCAGGAGTTTTACCCCGATGCATGATATTTATGAAATAGTTTGGTCTGTGTGAGACAACACCTGTTGTAAGACTTATGCTCTGACTTGTCTTATCACCAGAGCACAGCATTATGCTGAAATCCTTGCTAAGGCAAGCTTTAACAAAGGCCAAGTCTATATGAGCTGCAGTGATTTGCCTGCTGGATTACCAGCCTATTATTATGCATAGGAAATGCTCTGGGTCAAAGTGCATTTAGCTCCAAGACCCCAAGGTCAGCCATAATTAGCCTGAAAGTTGGCACAAGGCAGAGAATGGCCTGTAATGATTTAGGCAGTATCTTTTTCACATCAAGACATTTCCATAGCAAAAAGACCTAATCGAAAGTAATCGGAAAATTAGAGAAAATGCAAAACATGCGCACGGTCACTTAAAGACCAACTTCCTTATGTTCACTGCCCTGAATAACCTCACTCAGCTTAAATGTAATGTTTCCCTCCTGCTTGTAATGCAAATGCCTGGGAGAATTGTCTGATCATAATCACGCATTAGAAACTGTGACTGTTAAATATTGTTTTCCCATTTCAGGCATAATGGATATTGCCACGACAGACAGAGGGTAACTGGGGTGACTGTGAAAGAAACAGCAACAGTAAGTATCCTGTTTACAAATTATAGCAAAACTGTGTCAGCCATTGTGTTCAGATTTGATTAGAAACCATGGTTGTTGATGCATCTTTTCTCCTTACTGAATCTTGCCTTCTGAAGAAAAGATGCTGAATCATATTGAGCTGGGAGTAGCACTGCAGCCAAAGCAGACAATATATGTTTACTAGCTGATGGCCCGAGTATGTATTGGGCTGGTGTTGGCTGTGCCCACTTTTTCTAACCCTAACACACAATTACTCAAGTATTAAATTACTAAGTTTGTGAGCTTTTCGGGCCTTTGGCATCAATAATTTGCATTGCAATGAAAAAAAATCTGATTATATGTTTTTGGCTCCACCTCCTTTTCTGAATTTGAACCCCAGTCACCGAATGACCATCTGTTCCCGGTTTGAAGCTTGTGCTATTAACTGTGCAAAAATGGCAGCAATTAAATATGCCCCTTGAAAATCAATAGGTGAATTTTGATTGGCTTTTGTAGGCTCCACCCACTTTTATGAATATTAATCCCAGTCACCCAGAGCCCAATAGAGATGGTCTGAACTTCAGATTTTGGGTCGCAAACTGCAAACGCGAACTTCCTCAAAAGTTTGTGTTCGTGGGAACCAGGCGAACCGCCATAGACTTCAATGGGCAGGTGAATTTTAAAACATACAGGGCTACTTCTGGACACAAAAGTGATGGAAAAGTTGTTTCAAGGGGTCTAACACCTGGAGGAGGGCATGGCGGAGTGGGATACATGCCAAAAGTCCCGGGGAAAATTATGTATTTGACAGTAGGGCTACAATCCCTAAAGGACAAAAATCAGATTGCATTGCTAAATTGGAGGCATAAAGTGCATTAAAACATCTTGCGTGTGTATACATCGATCAACTAGTGTAAGTAGTGTACTGCTTCACACTGACAGACCAAACTCACAGGCCCAGCAACTGACTGCGGCCTGTATGCAGTGTGTAACCCACACAGATATAAATAACAGATACCGTTGGAAGCTAAGCACAGCTTATGATAGACAGTGTGCTGGCTTGCTTGCAATAATTAGAAGAGTATAGTAGAACTAACAGGCCCAGCAACTGACTGTGGCCTGTATGCAGTGTAAGTTTAACCCGCACAGATATCAATAACAAATACAGTTGGAAGCTAAGCACAGCTTATAATAGGCAGTGTGCTGGCTTGCTTGCAATAATTAGAAGAGTATAGTAGAACTACAAGGCCCAGCAACTGACTGTGGCCTGTATGCAGTGTAAATTTAACCCACACAGATATCAATAACAAATACAGTTGGAAGCTAAGCACAGCTTATGATAGGCAGTGTGCTGGCTTGCTTGCAATAGTTAGAAGATTATAGTGGAACTACAAAGCTCAGCAACTGACTGTGGACTGTATGCAGTGTGTGTAACCCACACAGACAGATATCAATAACAGATACAGTAGCAAGCTAAGCACAGCTTATGATAGACAGTGTGCTGGCTTGCTTGCAATATAGATAGAAGAGTATAATAGAACTACACAGCCAAAAATGACTGTGGCCTGTATGCAGTGTGACCAGTGTCTCAAACAAAAAAAACCCCAAAACAAATAGAACAATATGAGCCCGCAAAAGGGCTTTTGTGTTGGGGTGCTTTCAGCAACAAACAGAAGCGCCTAGCTAACTGTCCCTGTCTCTGCAGCAATGTCTCTCACTTCCTCTCACTACAGCAGCAGCACCGGACTGAGAACATGGCCGGCACTGCTGAGTTTTTATAAGGGGGGGGGGGGGGGATCCGTGGGTGAGTGCAGCCTAATTGGCTGCCATGTGTCTGCTGACTGTGATGTAGGGGGTCAAAGTTTAGCCCAATGACAAGGTATAGGGGGCAGATCGAACCACCCTATCTGTGTTCGCTACCCACCGCAAACTCGAACAGCTGATGTTTACCAGGAACTGTCCACTGGCAAACCCTTTGGGTCATCACTAGAGACTAACTGTGCAAAGTTTGAGAACCCTACCATTAACAGTGTAGGAATAGCTGCAGTTTACATTTTCCCAGTGAAATTTGTATTTGTCTCTGCCCACTTTTTGGTTATGGGGATAAAAAGTATCCTATATGTTATTCCAGGTAATGTACTATGTGTGTGCCACATTTCATTCAAATCTGTTCAGCCATTGTGGCATGATTGAGTAACAAACATCCAAACATCCACATTTTCGCATTAATAATACTAGTGAGATGCTGTTAAAAGCATAACACTTGTTCATACCTCCGAACTAGAGATGGCCCAAGTTGTTTGCCGGTGGACAGTTCCCAGCGACCATTGTTTATTCACCTGTTCGCCCACCGGCGAACACACAACGCGTTTGATCCGCCCCCCATACATCATCATGGAGCCAAAAATGTACCCCTCACCCTAGAG
Source organism: Hyperolius riggenbachi (assembly GCF_040937935.1). Lineage (NCBI taxonomy): Eukaryota > Metazoa > Chordata > Amphibia > Anura > Hyperoliidae > Hyperolius > Hyperolius riggenbachi. Next base: position 154,379,165 of record NC_090654.1, read on the forward strand.
TCGACAGACATATGGCAGCCAACCAGGTGTCCCTCCCTCCTGGACCCCAACCCCCTATAAAAACACCAGCACGGCAGCCATTTTCCAGTCTACTTGTGTGAAGCAGTTAAGGGAGAGCTGTGCTGTGCTGACAGTTAGGATTAGTTAGCCCTGCGTTCTGTGTGTTCAGTGCAGTTTCTTGCTGCTACCAGTGCTGCTCATCAGGATTCCGGATATCCGGGTAACCCGGATAATCCGAACTTTTTCACATATTCGACCGGATTCGGATTCCGGATACCTGGGCCAAAATCCGGATAGGTATCTGCGTATATTTGGCCGCATACCACGGATATTGCGGGTATCCGGATCCAATTAGTGCTCCCCTGAGGGAGCTTGCTTAGGGATTTGTAGGATGTCAAAAGCAAGCTCACATACATTGGCCAGGAAGTGAACCCAGGTCAACTGCTTGGAAGGCAGCTATGCTCACCACTATACCACCAACGCTACATGCGGAAGCCAGCCTAGCATGTACCATTGTGATATACCCAAGAGAAAAATTAGCTTGCTTAGGGATTTGTAGGATGTCAAAAGCAAGCTCACATATATTGGCCAGGAATCAAACCCAGGTCAACTGCTTGGAAGGCAGCTATGTTCACCACTATACCACCAACGCTACACTCTGCTTCAATCTTCAAGTGTAAGAAGGGAACATTAGTTGAAATAGATACACTACAATCTATGTTACAGCAAGGCCCTAATGACACTTTCTCTTAAGGGGCTATGGCCGCCGATTGGCCCATGTGGTAAAGCAAGGTGTAAAAACCAAAGTACACCTAGCAGAGGATGGTTTTGATCCATTGACCTCTGGGTTATGGGCTCAGCATGCTTCCGCTGTGCCACTCGGCTGCCGTACAGCAGACGCTTTGTTGTAGGATAAAGTGAGTGAGACCGCTTAGCCATATGGAAAAATGGCCACTCCTTTGCCTACTTCTTTCTGGCCTTTGTCATCATGAAAGGATCATAGAAATATATGTAGAAATTTGATATATACAGGTTTTGTTCAAAGTGGCATTAAACTTCTTGGAGCAGACTTTTTTCCTCCCTCCACAAGACACACATGCATCCACATAAAATTGTTTAGCAACAGCTGTGTGCACAGTCTCTGTGGTGCAATCAGTTAGCGTGTTTTGCTGTTAACCAAAATGTTGGTGGTTCAAGCCCAGAGAGAGAGAGAGAGATGATTCTACATGGCTATCTGGGGTTCTCTTTGGACAACTGTTAAACACAAAAGGCAAGGTCGTCCTTGGGTGGGCTTGAACCACCAACCTTTTGGTTAACAGCTGAACGTGCTAACCAATTGTACCACAGAGACTGTGCACGCAGTTGCTGCTGAATGATTTTATGGGTATGTATGTGTGTCTTTTGGAGGTAGGAAGTAAGTCTGCTCCAAGAAGTTTCAGCATGTAGTGTTGGTGGTATAGTGGTGAGCATAGCTGCCTTCTAAACAGTTGACCTGGGTTCTGCAACGATTGTGGAATTATCACCGAGGTCAGCGCACAACCTGTGCGCCGACACTGCGGAAACCCTTCACAAGCGTTTGAATAAGGGAACCCAGCTTTGGTGCAAATGCACCTGTAGAGAGGAATTCCAACCGGCAGATGGAGCTGTGGAGTGCAGAGGAATAAACCCTCTGCACAGCCACAGATGCCAGATAGAAATTGTACGAAGTGAAGCAATACAGGGCAAGATAGCCTCTCTCTCGAGAGAGAGTGAGCACAGAGACAGAATGTATGTATGTCCACCAATCTAGTCGCCACCCGGCGATAGTTGACATACAACAGCGAAGACCAAAGTGAGAAAGCAATCGCAAGAATGGTGATTGCCAATAGAGACACAAGACTGAATAAAGACAGAACCAATTAACAAACTGTAATCCAACAGGAAGGAACAGACAGGACTAGCTAAACGCGGTCACCGCACGTTAATCGCAATAACGACAAAGAGCGTTCAAGGCACGGTCGACGCACGTTAAGCGCAAAAACGACAAAGCGTACCAACCCTAACTAACTATTGAACAGATGGTGAGAACGCTTTGCTAAACAGTTGCCTAACACCAGACAACAGCAAGCGTTCACACCAGACAAAAGCTCAGGCCCACACTCCAGGAACATAGGTCAGAAGGATCCACCGCCTCTACCACCAAGACCAATGTGATCCAAACAGACCGACAGATGGAGCAACCAGTAGCAACTGCTACTCTGGCTTACACTCCAAGACAGAGTATAGGAAGATCCACCGCCTCTACCCCTAGGGCGAATGCGATCCAAACAGACAGAGCGATTCACTATCAGCCACCGTTGGAGAAAGTGCAATCGCAACAGATAAGACAAGACAGAACTAGGCCATACAAATAATTAACAATCTGACTGCACTAGAAGGAATGCTAGTGCACTCCCAAGGATAACTACTCGAAAACAATATTAGCAAACAATCAGCAGAGGGGCTGAAGCTCAAGGTAAGTCCAGCAAAACCAAACCTTTATGACCAGCAGAAAATTCTCGGAGGAAATGGCATTTATACTGCAAGCCTTCAAAAGTGGCAGAGCTATCAATAACCAAATGAGTGAATGCAAATCCCTCACCAGAACAGCAAGTCTGAAACTTGCAGAGTGAAAACAGGTCTCCTTTCCAGGGACCTGCAGCATGCAGACCTTAAAAATGGTCAAAAAGCTGCCTGCCTGTGCAGACAGCAGAGCAGATCATTACAGGTTTGATTCCTGGCCAATGTATGTGAACTAGCTTTTGACATCCTACAAATCCCTGGAAGACAAGATAGAAAAGCCCGGACTGGGGGCCGCAGGGACTGGGGAGGGCATACATAATGGGACTGAACTTGTCTCCATCCAGGAAGGGGTTAATGTTTGGGCAGTAGGCTGGGCCGGGTGTGTGCAGAGGAAGAGGAGAAGGAAGGGGCGGGCTGGCGGGAAGAAGGGGTTGAAATAGCAGGGGGTGGAGTTTCGAGCAGGGATTTCGCCAGGAGAAGCAAGCTGGGAAGAAGCTATGAGCGGCTGGCGATCTCTCTGTGATGGACGTGGAGGCCCTAATTGCGTGGATCTGTCAGGAGGCGGCATTGCGGGGAACTGACTGGGTGTCGGGTCAGCTCTCCTCGCTGGACACATCAGCTCCAGCAGCGCCGATTGCGGCGGGGGTGGCCACAAGGGCCCGGGCGGTTCGCCCCCCGGAGCGTCTCAGCCCGGATGCTTCCCCCAGAGTCCAGCGCCATCATAGGAGCCCCAATGTGGACCCTCAAGCCCCCCCCCGTGAAGCACACCAAGAAGGGCAGCAAGCAGGCGGCTGGGAGGAATCCCCAGCAGCGGTGGGGCTCTACTGGCAGTGCCCAGAAGACGCCTTCCCAGCAGGCACCGCCGGCGTCAGCTAGCACCTCATTGGCGGCGGTTCTCCGCAAGGGGAACAGGTCTGCCCAGCGCCGGAGCGATTCCAGGGCGGGTGGCTCCGCCCACAGCAAAACAGCGGCCAAACCCGGTGGGCCGGCCCGGCCTCAAGGACCTTCATCTCCAGGCTCGGCTGGGCCTGTCACGAGAGCATCTATGGAGGTGCGTGCCTCAACCTCTGGTCAGGCCATGCAGTCCCCTGCAGGTGACTTAACGGCTGCCTCTGGGCAGGCCTCCCCCCACTTCCCCACTCCTGGTGGCCGGAAAGCTACCCAGAAAGGAAGGAGGATCCAGCCCAGGGATGTCGAGCAAGGAAGTCCTCCTAGATGAGTCGCCGGGGTTTCCCCCAGGCAGAGCTCTTGTTCCTCCTCAGAGGGTGAAGGCTTCGATGATGGCCCTGATGGATCCAGAGTGTCGGCTGACCTGGGCTCAAGCTCGCTGCAGCCAGGTGAGACAATGGGGTCAACTGCTAGTGGGAGCAGGGCGGGGGTTAGCGGGGGTAGGGGTAATAATGAAGCTGTGCCTTTAAATATTTTAACTGTTGCTGATAACGCGTTACCTGTTTCCGCTTCTGCATTGTCTTTGGTTAAAGCATTATTAGTGGGTCTGAGGGATGTCTTGCAGCCCCCAGCACCAGTCCCCCCTTCTACCCCCAATCCAACGGTCGCCTGGTTGTGTAACCCGGGTCAGTCTGTAGCAGGGGTGGTTAGCACAGTGAGGGCGGTTGTACCTTCATCTCCCTCCACAGTCGCATTAGCAAATTTGCAGACAAGTGGCCAGACACCGGCTCCCCCAACCCCTCCCTTAACAGTTGCAGTTGTGGGGGCTTCTCCCCCCTCTCCGGCATGTGACCCAGTCAGGTTGGGTGACGCAACTAAGGGGGAGGTGTATGTTTGCTTTGAGGGTTCTTTGGGGACTCATTTGAAGCAGGAGGTGAGGGAGCGGATATGGAGAGGAGAATATATTGAAATATTCTCTCTACTCCAGTTGGAAAAATTTAATTTGGATAGGGCAAAGCCGGATGAAAGTAAAAAGGAGGAGGAGCGTAGGCTTATCCCGCGCACGTTTCAGAACTGGCTGCAAGCTTTTTCGATTTTGGCCAGTGTGATTGGTGAATGGCAGCCTGAATGTTGTTCGGCTTTGTTTTGCTACCAGGATGGTATTGGAAAGGCTCATCGCTCATCGGGCGTACGGCGGCGTGGCCTGGCTCCGCTACAATGAGCAATTCCGACAGCGCAAGGCCGTTCGTCCTGCGATCCGCTGGGATCAGAAAGACATTACACTTTGGATGGAATTGACGATGCCGTCGGGTCGCGGTAGGTACTCAGCCCTTTCAGAGTGGGGCCAGTGGTTCAGGAAGCTCTGGACAGCTAGCCGCTAAAAAGAAAGGATTGTGTTGGCAGTTCAATGAGGGCTCGTGTCGTTTCGGCAACTCATGTCGATTTAAACACGAGTGCTCTAACTGTGGCGGCGGTCATCCCTCCTCAAAGTGTTATAAAGCCGGCAAGGGATGTCCCACGGAGTCTTCAAACAAAAGGGAAGACTTCGGTGAAAGTGCAAGGGAAGGGATGGATTTCTAAATAGGTATCCGGATTTAGCTGCCGCAGAATTTTTGCTGATGTTTCACTGACGGTTTTGTTATCCCTAGCGCGTGCACTTCATCGTCGCCACCCCCTTATCGTAACTTAAAATCGGTTGCCTTGCATCCCACTGTTATTTCCCAGAAATGGGGAGGGAGGTAGCATTAGGGCGTATGGCTGGTCCGTTACAGGAGCCGCCGCCGCTCCAGGATCTTGTGGTTTTCCCGTTGGGATTGGTACCTAAGAAAGAAAAAAATGCGTTGAGGCTCATTCATCACCTTTCATACCCGAAAGGTGCGCCGGTTAATGACGGTTCCCGGGACAGACGTCCGTGGCTTACACGTCATTTGATGAAGCGGTCAATTGGGTTAGGCGTTGCGGACAAGGTGCACTTTTGGCAAAGACGGATGTGGAATCGGCGTTTCGCCTGTTGCCAGTTCATCCCAGTAGTTTTCGCTTAATGGGGTGTTCTTGGGACAACGGTCTATACGTGGATTTGTGTCTTCCTATGGGTTGTTCCATCTCTTGCCAGTACTTTGAGGCTTTTAGCACGTTTATCGAATGGGTGGTAAAGGATGTCTCGGGCTTGCAATCTGTGATACATTACTTGGACGATTTTCTGTTTTTAGGTCCAAAAGACTCACCGCATTGCGGCTATCTCTTGGCCACCATGCGGCAGGTCTGCAAGTCTTTCGGGGTCCCCTTGGCAGAAGAGAAAATGGAGGGTCCCCAGACAGTAATCACATTTTTGGGCATCACTATTGACTCGGTTGCCATGGAATGTCGTCTGCCGGATGACAAAGTGGCGGACCTGCGAGCCACAATAGCTGAGGCGCTGGCTGGAAAAAAGATCACCCTAAGAGCTTTGCAATCTCGGCTAGGTAAATTGAACTTCGCATGCCGAATAATGCCCATGGGCCGCATTTTGTGTAGACGCCTGGCAGCATCTACAGCCGGCATCGTGGCCCCTCATCATCACATTCGTTTGGGCAAGGATCAGCGGGAGGATTTGTTAATGTGGCTAGCCTTCCTAGCTGATTTCAATAGGAGGTCAGTATGGATGGAGGAGGGCATTGCTAACTGTGACTTGGAATTGTTCACCGACGAGTCAGGGGCGTACGGTTACGGGGCCTACTTCGCCGGTCAGTGAAGCGCAGCTCCGTGGCCCGACGAGTGGATTCGAGCAGGCTTTACAAAGAATCTCTTGTTGTTGGAATTGTTTCCCATTGTAGTGGCTTCGGTCTTATGGGGTGATCGTCTCAGCAATAAGAGGGTCAAGTTTAACTGTGATAATTTGGGTGTGGTAACAGCCATCAATCATGTGTCCGCCTCATCCCCTCCTGCTGTCCGTTTGCTTCGCTATTTGGTGTTAGTCTGCCTCCGCAACAGCATGTACATGTATGCTGTGCATCTGCCCGGTGCGTTTAACGATGTAACTGACGCCCTCTCTCGTTTTCAGTGGGATCGTTTCCGGAGAGAAGCTCCGGGAGCTGAGCAACACGGTCGGCAGTGCCCGGAGGTCTTATGGAAGATTCCTTTCGAAAGACAGAGGAGTGAATGCAACAGTCGGTGTCGTCCGCCACGTGGAGCGCTTACGCGGCGGTCTGGTCGCAATGGGAAGATTTGTGGCAGCAATGCTGGGGTGGTACTGCTACGGAAGAACGATTGTGCGTTCTGTTCCATTTTATGGCAATTAACGGATCTGAGGGTGTGTCTCCATATTGCTTTTTGTTCAGAATGCAAGGAGTCCCAGATATAACAAAAGATTCAAGAATACCTCTGGCAATGAAGGGGTACCGGGCAGGGACTACAGTGCGTGACGCACGTCGCCCTGTGTCCTTTACTATGTTGTCTGCAATGTTTGCACATTTGTCTGAAGTATGCTTTTCTCTGTATGAGGTTCGTTTGTTTGCTGCTTTCTCGCTTGCTTTTTTCGGAGCATTCAGGGTGGGTGAGTTAGTGAGCCCCAGCAAGGTTAGACAAGGGGGTCTGTTAAAGGAGGATGTTACGTTGCTGTCAGGCCCAGTGGTAGTTTTCCTACGCAGGTCAAAGACCGACCAGCTGGGTAAGGGCAGGTCGATTACCCTTTTTCCGGTCCACGGTTCTCCAGCATGTCCAGTTGAGTCAGTCAGGGCATTTTTAGAGGTCAGGCCAGCTGGAGGGACCTCTTTTTTATGTCACGAAGGGTGTGATTCACTGTCACATTTTCAGTTCATAGCAGTATTTAGGAGGCTACTTGGTATTTTGAATTACGACCCCCTCAGTTTTGCGTCCCATTCCTTCAAGTTTGGGTCCGCCACTGAGGCAGCAAGATGGGGTTTGAGCAATACGTGTATCAAGCGTATTGGGAGATGGGAATCAGTTCGTTTTTGCTCTTATGTCAGGCCTCATCTTTTGTGATTGGTGTTTGACAGTTTTTTTTGGGAGGCTTAAAGGGAACCTAAACTGAGAAGAATATGGATTTTTCCTTTTAAAAATACCAGTTTCATGGCAGCCCTGCTGATGTCTTTGGCTGCAGTAGTGGCTGAATCACACACCTGAAACAAGCATGCAGCTAATCCAGTCTGACTTCAGTCAGAGCACCTGATCTGCATGCTTGTTGAAGGGCTGTGGCTGAAAGTATTAGAGACACAGGATTAGCAGGAGAGTCAGGCAACTGGTATTATTTTCAAAGGAAAAATCCACAACCTTCTCAGTTTAGGTTCCCTTTAATCTTTATGCGTGTGTTTTTATGTATTATGTGTTTCAGACGCCTCACCTCGACTGGTCTGGATCCTCGGCCATTCATACGTTGCCTGGGGAGCTCGGCGTGCAGCAGCAAGGCCTGAGGGCCGTCAGCTGGGTATATCTCGGGCCCAGGCACGTGTACGCTGGATAGGTGTGCCCGGTATGCTGTGGACCCGTGTAGTCCCTAAGGTACACCGTTTTGCCAGATTGGATCGCCCACCTGATATCTTAGTGATTCACGCTGGGGGAAACGATCTGGCTTCGCGTACTACTAGGCGCATTGCCAGGGACATAAAATTTGATTTTTTGCGCCTGCGTACCAGCTTCCCGGAGATGGTGGTAGTATGGTCTGAGGTGGTGGGCCACAGTAGGTGGAGGCAAGCTAGATCCATTGAAAAAGTGAACAGGGCTCGGATCAAATTGAACTGAGATGTATCTCGCTTCGTGGTATGTAACGGTGGGGGGGGGGGGGGGGAGGGTGGCGGTACGTCATTCAGATTTGGAAGTGGACACTTCCAGGTATCTGAGACTGGACGGGGTCCACCTGAATGCAGTGGGTACAGATTTGTGGACCTTGGCCCTTAGCGAAGGTATTCAGAGGGCACTTAGTTTGTGGTGGGCCGCGCAGGCATGAGGGGTCCTACCAGCTCGTTGTGGAGGGGGCTCGGTATCCGGAGGTGGTTAAGAAATGTGAGGTGGGGTTGTAGCCTGATCGGCTACCCTTTGTCTGCTGACTGTGATGTAGAGGGTCAAAGTTGACCCTAATGATGTAGTATAGGGGGCGGGTAGAACTCGCCTATAGTTCGCGGTTCACCGCGAACGCAAATCACCGAAGTTTGCACGAATAAGTTCTCGGTCGAACCGTTCGGGCCATCTCTACTTGACAAAACTGTTCCGTATACTTCTCCATTTTGTCTTAATTTTTTCAACTGTGGAAACAAAAACAAAAGAAAAACAAGTTGTCATCATTATTTCTTTTCAGGTTCCTGGCGACTGGTCAGAGCTACATGTGTCTACACCTTACTTTCTGAGTGGGCAAGAGCACCATTAGCTCTATTGTCAGCAAAACCAGCCGGGTGATCTGGAACAAGCTCGTCGAGAAGTACATGCCAGTTCCCGATTCTAGAAAGTGGATGGAGGTTGCTGAACTGTTCTGGGACAGTTGCAACTTCCCGAACTGCCTAGGAGCCATTGACTGCAAACTTGTGCAGCTACAGAAACCAGCAAGGGGCGGCAGTCTATATTTTAACTATAATAAATACTTTAGTATGGTCCTCCTGGCTGTAGCCGATGCAGTCTACAATTTCATCTACGTGGACGATGGCTCCTATGTAGTGATGATTGTAATCAGCTAATTATGAATAAGCTAAACTTCACATAAATTTTCGCAATTAGACCTATACATAATGATTGACTGATTAAGATGTGAAATGCATTGCCACAGGAAGTAGTTATGGCAAATTCTATACCTGCATTTAAAGGGGGCTTAGATGCTTTCCTTGCTTTGAAAGACATCCATGGCTACAATTACTAGGAATGCCCAATGATGTTGATCCAAGGATTTTATCTGATTGCCATCTGGAGTCGGGAAGGAATTTTTTCCCTTTTGGAGCTAATTGGACCATGCCTTGTACGGGTTTTTCGCCTTCCTCTGGATCAACAGGGATATGTGAGGGAGCAGGCTGGTGTTGTACTTTGTTCTCTGGTTGAACTCGATGGATGTATGTCTTTTTTTCAACCCAAATAACTATTTAACTATGTAATTACGATTTGAAAAGTCAATTGATTTCGTATAGTCATTCATAATTTTGCATAACATTTTGCATCATTTTCACGTCATTTCGTGCCGATTTTGGCAGTGAATGGCAAAGCCCCCATACATGCCAAAAGTGAGAATAGTGGGTACAAGTCAGAAAAATAAGACTGTAGTTTTTGAGAAAATCGATTTTAAATATGCAAAGAAAAAATGGTTTTTAAACTCAGAAAAATGACAGTTTAAAAAACATTTTTCTTTGCATTTTTAAAATCGATTTTCTCAAAAACTACAAAGTATGTTTGAAAAATTATTTATTTGACTTGTACCCAGTATTATGCTTAAAGGGAACCTTAAAGAGGAACTGTAATGACAAAACGGCCCCTGGGGGGTACTCACCTCGGGTGGGGGAAGCCTCCGGATCCTAATGAGGCTTCCCACGCCGTCCTCCATCCGTCAGGGGTCTCGCTGCAGCCCTCCGTGCAGCGGTGATGTAATATTTACCTTCCTGGCTCCTGCGCAGGCGCTCTGACGGCTGTCGGCGCCGAAGTAGGCGGAAATACCCGATCGCCGTCGGGTCTACTCTACTGCGCAGGCGCAAGTTTCAGGCGCCTGCGCAGTAGAGCGGACCCGACGGAGATCGGGTATTTCCGTCTATTTCCGTGCCGAAAGTCGCCACAGCGCCCCCGCTGGAGCCAGCAAAGGTAAATATTGAACTGACAGTCGGCACAGTCGCCGGCTGTTCGGAGGGCTGCAGCGAGACCCCTGTGGGACAGAGGACGGCGTGGGAAGCCTCATTAGGATCCGGAGGCTTCCCCCACCCGAGGTGAGTACCCCCCAGGGGATCTTTTTAATGTTACAGAGTCTCTTTAACTAAGAGGGATATGGATGTTTCCTTTTAAACAATACCAGTTGCTTGGCTCTCCTGATGATCTATTTTGCTGCAGTAGTGGCTGAATCACATACTTGAAACAAGCATGCAGCTAATCCAGTATGACTTCAGTCAGAGCTAGAGATGGCCCGAACGGTTCGCCCGCGAACGGTTCCAGGTGAACTTTAGGTGGTTCGCGTTCGCCGGTGAACTTTTGCGGAAGTTCGATTCGCCCCATAAGGCTACATTGAGCAGAACTTTGACCCTCAACATCACAGTCAGCAGGCACGTTATCACCAATCAGACTACACTCACTCTTGGAGCCCCCCCCCCCTTATAAAAGACAAGGTTCTCCTGTCGTTTTACTCACTCGTCTGCCTACAGTAATTAGGCAGACGAAAAAGGGTAAAGGGACAGCTGCTGACAGACTCTGCTAGGGAGAGTTTAGTTAGGCTCTTGTAGCCTTGTTCCCAGCTGATTGTTATTCCTTATATTCTCCTCCATCTTTCCTTCTCTACCTCCTCCCTGAGGGAGGAGGGTCTTGTCTTCCAGGGAATTGTAGTATTTCAAAAGCCAGCTTACATACCATGGATGGGAATTGAACCCAAGTCTGAGTGTGTGGTAGGTAACTCACTTAACCACTATACCCCACCAACACTACATGCTGAAGCCAGCCTAGCATGTACCATTATGATCAATCCAAGAGAAAAAATTGCTTGCTTAAGGATTTGTAGCATGTCAAAAGCCAACTCACATTGGCTGGGAATAGAACCCAGGTCTGAGGATACTGGCGTGGGACCACTCCTAAGGATACTGGCGTGGGATTTTCGCAAGGTAAGTATCCCTGGTTAAGTTAGAACAATAAAGGACTTTTTTCGTTGTCGTGTTTTTATTTCTTTTTTTAACTCTGCTGAAATGGGTAAGGGGTACCGTGTACCCCTATACTCATTTCTCCTGGGGAGGGGGCAGCTTCCGGAGTCCGCTTGTTAAAGGGGAACCCCGGATGGCACCATGAACCCCCCAGGACGTCCGCGGCCCCCACCTCCTCCTGGGGCACCGGAGGTGGGGAAGAGCCCCTTGTCCATGGATTGGACAAGGGCTCTGGGGGAGAGGGGGAGGTTGGCCGCCCCTCTCCTCCAGAGCCCCCCATACCATGGACCATGCGGGCTGGTATAGCTCAGGGTGCGAAGCCCCTTGTGGCCAGGACTCCACATTCTGGCTATCCCAGCCTGCATGGGGGACAAGGGGTTAAGGAGGCTTGGGAGGGTAGACCCCACGCTGTCTGTTTTTCCCCAACTTTACTTACTCTCCCTTTCCTCCTCCCCAGCTACACTCAATCTCCCGTTTCATCTTTTACCGCCACAGTTTACTTTAAATAATTTTTCCCCACACAAAAGTCATCATGTTGGACTATGCTGTACAGTGTACATCCTGCAACATGTATGCATGCCTTGATCAGCGGATTGAGGGTGTTTACTGTTGCCCTGGGTGTGTGCGTGTTGCTCAGTTAGAGGCGGAAGTCGCAGAGCTAAATAAGCATCTCGCAACACTGAGAAGCATACACAACATGGAGAAGAGCTTGGATCTCACGATCCAGACACTGGATGGAACCGTTGAAGATGAGGAGGGTGGAGTACAGCCGGACCAAGAAGCAGAGGCAGCCGCTAGTTGTTGGGTCACAGTTAGAAGGGGTAGGGGAAAAAGTGGCAGGGAGGCTAGTCCTGAGTTGTCCCTCACTTGTTTGCGTAATATTGGGGAGGATGATTCAAGAGTAGCAATGCTGCAGCAGGATGTGCTCCTTAGCAACCAAGGGGCAGACTGCTGTAACGAGAAAGGGAATAGGAGTGCAGCTAAGGCTAGACAGGTACTGGTGGTAGGGGATTCAATTATTAGGCGCACAGATAGGGTAATCTGTCGAAGAAACCGCGAATGCCGTACAGTCTGTTGCCTCCCGGGGGCTAGGGTTCGGCATGTAGCGGAAAGAATTGACAGATTAATGGGTGGGGCTTGGGAAGACCCGGCTGTCATGGTACACATTGGCACCAATGACAAAGTTAGTGGGAGATGGAAGGTCCTCAAAAATGATTTTCAGGTACTTGGAGATAAACTTAAAGCAAGGACCTCCAAGGTGGTGTTTTCTGAAATACTGCCAGTGCCACGTGCTACATCTGAGAGACAGAGGGAGCTTAGGGAGTTAAATAAGTGGCTGAGAAATTGGTGTAGGAAGGAAGGGTTTGGGTTCCTGGAGAACTGGGCAGACTTTGCAGTCGGCTACAGGTTCTACAGCAGGGATGGGCTGCACCTTAATGGGGAGGGTGCAGCTGCATTGGGGGAGAAGATGGCTAAACGGTTGGAGGAGATTTTAAACTAGGATCTGGGGGGAGGCGGGAGGATAAAGTCTCAATACGTAGACAAGATGAGGTAAAAAGACAGTGGGAACCTATCATTATGGAGGGTGGAGAGGGGGGTGGGGACAGTGTAAAGATTAAGGAGGTTGGTAAAAATTCAAGTAGCTCATTTCATGTAAACAAAATTGGTAAATGTGGTGGTAAAAATATAAAGTGCATGGTAACCAATGCTCGGAGCCTTGCAAATAAAATAGACGAACTAGAGTTCATTCTGAATGACAAAGGCTATGACATTGTGGGAATAACCGAGACATGGATGGATGAAAGCCATGACTGGATAGCTAATTTAAAAGGATACAATGTGTTTAGGAGGAATAGAACAGGGAAAAAAGGTGGAGGGGTTTGTCTCTTTGTTAAGAATTCTCTTACAGCTGTCCTCAACGATGAGATGGAGGAAGATTGCGAAGATGTGGAGTCCGTTTGGGTAAATATTCATGGTGGAAATAAAAGTTGCCAATTGCTTATTGGGGTATGCTACAGGCCACCTCTTATTAATGAAGCTGCAGAACTGCGATTACTACAGCAGATTGAAAAAGCTGCAGGTAAAAATGAGGTCATAATTATGGGCGACTTCAACTTTCCAGACATTGACTGGAGTATTGAGGCTACCCATTCTGGTAAAAGCAGCAGATTTCTGGCAGCACTACAGGACAATTACTTGACTCAAATGGTAACTGAACCAACTAGGGGGAATGCGTTACTGGATATGATCATTTCTAATAGACCAGATAATGTATCAAATGTGCAGGTTCAAGAACATTTGGGAAATAGTGATCACAACATGATAACGTTTGATCTGGTGACTGATAGGCCACAGGGCAGCGGGACCACTAAAACTATGAATTTTAGAAAGGCAAAGTTCACTCAAATTAGGCAGGCACTAAGTTTGGTAAACTGGGATAATGTACTACAAGGGGAAGACACTGAAGGGAAATGGCAAGCTTTTAAACTTATACTCAATCAATACTGTAGTATGTATATCCCATATGGAAACAAAATGTCTAGGAATAAAAAAAGGCCTCTATGGATGAATAGAAAGGTTAAAGATAAAATGAAGAGGAAAAAGAATGCCTATAAGGTCTTAAAACAGGAGGGGATCGAGGCTGCACTAAGCAATTATAAGGAGTGCAATAAAAATTGTAAAAAAGAAATTAGGCAGGCAAAGATTGAAGCTGAAAAACAAATCGCTAAGGATATCAAATCTAACCCAAAAAAGTTTTACAAGTACATTAACTCTAAAAAAAGAAAGGTTGACTGTATAGGACTCCTAAAGGATGAGGATGGGAACTCAATGGTGGATGACCAAGGTAATGCAGAGTTATTAAATGCTTTCTTTGCTTCTGTCTTCACAAAAGAAACAGCACTGTTGCAAACTACAGAGGCGGAAGAGTCTCAATCTTTTAACTGTAATATTAAATACTTAACGCAGGAAGAAGTGAAGGCAAGACTAAATAAATTAAAAATAGACAAGGCACCTGGCCCGGATGGCATGCATCCTCGGGTCCTAAGGGAATTAAGTTCAGTTATAGATAAAGCCCTTTATCTTATCTTTTGTGACTCTCTTGCAACTGGCAGAGTCCCAGTGGATTGGCGTACAGCCCACGTTTTCCTATTATTTAAGAAGGGCAAAAAATCTGATCCAGGAAATTATAGACCTGTAAGTTTAACATCAGTTGTATGCAAACTATTTGAGGGGTTACTAAGAGATACTATACATGACTTCATAGTAGAAAATAATCTTATTTCTCAGCATCAACATGGGTTTACTAAAGACAGGTCCTGTTTGACTAACATGCTCAGCTTTTATGAGGTAGTGAATGCTAATATGGATATTGGGAATGCTGTAGATGTGATATACTTGGACTTTGCAAAGGCCTTCGACACTGTTCCCCACAAAAGTCTGGTGCAAAAGTTGAGGATGCAAGGACTGGGGAAGAGTCTGTGTTCATGGATAGGGAACTGGCTAATGGACAGAAAACAAAGAGTTGTGGTCAATGGATCGTACTCAAAATGGGAGACTGTTGGCAGTGGGGTCCCACAGGGGTCTGTTCTGGGTCCAGTGCTCTTCAGTTTATTTATTAATGACCTAGTAGATGCAGTAGTGAGCAATGTTGCTATTTTTGCAGATGATACAAAATTGTGCAGAATCATCAACTCTCAGGAAGATAGTGTCATATTGCAACAGGATCTGGATAGGATGGCTATATGGGCACATACATGGCAGATGAAATTCAATGTTGACAAATGTAAGGTCATGCATTTTGGACGTACTAATGGTCTAGCACCATACAAAATAAATGGGATACAGTTGGGGACATCAAACTTGGAGAAGGACTTAGGAGTACTCATTGACAACAAGTTAAATAATCGTACTCAATGCCAAGCAGCTGCAGCTAAAGCTAACAAAATTTTGGGATGCATTAAAAGGGAAATAAAAACTTGAGATGCTAGCATAATATTGCCCCTGTTTAACTCTCTAGTAAGGCCACATCTGGAATATGGAATTCAGTTCTGGGCACCACATTACAAAAAAGATATTGCAGTTTTAGAGCAGGTGCAGAGACGAGCAACAAAATTGATGCGTGGGATGGAAGGTCTTACTTATCGAGAAAGGTTAGATAAACTGGGTTTATTTAGTCTAGAGAAAAGACGCCTTAGAGGGGATCTAATTAACGTATAAATACATCAGAGGGCAATATAATACCTTGGCGGATGAGCTTTTTGTCCCTAGGCCTTCTCAAAGGACTAGAGGACATGATCTGCGCATGGAGGAAAAACGTTTTAGCCATTTATTTAGGAAAGGGTTCTTTACAGTTAGAGTGATTAAGATGTGGAATGCATTGCCACAGGAAGTTGTTATGGCAAACTCTATACCTGCATTTAAAGGGGGCTTAGATGCTTTCCTTGCGTTGAAAGACATCCATGGCTACAATTGCTAGGTAATGCCTAATAATGTTAATCCAGGGATTTTATCTGAATGCCATCTGGAGTCGGGAAGGAATTTTTCCCTTTAGGGGCTAATTGGACCATGCCTTGTAGGGGTTTTTTCGCCTTCTTCTGGATCAACGGGGATATGTGAGTGAGCAGGCTGGTGTTGTACTTTATACTGGTTGAACTCGATGGACGTATGTCTTTTTTCAACCAAAATAACTATGTAACTATGTAACTATGTAAGAACTCGGAATGCAGTAACCTGTACTGCAGCAGTGTCATTTTACACAGTTTACACTGCGGAAACCCTCCACAAGCGTTTGAATAAAGGAACCCAGCTTTGGTGCAATGCACCTGTAGAGAGGAATTCCCACCGGCAGATGGAGCTGTGGAGTGCAGAGGAATAAACCCTTTGCATTGCCACAGATGCCAGATAGAAATTGTACGAGGTGAAGCAATACAGGGCAAGATAGCCCCTCAAGAGAAAGAGTGAGCACAGAGACAGAATGTATGTATGTCCACCAATCTAGTCGCCACCTGGCGATGGTGAACACACAACAACAAAGACCAAGTGGGAAAGCAATCGCAAGAATGGCGATTGCTAATAGAGACACAAGACTGAGTAAAGACAGAGCATAGGGAGAATAAAGACAGAAGCAATAACAAACTGTAATCTAACAAGGAGGAGCAAACAGGACTAACTACATGCGGTCACCACACGTTAATCGCAATAACGACAAAGCGCGTGCAAGCACGGTCACCGCACGTTAAGCGCAACAGCGACAAGCATACCAACCCTGACTAACCAATGAAACACGAAAACAAATAGAGAACGCGAACGCTTGCTAATCGGTTGCCTCCCCGAGACAACAGCCAGCGTTCGTTCCAGACAAGACAGACAGAAGGAGTAACCAGTAGCAACCGCAGCTCTGGCTACACTCCTAGACAGAGTACAGCAGGAACCACTGCCTCTACCGCTAGGGCGGATGCGATCCAAATAGAGAGACAGATGGAGCAACCAGTAGCAACCGCTGCTCTGGCTTACACTCCTAAGACAGAATACAGAGAAATCCACCACCTCTAATGCTAGGGCGAATGCGATCCAAACAGACAGAGCCATTCCCTGTCAGCCGCCGCTGGCGACAGAACAATCGCAACAGATAAGACAGAACTAGGCAATACAGATAATAAACAACCTGACTACGCTAGAAGGAATGCTAGTGCACTCCCAAGGATAACTACTCTAAGATAATTTTAGCAAACAATTAGCAGAGGGCTGAAACTCAAGGTAAGTCTAGCAGAACCAAACCTTTATGACCAAGGAATTCTGAGAGGAAATGGTATTTATACTGCAAGCCTTCAAAGGAAGCAATGCAAATGCAAATCCCTCACCAGAACAGCAACTCTGAAACTTGCAGAGTGAAGACAGGTCTCCTTTCCAGGGACCTGCAGCATCCAGACCTGAAAAATGGTCAAAAAGCTGCCTGCCTGTGCAGACAGCAGAGCAGATTGTTACAATTGGTTTTTTGACCGTGCATAGTTTGGCATGCAAAAGCAAATGCATATTTGCATGAGCATTGCCTCATGAATAGTCAATTAGGCCAGATTTACAAAGCCAGACTTGCTGGGGTTAAACTTGGTGTTTGAGCACGCATACATTTTCTCATGGAAAGCCTACTTCTTCTTCTTGCTTCAAGGTTGAGGCACATACTCTATGAGGCCTGGAACCCACTACAAAACGCTATCGCTAATCACAATCGCTAGCGTTTTGTATGAGCAGTTTGTAAGCGATTTCATGAGCTTTTTAGGGAGGTTAGAAAGTGGTAGATTAGAAAGTGTAATCAATTTGCCAGCGGTTGTGTAGCGATTAGCGTTTTAAAGTCTGATTGGTCCTTTCAATTATTTTTAATTTTGTTACAGTGTACATTAACTTTAAAACGCTAGCAAAATCGCTCCGTGCAAGTCTTGATGAGCGATTACGCCAGTGATTACATAATTTACATTGAAGCGCAAACGCTAACAAAATGCTGCATGTCCTGCGTTTGTGATTTTGCTAATCGCAATCGCTTCTGTGGAATTTGCACCATCCATTTACATTGGCAGAGCGTTTAGGGAAATCGCTAGCGATTTCTCGCGCTCCCTAAATGCTCAAAAAATCGCTCTAGTGGGTTCCAGCCCACAGCTAGATAGATGCAGCGTATGCTACGACGTGGGTTGGCTAGTCAAAACATAATTGTGCCACACTGACAGTGCACAATGTATTGTTTTTTATTGTTTTTGAGGGGGGGGGGATTTTTTATACTGTTTTTAGTTAATTTAATATATACATTTTGTTTTACATTTCTACCAATTTCTGTAATAAATGCTTTTTAAAAAATGTGTGTGTTCTAAACACAGCGGTTGGAGGGAGGGAGGGGAGACGGGTGAGTGGCAGTGTGGAGACACTGAAGGGAAGGGAGATGGGTGAGTGGCAGTGTGAAGACACTGGAGGGGGGGGGGGGGGGGTGGAGGAGAGATGAGTGGCAGTTTGGTTACCTTATCTAAAAAAAAACAACATATACCTCAAAATACAACATGTATAAAGTGCACACCATACACATTACAGGGCTTACTTACGTTCCTTGGCCTGCTTCCTTGGTGCAAATGTGTCATAGTTCTTCGCAAATTGCTTGGTGATATCCTCCCAAATGAGCTTGACGTACTGAAGGTCACTGTACTTGTCATGGTGCTTGTCATACAGCACTGGCTGCTTCTGGACGGCCATAATCAGGTCCTCCATTTTTAATAAACTCCGGGTGGGCATGATGGCTGTGCTCTGTCTCTCCCAGCTTGTCAACAGGAAGTTGTAAGAGATGACGTTGAGGGGAGGAGAAGGAAGTTCCGGCCATCCGTTTTCCCCTTTGTTTTATGTGCATTTTTGTTAGTGTAGAGGGAGATCTATTTTTGTTTTGATTTGTACTACCCCTCCATGCATCCGGGGTCCATGAAAATCCTGCAAATCTGGACCGTCCATTCAGGTTTTCAGTAGAGAACTTCCGTGGTTTGCGATCGCGGTGAACCCGGGAACTGTTCCGGAAGTTTGGTTCGCCCCCATAGTGCATGATGAGGGTCAACTTTGACCCTCTACATCACAGTCAGCAGGCACATTGTAGCCAATTAGGCTACACTCCCTCCTGGAGCCCCACTCCCCTTATAAAAGGCAGGCAGTGTCAGGCAGTGGACTCACTCGTGTGCCTGCAGTAATTAGTGAATTGACAGCTGCTGCAGACTCTCATAAGCTTAGTTATGCTCTTGCAGGCTTGTTAGCTTGCTCCAGGCTGATTGTTATTGCTAAAAAAGCACCCCTAAACAGCTCTCTTGAGAGCTAATCTTGTTCTTGTGATCTAATTTTTTTTTTGTGTGTGTGTGGCCCACTTGCATTATATACAGCCCTGTCAGTCAGTGTCACTGTGCCTGTCTGTGTGTGTCAGGTGCACATGTAATACCCATCACTGCATATACCTACTACCTGTTGTGTTCACTTCAGTGCACCCACCTACCTACTAGAGATGGGCCGAACCTCCGATTTCAGGTTCGCGAACCTTCCGCGAAAGTTCGGTTTGCGCGAACTTTCGTGATCCGCAATAGACTTCAATGGAGAGGTGAACTTAGAAATTTAGAAATAATTATGGTGGCCAGAAAAATGATGGAAAAGATGTTTCAAACAGTCTAAAACCTGGACAGAGTCATGGTTGAGTGGGATCCACATAAAAAGTTTCATTAAAAAAAACTAGATTTGATACAAACCACTGTTTTGAGGTCAGATATCTCATTGAATGTTGAATTGCAGGCCTACACTACTTTACAACATCAGGAAGTGTAATTGTAACGATCGGTGTAACACAGAGAGGGTCTGATTACCGGTGATCTGCAGTATCACCGAGAATGCAGAATATACCCGATTATTGATGATCTGCAGTATCACCGATAATCAGATATATCTACTAACCTCTGGACACCTGAGATGAGAGTGTTTGGTGCAACCGTAATACCTTGAGGAAGTAGGATCTACTGTGACGGGTTAGCTTCCTTCCACAAGCCTGCTGCTCCCCAAGGGGCGGAGCCAGGCTGAGACAGTGGGAAGGACAGAACGTGAGTGACACCAGTGGAGGAGTGTCGCTGACAGATCTGTGAACTATCTCCTAACAGGGGAGATAGTTCTCGAGGTCGGACAAGCCAGGTCATAAACACATGGACAGATAAAGTACAGAGACAGTAGGCAGATACAGAATCCAGAGACTAGCCAGGTTTCGGCAACAGAGAATCAGAAATACAAGGTACAAAATCAGAGATCAGGAGAATGGTCGAGAATGCAGAAAGTCATAACAGATAATCAACAATGCCTAAGCTTGAGTGTGAGCTCCAAGATTCTCACACTCCAGGACTAACTAGATAATACAAATAATACAGATGGTACAGAATTCCTAGACTAAGGTGTAAGATCCGTGGCCGTCAACACCTTGGAAACTGGTCTAGATAACAATACAGATAGTAACAGAATTCCTAGGCTAAGGTGTGAGTTCCGTGATCATCAACACCTTTGGAAACTGACTAATAAACACAGATACTGACAAGGTCTAAGTGCTACCACGTAGTGATGGCAACGCCAGACACCAGAGAAATGACCAGCACCCAGTATATATACACCAGCGCTCTCCAGCTCCTCCCCTAAGTGCTGGACCAATGAAAGTTGCTGCAATTGTCAGCTGACCGGCCTGGTCAGCTCACCCTCCTCTGACTGCCATAAAGGCCCTGCCTCTCTGCGCGCGCGCGCGTCCTCCTAAACAATGTGGACTATCAGTCCCAGCCACACCAGTCATGTGTTGTAATGTTGCTGCTGTATTAGATGCGGAATCCACCGCCACGCTGTCTGGGCGTGCGGCGTTTCCTCCGCATTCCGCCTTACTGAGAGAAGCCGGCCTATGCGAGCAACTAGCCGCATTGAACGCGGAATCCGCCGCCCTGTAGTTAGAGCATGCGGTGGTTTCTCCGCGCTCCGACTGTGCCCCAACTGCCATGTCAAACGCGGAATCAGCCGCCTCACCCTGAGTATTGGCGGCGGCTTTTCCGCGTTTTCTTACAGTACCCCCCCACTGAGGAGTGGACTCCGGACAACTCCTACCAGGTTTCTCAGGATATCGAGTGTGGAACTCCCTTCTCAATTTGTCCGCATGCATGCGACACTCAGGTACCCAAGTTCTCTCCTCTATACCATACCCCCTCCAGTGAACCAGATATTGTAGTGAATTTTGCACTACTCGTGAATCTAAAATTTTCTCTACTTCATATTCAGGTTGGTCGTCTACCATCACAGGAGGAGGAGGATCGGTACCCACATGGACTGCTGGCTTAAGCAGGGATACATGAAAAGATCTTACACCACGCATGCTAGCAGGAAGATCGACAGCATAAGTAACATTGTTGATCTTCCTGGTCACAGAAAAAGGGCCCACAAACCTGGGACCTAACTTGGCTGAGGGTTGTTTCAGGGTCAAATGACGAGTGGAGACCCAGACCAGATCTCCTGGTCGGAACTTCCACTCTAAGGATCGTTTCTTGTCAGCTTGACCTTTCTGACTTTGAAAAGCCTTTTCCAAGTTGCTTTTCACGATTCCCCAAATGTTTTTGAACAACTTTTGCCAAGCCTCCAGAGCTGGAAACGGAGTGGAAGCTACTGGCAATGGGGAAAACTTGGGCAACTTTCCAGTTACCACCTGAAACGGAGAGAACCCAGAAGAAGTGCTTTTCAGATTATTGTGCGCAAATTCTGCATACGGCAAGAACTTAACCCAATCAGTTTGCGCTTCAGCAACATAACACCTCAAAAATTGTTCCAAAGACTGATTAACCCTCTCCGTCTGACCATTGGTCTGTGGGTGGTAGCCTGATGAGAATGACAGTTCCATGCCCATTTGATGGCAAAATGCCCTCCAAAATCTAGAGACAAATTGGACTCCCCGATCTGACACAATGTTTTCCGGAATGCCATGAAGTCGGAAAACGTGAGTGATGAAAATATCGGCCAACTCCTGGGCCGAGGGGAGTCCCTTCAAGGGCACAAAATGGGCCATTTTACTGAAACGGTTGACTACCACCCAAATGACCGACATGCCTTCAGACCTAGGAAGCTCACCTACAAAATCCATGGACAGATGGGTCCATGGTTCACTCGGGGTGGGCAAAGGCTGCAACATTCCCACGGGTGCCAGACGGGAGGGTTTACTTTTAGCACACACTGCACACTCTCTGACATACTCCTTGTAGTCTGTTGCCAAAGAAGGCCACCAAGCACATCTACCAATCAAGTTTTGTGTTCTGGAGGCCCCTGGATGTCCAGCATTCTTGTGTGAATGAAACATCTGTAACACCTGGAGACGAAAGGGCAGTGGCACAAACACAACCCCTTCAGGCTTTCCTTCAGGGACATCCTGCTGGAAGGGACCTAAGGTCTCCGTCCAGTCTTCCCAAGTCTCCGTAGCTCCCAGTACTACTTTCTGTGGAACAATGGGTTCAGGTTCTGAGGGCTGTGCTGTCTCTGGCTCAAAACATCTGGACAAAGCATCTGCCTTAATGTTTTTACTACCAGGAGTATACGTAATTACAAATCTAAACCTCAAGAAAAACAGTGACCACCGAGCCTGACAGGGACTCAATCTCTTAGCCCCCTCAATGTATTCCAAATTTTTGTGATCCGTGTAGACTGTAATCGTATGTTCTGCTCCTTCTAGCCAATGATGCCATTCCTCAAAGGCCAACTTAATGGCTAGAAGCTCCCTGTTACCTATATCGTAGTTTTTCTCTGCTGGTGAAAACCTCTGAGAGAAATAGGCACACGGGTGTAACCTTCCCTGCAGCCCAGAGCGTTGAGACAGCACAGCCCCTACCCCAAATTCTGAGGCGTCAACCTCTACAATGAATGGATAGGAGGTGTCCACGTGTCTCAATATGGGTGCAGAGCAAAACAGTTCTTTCAGAGTGGAGAAAGCGGTCAGAGCTTCAGGGGACCAATGGTTGGTATCTGCCCCTTTCTTAGTGAGACTGGTGAGGGGTGCAATGACAGTGGAGTACCCCTTTATGAACCTTCTATAGTAATTTGCAAACCCGAGAAATCTCTGAAGAGATTTGAGACCTACTGGTTGGGGCCATTCCAAAACAGCAGAGACTTTGGCGGGATCCATAGAAAGGCCTGAGGTGGAAATTATGTATCCCAGAAAAGCAACAGATGTTACCTCAAAAATGCATTTCTCCAATTTAGCATAAAGTCTGTTTTGTCTGAGCTTGTGTAACACGAATCTGACATGAGCCCTGTGCTCAGAGAGGTTGTCTGAGAAGATCAATATGTCATCCAGGCAAACTAAGACAAATTTACCCAACACCTCCCTGAAAACTTCATTAATGAGTTCCTGGAAGACGGCCGGGGCGTTACACAACCCTAAGGGCATCACCAGATACTCGTAATGCCTGTCGGGTGTGTTAAAGGCCGTCTTCCATTCATCGCCCTCCCTGATCCGCACCAGGTTGTATGCACCTCGTAAATCCAATTTTGAAAAAATCTTAGCCAATCTTAGCCTTGGTGACTTGAGTGAATAAATCGTCTATCAAAGGTAATGGATAACGATTTTTAACTGTAATTTTATTCAGTCCCCGGTAATCAATGCATGGCCGAAGGCCTCCGTTCTTTTTCTTCACAAAAAACCCCCCCGCTCCGGCAGGTGACCGAGAAGGACGGATGAACCCTTTAGCTAAGTTTTCCCGGATATACTCTTGCATGGCCACCTTTTCTGGCCCTGACAGATTGTAGAGATGACCTCTAGGGGGCATAAAACCTGATCGGAGATCAATCGGGCAATCAAAAGGGCGATGTGGAGGTAATTTATCGGCAGCTTTGGGACAAAACACGTCCGAAAACTCTGCATATTGTTCCGGAACACCCTCCACATGAATCCTTGTTTGGCCCAAGGTCACCTTCGCTAAACAATGACGAAAACAGTGGGCTGGCTAGCTGACCGGTAGCCTAGTTTATCTGAGGAGAGTGAAGGTGCAACCACGGCATGCCAAGGATGACTGTGGAGGTTGTCATGCGCAACACAAAAAAACTGCAATCTTTCCCTATGCAGCACCACTATAGTGACTTCCACCTCTGGTGTCTGAGACAGAGGATGGTTACGCTGTAGTGGGGAATCATCCACTGCTGTAACCTGTAGAGGTGGTTTTACCGGGGTGAATGGAATACCCAATTTTTTAGCAAATTCGGAATCTATAAAATTAGCCGCTGAGCCTGAGTCAATGAAGGCCTCAGAGACCTCTGATTTATCCTCCCATGTAATCATACAAGGAAGGAGTAACCGCTTATCCTCTAGGGGTGAAAACTGCACACCTAGGGTATCACCCCCAATAGCTCCTAGGCAATGGCGTTTCCCGACTTTTTAGGGCAATTCTATGTCCCCCTCAAACTCTATGTCCCCCCTCAGCACAATAAAGACACAAATGCTCAGAAATCCTGCGTCTCCGCTCCATCTGAGACAGTTTTGACCGACCAATCTGCATTGGCTTGGAGGGAGGAAAAGTGGGTGGAGATGGAGTCACCGGGGGTGTAGCATAGGTCAACATTTTAACATTGTCTCTGCCCCTGGTCTGTTTTTGATATTGTAACCTACGATCAATCCTGATTGCCGATGAAATGGCCTCATCGACAGTTTTAGGTTCGGGCAGAATTAACATTAAATCTGAAACCTCATCTGATAATCCTGATAGGAAACAGTCTAAAAGGGCATAGGTGTCCCACCTGGCTGAAACTGACCATCTCCTAAATTCTGCCACATAATCCTCGACCGGACCCTTGCCTTGACGCAGTAACTTGAGCTTCCGCTTGAGCTTGCCGTCGAGGCAATGTCTGGATCGTCGTAAATTATTGCCATGGCCTTAAAAAATTCATCTACAGAGTTTAAAGCTGCATCTCCAACGGGCAGACTGTATGCCCAGGTCTGGGAATCGCCCGATAACAGAGTTTTAATAAATGTGACCCTTTGGGTCATGGTTCCTGAAGATCTAGGTCTTAACTCAAAATATGACAACACTCTACTCCTAAAATTTCGAAAGTCAGATCTGTGACCAGAAAATTTTTCAGGTACAGGCATACGTATGTCTGTGCTAGGAGGGGATCGCACTTCATCCACTGCCGTCTGAAGGGTACGTAGAGAACCGGACAAAGCATCAATCATAGCTTTGTGATTACCCAGCACTTGATTGAAGTGGTAAGTGTGCCCAGACGGTCAGTGTGTGCGTCCATTTGCATTTTTGGGTCTGGCGTTCTGTAACGATCGGTGTAACACAGAGAGGGTCTGATTACCGGTGATCTGCAGTATCACCGAGAATGCAGAATATACCCGATTATTGATGATCTGCAGTATCACCGATAATCAGATATATCTACTAACCTCTGGACACCTGAGATGAGAGTGTTTGGTGCAACCGTAATACCTTGAGGAAAGCACCCGGGGAATGGGAGCAAGACAGTAGGATCTACTGTGACGGGTTAGCTTCCTTCCACAAGCCTGCTGCTCCCCAAGGGGCGGAGCCAGGCTGAGACAGTGGGAAGGACAGAACGTGAGTGACACCAGTGGAGGAGTGTCGCTGACAGATCTGTGAACTATCTCCTAACAGGGGAGATAGTTCCCGAGGTCGGACAAGCCAGGTCGTAAACACATGGACAGATAAAGTACAGAGACAGTAGGCAGATACAGAATCCAGAGACTAGCCAGGTTTCGGCAACAGAGAATCAGAAATACAAGGTACAAAATCAGAGATCAGGAGAATGGTCGAGAATGCAGAAAGTCATAACAGATAATCAACAATGCCTAAGCTTGAGTGTGAGCTCCAAGATTCTCACACTCCAGGACTAACTAGATAATACAAATAATACAGATGGTACAGAATTCCTAGACTAAGGTGTGAGATCCGTGGCCGTCAACACCTTGGAAACTGGTCTAGATAACAATACAGATAGTAACAGAATTCCTAGACTAAGGTGTGAGTTCCGTGATCATCAACACCTTTGGAAACTGACTAATAAACACAGATACTGACAAGGTGTAAGTGCTACCACGTAGTGATCGCAACGCCAGACACCAGAGAAATGACCAGCACCCAGTATATATACACCAGCGCTCTCCAGCGCCTCCCCTAAGTGCTGGACCAATGAAAGTTGCTGCAATTGTCAGCTGACCGGCCTGGTCAGCTCACCCTCCTCTGACTGCCATAAAGGCCCTGCCTCTCTGCGCGCGCGCGTCCTCCTAAACCAGTGTGGACTATCAGTCCCAGCCACACCAGTCATGTGTTGTAATGTTGCTGCTGTATTAGATGCGGAATCCACCGCCACGCTGTCTGGGCGTGCGGCGTTTCCTCCGCATTCCGCCTTACTGAGAGAAGCCGGGCCTATGCGAGCAACTAGCCGCATTGAACGCGGAATCCGCCGCCCTGTAGTTAGAGCATGCGGCGGTTTCTCCGCGCTCCGACTGCGCCCCAACTGCCATGTCAAACGCGGAATCAGCCACCTCACCCTGAGTATTGGCGGTGGCTTTTCCGCGTTTTCTTACAGTAATTCTCCCGCACTTCCTCTCTACCCCTCCTCTGGAGGGGGGTCTTGTCTTCCAAGGAATTGTAGGATTTCAAAAGCCAGGTCACATACATTGGCCGGGAATCGAACCCAGGTCCAGTGCTTGGTAGGCAGCTCTCCTCACCGCTATACCACAACCAACACCACATGCTGAAGCCAGCCTAGCATGTACCATTATGATATATCCAAGAGAAAAATAAGCTTGCTTAGGGATTTGTAGGATGTCAAAAGCCAACTCACATACATTGGCCAGGAATCAAACCCAGGTCAA
Source organism: Hyperolius riggenbachi (assembly GCF_040937935.1). NCBI lineage: Eukaryota > Metazoa > Chordata > Amphibia > Anura > Hyperoliidae > Hyperolius > Hyperolius riggenbachi. The sequence goes on from NC_090654.1 coordinate 154,405,790, forward strand.
CTGCTTGGAGGGCAGCTATGCTCACCACTATTCCACCAACGAACCCAGGCCTACCTACCTGCTATCCTAACCATTATACCACCAACACAGCACGCTACAATGCTACATGCTGAAGCCAGCCTAGCATGTACCATTGTGATATCTCCAAGAGAGAAATGAGCTTGCTTAGGTATTTGTAGGATGTCAAAAGCCAACTCACATGCATTGGCCAGGAATCAAACCCGGGTCAACTGCTTGGAGGGCAGCTATGCTCACCACTATTCCACCAACGCTACAGGCTGAAGTCAGCCTAGCTGGCCTGGGAAGGATGAAGAGATAGGTGGCCATGCAACCATTCCTCCTGCTAACCTAAAGCTTACTTGTGTCTTTTACAACACTCCAATACAGGGAAGCTTCTCTGTTTGCTGTTTTTTTTTTTTTTTTAAAGTGTGGTGTCACAATTCACTCATCTCTACAACTACAAGAAAGGCCCAGGAGTAGTCTTAGCTACCGTAATATCTATGTTAAGGCAGGGCCCTTATTACACTTTCTCTTACAGGGCTATGGAAACCGTTTTTCCCATGCGATAAAGTGAGGTGCAAAAAAGAAATCATGCCTAGCAGAGGTTGGTTTTGATCCATCAACCTCTGTGTTATGGGCTCAGCACACTTCTGCTGCACCACTCTGCAGTCTGCTTACATTTGTATACAATCTTCAAGTTTAAGAAGGGTACATTAGTTGAAATAGTTACACTACAATCTATGGTACAGCAAGACCCTAATGACACTTTCTCTAAGAGGTTATGGCCGCCGATTGGCCCATGTGGTAAAGCAAGATGTAAATAAATAAAGTACACCTAGCAGAGGATGGTTTTGATCCATCATTTCTAATAGACCAGATAATGTATCAAATGTGCAGGTTCAAGAACATTTGGGAAATAGTGATCACAACATGATAACGTTTGATCTGGTGACTGATAGGCCACGGGGCAACAAAGTTCAATCAAATTAGGCAGGCACTAAGTTTGGTGAACTGGGATAATGTACTACAAGGGGAGGACACTGAAGGGAAATGGCAAGCTTTTAAACGTATTCTCAATCAATATTGTAGTATGTATATCCCATATGGAAACAAAATGTCTAGGAATAAAAAAAAGGCCTCTATGGATGAATAGAAAGGTTAGAGATAAAATGAAGAGGAAAAAGAATGCCTATATGGTCCTAAAACAGGAGGGGACCGAGGCTGCACTCAGCAATTATAAGGAGTGCAATAAAAATTGTAAAAAAGAAATTAGGCTGGCAAAGATCGAAGCTGAAAATCAAATCGCTAGGGATATCAAATCTAACCCAAAAAAGTTTTACAAGTACATCAACTCTAAAAAAAGAAAGGTTGACTGTATAGGACTCCTAAAGGATGAGGGTGGGAACTCAATGGTGAATGACCAAGGTAAGGCAGAGTTATTAAATGCTTTCTTTGCTTCTGTCTTCACAAAGGAAACAGCACTGTTGCAAATTACAGAGGCAGAAGAGTCTCAATCTTCAAACTGTAATATTAAATACTTAACGCAGGAAGAAGTAAAGGCAAGACTAAATAAATTAAAAATAGACAAGGCACCTGGCCCGGATGGCATGCATCCTCGGGTCCTAAGGGAATTAAGTTCAGTTATAGATAAACCCCTTTATCTTATCTTTTGTGACTCTCTTTCAACTGGCAGAGTCCCAGTGGATTGGCGTACAGCCCACGTTTTTCCCATTATTTAAGAAGGGCAAAAAATCTGATCCAGGAAATTATAGACCTGTAAGCTTAACATCAGTTGTATGCAAACTATTTGAGGGGTTACTAAGAGATACTATACATGACTTCATAGTAGAAAATAATCTTATTTCTCAGCATCAACATGGGTTTACTAAAGACAGGTCCTGTTTGACTAACATGCTCAGCTTTTATGAGGTAGTGAATGCTAATATGGATATTGGGAATGCTGTAGATGTGATATACTTGGACTTTGCTAAGGCCTTCGACACTGTTCCCCACAAAAGTCTGGTGCAAAAATTGAGGATGCAAGGACTGGGGAAGAGTCTGTGTGCTTGGATAGGGAACTGGTCAATGGACAGAAAACAAAGAGTTGTGGTCAATGGATCATACTCAAAATGGGAGACTGTTAGCAGTGGGGTCCCACAGGGGTCTGTACTGGGTCCAGTGCTCTTCAATTTATTTATTAATGACCTAGTGGATGTAGTAGTGAGCAATGTTGCTATTTTTGCAGATGATACAAAATTGTGCAGAATCATCAACTCTCAGGAAGATAGTGTCATATTGCAACAGGATCTGGATAGGATGGCTATATGGGCACATAAATGGCAGATGAAATTCAATGTTGAAAAATGTAAAGTCATGCATTTTTGTCGTACCAATGGTCTAGCACCATACAAAATAAATGGGAGACAGTTGGGGACATCAAACTTGGAGAAGGACTTAGGAGTACTCATCGACAACAAGTTAAATAATCATACTCAATGCCATGCCGCTGCAGCTAAAGCTAACAAAATTTTGGGATGCATTAAAAGGGAAATAAAAACTCGAGATGCGAGCATAATATTGCCCCTGTTTAACTCTCTAGTAAGGCCACATCTGGAATATGGAATTCAGTTCTGGGCACCACATTACAAAAAAGATATTGCAGTTTTAGAGCAGGTGCAGAGACGAGCAACAAAATTGATACAAGGGATGGAAGGTCTCACTTACCAAGAAAGGTTAGATAAACTGGGTTTATTTAGTCTAGAGAAAAGACGCCTTAGAGGAGATCTAATTAACATGTATAAATACATCAGAGGGCAATAGAATAGCTTGAAGGATGAGCTTTTTGTCCCTAGGCCTTCTCAAAGGACTAGAGGACATGATCTGCGCATGGAGGAAAAACGTTTTAGCCACTTATTTAGGGAAGGGTTCTTTACAGTAAGAGTGATTAAGATGTGGAATGCATTGCCACAGGAAGTCGTTATGGCAAACTCTATACCTGCATTTAAAGGGGGCTTAGATGCTTTCCTTGGGTTGAATGACATCCATGGCTACAATTACTAGGTAAGGCCTAATGATGTTGATCCAGGGATTTTATCTGATTGCCATCTGGAGTCGGGAAGGAATTTTTCCCTTTTGGGGCCAATTGGACCATGCCTTGTAAGGGTTTTTTCGCCTTCCTCTGGATCAACATCGATATGTGAGGGAGCAGGCTGGAGTTGTACTTTGTACTGGTTGAACTCAATGGACGTATGTCTTTTTTTCAACCAAAATAACTATGTAACTATGTAACCTCTGGGTTATGGACCCAGCACACTTCTGCTGCACCACTCTGCAGTCTGATTACATTTGTACACAATCTTCAAGTTTAAGAAGGGTACATTAGTTGAAATAGTTACACTACAATCTATGTTACAGCAAGGCCCTAATGACACTTTCTCTTAAGGGGCTATGGCATGATTTTTGCACCTCGCTTTATCGCATGGGCAAAACGGTTTCCATAGCCCTGTAAGAGAAAGTGTAATAAGGGCCCTGCCGTAACATAGATATTACGGTAGCTAAGACTACTCCTGGGCCTTTCTTGTAGTTGAAGCGGAGCAGGCAAAAATGGCGCACAGCTCCGCTGGATCATTATGGCGCCTCCATTCAAATCAATGGTAAACGATGTTTGCAGTTTTCGAGCGTTACATTATGGCGCACGCATCAGATCCAGAAATATGGCGCAGGTCAAACGATATTTATCGTTTTCGGGATATGTAGTACCAGTGACTTTAAAACGTTATTCATGGTTCCTCTGACCGCCCCAGACCCCTTTCCCCCCCAGTGTACATTATCTGCCCCTGGTCTGGAATATAATCCTACACAAGCAGATCTTACCAGCAGCTAATAGATGTACCTGCATGCTGGAAGCTGTACTGATCCACCAATCATGCAGGGGGCGCTGCCCCAGAACCGTCAATCACAGGTACTCATTTCTCTGCTCCGTCTCCTAATTGGATGCGCTGGTCTCGGAGGCGGGAGCATTGGGTCCAATTAGGAGACGAAGCAGAGAAATTAGTTGCGTTGATTGGCGGTTCTGGGGCAGCGCCCCCTGCATGATTGGTGGATCAGTACAGCTTCCAGCCTGCAGGTACATCCATTATCTGCTCCTAAAATCTGTTCATGTAGGATTATATTTCAAAACAGGGGGGCACAGTTAGAGGAGATCACCGGGAGACAAAGGAGATCACCGGGAGGCAAAATTGGACTTGCGAGGAGGGGCAGAAGACGGTAACCGGAGGACACAGTGGGACATGGGGGGGAGGAATAAGAGGAACGATAAATAACGGTTTAAAGTTACTACATATCCCTAAAACGATAAATATCGTTTTAAAAGATATATCGGTGGCACCATGCACCATTTTTTCTGCCGCACCATTTTTGACTGTACCCAGTTGAAGAGATGACTGAACTGTGACACCACCTAGCTTTTCATAATTCGTGCTGTCGTGATTTCATGTGGCCCACAACCAAAGTACAGTGTTCAGAAGAAGGCACACGCCATAAACCCCCAATATTGTCAGGACGTAGTTGACTATTTAACACAGAACACTTCATCTTTCTCAGCTTCCGCACAGAAGCGTGACATATCTTCCTCCTCCTGCTCTGATTCTGGCACCCCACTTAACATTCAGTCGGCCGCCACCACCAAAGTTCCATCATCCCAGGGCTCAGTGGTGTGGAAATTGTTTTGTGCGTCTGCCTCAGATGAGAGCAATGCCATCTGTACTCTTTGCCACCGAAAATTGAGCCGTGGAAAGACACAGACCCACGTAGGGACAACTACCTTACGAAGGCACATGATTACAAAACAAACTGCAATGGGATGACCACCTGAGGCAAAGCAGCACACAAAAGCAAATCCACACACCGCAGTGGAAGATATGCAATTATTTCTCAAAAAAAGGCGGTACCCAAACTGTACCATGATGTTGAAAGGCAACGCTCTGGCACACAGCCTTGGGTCAACGGACCATCTAACCACGTGGTCTGCAAAGCACAGTCAGGACTGCCCGAAGACTAAGTCAGTCCCCGCACACAGAATCTCTGCCTACATGCTGTTTGACTGCCTGGCCTGCCCCAAGACTAAGTCGCTCCCCACACAGCATCTCTGCCTGCAGGCCGCTTGACTGCCTTCTCTGCAACCACCAACTCCAGGCGGACTCCTGAATTTGTAAGGCCGCTGGTGCATGTACATGCCTGCCTAATTTTTCTGGCTGCACTGCGGCTGCAAAAACAAAACAAAAGGCATGTACGTGTGCCAATTCCCCTTCGTGATCATTACCTTGCCGCGGTGAAGGGGCTTGCGCATCACAATGAAGCAATGACCGCCAGCTATATGAGTGTCTCGGGGGGGGGGGGCACACCCAAGATAACAAGGTCATTGCTTCATTGTGGACAGACCAAATTTGATCAGCTGGACCGTCACTGTTCTGGACCATATGGGCTTGAAAACTGCCACGGCCTACACTCTGGCCATGGTGCGCACCAGTCAAGCATGGCCGTCACTACACAAACAGCTGTTTGCGGTGCGTTACACAGTGAGTTTGGTGTGTCAGTGTGAAGCAGTACTCTACTTACACTCCCTGTTTGATGTATACACATGCAAGATGTTTTAACGCACTTTAGGCCTGCAATTTAGCATTCAATGTGATTTTGGCCCTTAAAGGGAAGGTTCAGGGACGAGTAAAGAAAAATAAAAATCCGCATCCACTTACACGTTTCAGTAGTTCTGAGCCTGCGCAGTACAGCCCGGAGGACGTCCGATGACGTCAGCGCGCCGCTGTGAGGCGCATTTTGGAGCGCAGAAGAAACCCGACCTGGCTGCCGGCCTGGCCAGGTCGGGTCGGCCACCGGAGACCACCGTGAGCCTGCGGAGCGGCACCGAGGGCTCCTCCTGCCTGCCACGGGCTGGAGGAAGCCCCCGGTAAGTGGATGCGGTTTTTAATTTTTTTTTTAAACGCTGCTTTGTGTCAAATCCAGCTTTTTCCCCGGGACTTTTGGCATCTATCCCACTCCGTCATGCCCCCCTCCAAGTGTTAGACCCCTTCAAACATCTTTTCCATCACTTTTGTGGCCAGCATAAATTGTTCTAGTTTTCCAAGTTCGCCTCCCCATTGAAGTCTATTGCGGAGGTTCGGGCCATCTCTAGTTTTCAACACCGATCACCCTTAACGCACACAGATCCATTTTTAAAATGAGTGAAGACGGACAATATTTTTAACATTGGTATCTGTGGCTCATTTTTGATCCGTGCCAAAAACCAGAGCCACGGATACGTTTTTAAAGCAAGTGTAAACATACCCTTACTTTTGTTGTTGATAAAAGATCATTACCCAGTTTACCTGGCTCTTATTTTTTACATTGACACACCAAGGAAGTTGCAGGGCATGCTGGATTGTCTTTTTTTGCTTCTTTACTTTCCCCTCAGACTCAACTAATGCAGCCTGATAAGTTGTAGCCTCTTTTACTTCTTTTTCTCTTCCCACACCTCTGTTCCTCTCTGACTGGCCAATGTTTCTCATGCTGAGAGGCTGCAGAGTCACACAAAGCAGATTTACTTACCTGGGGCTTTCTCCAGCCTCTTGCAGCTGTCTGTCCCACGCTGACAGTTTCGTTCACAGCCACCAGCCCGGGGTTTCCACACAGTGCAGAGGACGACCTTGAGGTCCTCCTTAATGCTCCTGCGTGAAGCACTGTTGTCAATCAAGCCCACGTTATCCGCGGCATACTGTGCAGGTGCATAACTACTTCAGTGGTGCTTCATGCAGGTGCAGTAAGGACGATCTTGAGGTCGTCCTCTGCACCGTGCGGGCACCCTGGGCTGGCGGCTGCGAACAAAGCTGTAGAAAGCCCTAAGTAATTAAATCTGCTTTCATTTTCTTTGCCTGATAACTCCTTTAAAAAGTTTTTTCTTTATTTACTATATAAAACTCACTGAAATCAAAACATGGACAGTACAAAACATATGCTATGTACGTATAGTGATGATCGTAATCCGCTTATTACAATTACGCCAAATTTTGCATACGTTTTTGCAATTATGCCTATATGTAAATACTAATTGTTAATTCCATTGATTTTGTATAAGCCTTCGTAATTACGCATAAACTTGCACATAATTTACGTGCAATTTTGTGCCGAATTTGACAGTGAAGAGCAAAGCCCCCATATATGCTATTGCTACCAAAATTGCTACATATGTTCAAAAGAATAATGGTTACAAGTAAAAAAATATTTATTTTTCAAAAAGACCTTGTTTTTGAGAAAATTGATTTAGAAATGCAAAGAAAAATGTTTTTTAAACTCAGAAAAATGACAGATTAAAGAACGATTGTGGAATTATCTCAGTGGTCAGCACACAACCTGTGCGCTGACACTGCGGAAACCCTCCACAAGCGTTTAAAGAAGAGAACCCAGCTTTGGTGCAATGCACCTGTAGAGAGGAATTCCCACCGGCAGATAGAGCTGTGGAGTGCAGAGGAATAAACCCTCTGCACTGCCACAGATGCCAGATAGAAATTGTCCGAGGTGAAGCAATACAGGGCAAGATAGCTCCTCAAGAGAGCGAGTGAGCACAGAGACAGAATGTATGTATGTCCACCAATCTAGTCGCCACCTGGCGATGGTGAACACACAACAGCGAAGACCAAGTGGGAAAGCAATCGCAAGAATGGCGATTGCTAATAGAGACACAAGACTGAGCAAAGACAGAGCAGGAACTGAATAAGGAAGACAAAGCAAATAAGTACAATCAGAATGCCAAGGAAAATAACAAACGCAATAGCTAAACGCGGTCGCCGCACGTTATGCGCAACAGCGACAAGCGCGTTAACTGTACGGTCACCGCACGAGAAGCACAACAGTGACAAAGCGTACCAACCCTGACTAACCAATGAAACACAGAGAACAAAGGCAGACAGATAATGCGAACACCTGCTAATCGGTTGCCTCACACCAGACAACAGCAAGCGTTCGTTCCAGACAAGGCAGAAGGAGTAACCAGTAGCAACCGCAGCTAAGGCTACACTCCCAGACAGAGTACAGAAGGAACCACCACCTCTACCGCTAGGGCGGATGTGATCCAAACAGACAGAGCAATACCCTGTCATCCGCCTCTGACGACAGAGCAATCGCAACAGAAAGACAGAACTAGGCAATACAGATAATAAACAACCTGACTACGCTAGAAGGAATGCTAGTGCACTCCCAAGGATAACTACTCTAAGATAATATTAGCAAACAATTAGCAGAGGGCTGAAACTCAAGGTAAGTCTAGCAGAACCAAACCTTTATGACCAGCAAGGAATTCTGGGAGGAAATGGTATTTATACTGCAAGCCTTCAAAGGAAGCAGACAAACAATCTGCATGACAAGTGGATGCAAATCCCACACCAGAACAGCAACTCTGAAACTTGCAGAGTGAAGACAGGCCTCCTTTCCAGTGACCTGCAGCATCCAGACCTGAAAAATGGTCAAAAAGCTGCCTGCCTGTGCAGACAGCAGAGCAGATCATTACAGTACCCCCCCCCCCCCCCCTCTTAGGATGGATTCCAGACATCCTTCAAAACTGATATTTCCAACAAAACAGTCTAACTGAACACTCATGAAGGTCGGGGCAGCCCGACAAGACCCAATTCCGGAGTCAATCCTCCAGAAACTGAACTCACCGGAAGTAGGACCTACCGAAACATGCCTAGCAGTACTACAAGCCTCAGCGTAACACCCATCAGAACTGTGAGTGCCAGAGAAGAACCCATCGAAACTCTCCGAGCAATACCCACCACCTTCCAGGGACCATCCAAAAATACCAAACCTCCCACAATACCTATTCGAAGTGTCCCTATCAACACAGAAGCCACTGTTGATCCCATCCAGGGTACCAAGAAAAATTTCTCCCAGAATCTCCCAGAACACTTTGAAGCTCCGCAGAGATCCCAAGAGGCCAGAATGCTCTTTAGGTTCACATGGAGAACTATCAAGAACCCCTATGGAACCCATGACAATTCCGGATTCAGGATTACCAGGACAACCATCAAGATCAGGGCTTTCAGGGACCATTTCTGGGCAGGCAGGCAATATCAGAACATGTCTCCACAGAGGAAGCATCTGAGCATGCTGGTAACCGAAACACACTTGGGCATTCTGGCTCACAGAGCGCACCTGGGTACACTAGTGCAAGAGAAACTTCTGGACACGTCGAGGAACTGCAAACCTCAGAGTCAGTCACGACAAGACCAAAACCAGGAGCGGGCAGAAAATCACCACGAGTAGTGGTCACAAGTACTGGTCTTTCAAAAGAAGACTTGGACTCAGACGTAGAAGTCTCAGTGACTGTAATTGTATCTAACAAAAACTCATCATTGACTATGCATGACTGTAGCTCCACAAGAGCTGCAAAAGTAGTCAGCATAACAGCAATGCCTACTGAAGTGAGCAAAACCTCAGAAGGACTTGGGGGGGCAGGAGGCATCTCCTAAAAGTTCTGCACCCTTTGGGAGGAACTCGGAGACCTCCAGAACATCAAACAAAACCTCAGGAGCATCATTTCCCAAGTTTTCTGACAAAGTAATCAAGGATTCTGAACTATCCATGTTACAGGGCAACACATCAAATACATTTTGCGGACAGGGCAAATGTCCCAGGGATGGTTCCACAGCATGCTGAGACTGAATTTCATCTTCATGAACAGGATGCACAGGAATATTTACTGGAACAAACACTGATTCCCTGACTCTAGTTGCACTGCACGCAGAATCCTGCATAGCAGTCAAACCAGACTGCAAACAGGTGAGATTGGTTGCAATACCTAGACGAGCCTCTGGGCTCACTGCAGTAGATTTTAAGCAAGGCAACATTGACCCATCCATAGTACAGGGTAGAAAGTCAGCACCCTTTTCAGAGCAAGAAAGGGACTCACAAATGTCCGTGCGAGTGGACATCACGGTTTTATTCATGGTACAAGGCAGGCTCACAGAAACATTCCCCAGTCAAAGCAAAGATCCCTCAGTATCAGATTCGCAAAACCAAAGCACTGTCTCCCCCTTAAACTCGGCTAACAATGTTGAATCCGAGGAGTCAGAACGCAAAATTTGCGAATCTAAGAGCGCTTTTGGTTGTGAAACTGAAGCTTCTAAAGCGCACGCCTCCGAAATCTGTGGACCAAACTGTAAGGTGTGCAGGACAGAAACATTGGAACAGCGTAAGTTTCAACAGTATTATGCCCTTGTCGGAGCATTTTGAGCTTCCTCTCTGAAGTCATAGCTAAATCGGGATCATCATATATAATTGCCATAGCTTTAAAAAATTCTTGAACAGAAGTTAATGCCTCATGGCCAGTGGGAAGGCTGTAAGCCCATGTCTGCGAATCCCCAGATAATAAAGTTTTTAAGAAAGTAACTCGCTGACTCTCAGAGCCCGAAGATACCGGGCGTTACTCAAAATAAGATAGGCAACGATGCTTAAAGTTCCGGAAGTCAGACCGGTGCCCTGAAAATCTTTCAGGATGAGGCATCCTGGGCTCACTGACTACAGGGGATGACACTGATCCATTGGTCTTTTGAAGTCGGGTCACTACCACAGACAATAAGTTAATCTGTGTCTGCTGTGTGTTGACCGTATTGGTAAGATCGTTAACAGCCGTGGTCAACAATTTGACCTGAGTGCATAGTGTCTCCATAGACATTTTTTTTTTTTGTAACTCTGTTTTTATTGAAAGGTATATGAGCGAATAGAACATGCTATACAGATAATGACTATATGGGATACAGCGATGGCATATAGAGATGTATCAGATGACAATTTCTTCTGTCTGGGTTTTCCAGACACTAACATGTTTCAAACTAGACAGAAAAAAGGAAGAGTCAAACATCCGTATGAATCCCAAGCTTTGCTTGAGAAAGGGAGAGAAAAATAAGGAAGAAAGACCGAATAATAAGTCATTGCTGTAGTCCTTTGAGACGGATATGCAGGTGCATCATATAGAAAATGTCCCATATCTGTGTTGAGAGCATAGGAAATGCGAGCTTAGAATCGTAGAAACAAAACTTTAGTATATACCCTAGAGTGGAACTAAAGGGAATAGAGCTAACACATAGAAGAGTGGGGTGTAGGTGTGTCAGGGGGAGAGGGGAAGGGGAGGAGTGGGACGAGAGGGGGGGAGGGGGGGTGGGATCTGTTAGGGTACAGTGTTCGATAACCTCAGCCCAATGGGTAGAAATCTAGGTAGAAAGTCTGTGAAGACGCAAGGGGTCTAGAACTCTGGTGGTAAGGGGGTGGTGGGTAGGAGAGGTGAGTTTAGAGAAGGGGGGGGCTTATGTTTCCTGGGGTGTTGAAGCAGGAAATCCCATAATTGGGGTTTTATTTGGTTAATTGTATAGTGCCTTGCCAGTTCAAGGAGGCATGTAGTCTGGTGAATATAGGGACCATGGTCCCCAAATTTTATGGTATTGGGTTTCAGTATCCCTCAATACGGCTGTCATTTGTTCCATTGTTTTCATCCAGTTAATTTTAATTTTAATGTCTGAAATGGTAGGGGGGGCTATGTTCTTCCAGGCTGAAGCTATTGAAAGCCTTGTCGCAGTTAGGATATGAGTGATTAGACGCATAGGGAACTTGGTGACTCCGGAGATAGGTTTACCTAAAAGTAAGGTGACTGGGTCCAGTGGGATAGATATATCTGTGACAGATAATATCAGATGGCGGACCTCTTCCCAGAGAGGGGTAATTTCTGGACAGGACCAGAAAATATGTTCGATAGTACCTTTGTGGGGGCATCCTCTCCAGCAGGTGTCAGGTGTATTGGGATAGATATTTGCAAGGACTTCAGGGGTCAAGTACCATCTAAATAGGAGTTTGTATATATTTTCTTTGATTTGTGTGCAAATGGATGAGTGTTTAGCATTTTCCCAGATATCTTCCCAATCAGAGCTGCTTATGTTAATTGAGAGAGCTTTTTCCCATTTCTTCATATAGAGGTGGGAGGCCTCTAGAGTGCCTGAGTTTGATTGTAGAAGAGAATATATCTGGGAAATTAAGCCTTTTTGGTGTCCCTTATGAAGGCAGATTCTTTCGAAGGCGGTAAGGGAGGTTAGTGAAGTTGCTCCCTTGGTGTGACAATTGAGGAAATGAGATATTTGGTTTGCTTCCATGACTCCTGAAGGGGAGAGGGGTATTTTTTCTCTTAATGTGGATAGTGTGATAAGTTTACCAGTGGCAAAGTCTGTCCAGTTTTTTAGGTTAAAGTAACCTAGGCAGTACCATTTGGCTATGAAAGTAGGTATAGTGCTTGGGGGGAATAGGGGGTTCCCTAATAAAGGATATAATGGAGATGGGTTTGACATTAGGCCTGCTTTCCGTGCTGTGGTTTTCCAGATGTTGAGAGTAAAAGGTATAGTGGGGAGTAAATTCTTATGTGGTAGCTTAGGGGGGTTCGTGGTCCATACAAAGGAAGCTAAGGATAGGGGGGAAACCTCCATAGCCTCTATTATAGCCCATTTGGAGAAAACTCTTAGGTCCGACCATTCCGTCAGCTGTCTTAAATGTGTTGCTTGATAATAGTGTTTTAAATGTGGTACTCCATAGACATTTTTGGTCTGCTGTTCTGTAACGATTTGTGTCAGCAAGAGGCAGAATTCTGATTATTAGGTGATCTGCAGTATCACCTATAATGCAGACATATACCTGATTATAAGGGGATCTGCAGAATAACCTATAATGCTGGTATATCAGAAGCTGCCGTGACAACAAATACAAAAGGTGTAACAGGTGTAGTGCTTGGTGCAACAGTAATACTGATTAGTTTGGCAGAACCTCACCAGAGAAGATGGTGGGTGCTATCAGTAATGAACCTCACCAGTGACTAGGGCTCACTGGTGAGTGGAGTAGTCAGACAGATCGGATCGACAACAGACAGAAAGATACAGTACAAAATCGTCAGGCAAGAGGATAGAGATATATCAGGCAGAGTTAGCAACAGGATCAGATGGGCTAAAGTACAGAATCGTAAAGCAAAAGCGAAGTCAGAAGAGAGCCAGAGTCAAACACAGGATATCAAGCAATATATATATCAATAACAATAATAAATCCTAGTCTTGTGTGAAATCCCCGGTTTCCTCCCGGATCAAAGCACACCGGATCTATCTAAGGTCTGAGTGCTAACACATAGCATTCGCAACAGCAGACAGTTTGCAAGTGACTCCAAGCGGCTTAAGAAGCGGAGGAGACCCCTCGGCCATGCCCACACTCATCAGCCAATTGGAAACGCAGAGAGTCTCCCCTGACGTCAGCCGACCGGCCGGTCAGCTGACGCCCCTCCTTCCTGAATAAAGGTCCCGTCTGTGCGAGCGCGCGCGCGTGCCACAAAGCCACCCTGTGAGCCACTGACAGTCCCCTCCTCGGCGTGCTAGACGCCGGAGGAACGGGAGAAACACCCGACAGGGAAACCGAAGCAGCTGCGGGGGTATACTGACTGCCCGCAGCTGCATCTCCAGAGATTGTTACAAGGTACAAGAACATTATTCGACAAAGTCGTACAAATCGGAAATTCCCTCTACACTGGGAATTTCGGTTTGGCTGGTCATACTGTCATGGTTGTGGAATTATCTCCGTGGTCAGCGCACAACCTGTGCGCTGACACTGCGGAAACCCTGCACAAGCGTCTAAATAAGAGAACCCAGCTTTGGTGCAATGCACCTGTAGAGAGGAATTCCCACCGGCAGATGGAGCTGTGGAGTGCAGAGGAATAAACCCTCTGCACTGCCACAGCTGCCAGAAAGAAGTTGTACGAGGTGAAGCAATACAGGGCAAGATAGCCCCTCAAGAGAGAGAGTGAGCACAGAGACAGAATGTATGTATGTTCACCAATCTAGTCGCCACCTGGCGACGGTGAACACACAACAGCGAAGACCAAGTGGGAAAGCAATCGCAAGAATGGCGATTGCTAATAGAGACACAAGACTGAGCAAAGACAGAGCAGGAACTGAATAAGGAAGACACAGCAAATAAGTACAATCAGAACACCAAGGAAAATAACAAACGCAATAGCTAAACGCGGTCGTCGCACGTTATGCTCAACAGCGACAAGCGCTTTAACGGTACGGTCACCACACGAGAAGCGCAACAGTGAGAAAGCATACCAACCCTGACTAACCAATGAAACACAGAGAACAAAGGCAGACAGATAACTAGAACGCCTGCTAATCGGTTGCCTCACACCAGACAACAGCAAGCGTTCGTTCCAGACAAGACAGACAGAAGGAGTAACCAGTAGCAACCGCAGCTAAGGTTACACTCCCAGACAGAGTACAGAAGGAACCACTGCCTCTACCGCTAGGGCAGATGCGATCCAAACAGACAGAGCGATTCCCTGTCAGCCGCCGCTGGCGACAGAGCAATCGCAACAGAAAGACAGAACTAGGCAATACAGATATCCACCTGACTACGCTAGAAGGAATGCTAATGCACTCCCAAGGATAACTACTCTAAGATAATATTAGCAAATAATTAGCAGAGGGCTGAAGCTCAAGGTAAGTCTAGCAGGACCAAACCTTTATGACCAGCAGGGAATTTTGGGAGGAAATGGTATTTATACTGCAAGCCTTCAAAGGAAGCAGACAAACAATCTGCATGACAAGTGGATGCAAATCCCTCACCAGAACAGCAACTCTGAAACTTGCAGAGTGAAGACAGATCTCCTTTCCAGGGACCTGCAGCATCCAGACCTGGAAAATGGTCAAAAAGCTGCCTGCCTGTGCAGACAGCAAAGCAGATCGTTACAAAAATATTTTTCTTTGTATTTTTAAAATTGATTTTCTCAAAAACTACAAGGTCTTTTTGAAAGATTCTTTTTTTGACTTGTACCCACTATACTACTCCTTAAAGAGACACTGAAGCGAAAAAAACATTATGATATTATGATTTGTATGTGTAGTACAGCTAAGAAATAAAACATTAAGATCAGATACATCAGTCTAATTGTTTCCAGTACAGGAAGAGTTAAGAAACTCCAGTTGTTATCTCTATGCAAACAAGCCATTAACTCTCAGACCAAGTTTAGTCGTGGAGAGGGCTGTTATCTGACTTTTATTATCTCAAGTGTTATTGTACTGTTTACTTTTCCTCTGCTAGAGGAGACTTCATTACTTCACAGACTGCTCTGAAAAGGCCCATACACACGTCGGATTTGCGCGAACGACGGGTCGTTTGAACGTTCCGTCGTTCGCACGTTTCCGCATGAAATCCGGCGTGTGTACAGACTATCGTTCGGGAGATAAGACTGGTTACCAACGATCCGCCGGGCGGATCGCTGGTAACCAGTCTTATCTCCCGAACGATAGTCTGTACACACGCCGGATTTCATGCGGAAACGTGCGAACGACGGAACGTTCAAACGACCCGTCGTTCGCGCAAATCCGACGTGTGTATGGGCCTAAAGACTCATTTTGAATGCTGAGTGTTGTGTAATCTGCACATATTATAGAATAATGCAATGTTAGAAAAAACACTATATACCTGAAAATAAAAGTATGAGAATATTTTATTTGCTGCTAATCTTCTAGTAATTATTCATAGTACACAACCAATTCACTATATCATATTTTTTTTTCGCTTCAGTGTCTCTTTAACATATGTAGCAATATTGGTAGCAATTGCATGTATGGGGGCTTTGCTATTCAGCACCAAACTCAGCACAAAATTACGAGTAAATTACACATAAATTAATGTGTGTAACAATCGGTGTCAGCAAGAACAGATTTTCTGATTATTGGTGATCTGCAGTATCACCAATAATACAGATGTTATACCTGATTATGTGGTGATCTGCAGAATCACCAATAATGCAAGTATAGCAAGACACAGGACACTCAGGTGTAAGATAGTGTTTGGTGCAACAGTAAATATAGATAGGAGATACCCACTATCCCAGAGGTGCTGGTAGAAGGGGGTATCTTTAAAGAACACTGTAATCAGTACTCCAGCAGGCTGGAGACACAGAGGAGTAGTGATAGGTTCACCTGAAGAGCGGGTGATGCACAGTAAGACAATGTAGAGTGATCACTCGAGGAGCGAGTGATTCAGACTGTACTGCAGCAGGTGATCCCCTGAGGAGCAGGAGATCCAGACAGTACTGTAGTAGCTAGTCACCTGAGGAGCAGGTGATTAAGACTGTACTGCAGCTATCAACCTGAGGAGCAGGTGATTAAGACTATACTGCAGCTATCAACCTGAGGAGCAGGTGATTCCTAAACTGAGAGTCCCTCACCAGGACTAAGCTCACTGGTGAGGGCAGAAGAGTCAGACAAGCAGGTTCGGCAACACACGGACAGATACGGTACAAAGACAGAAGACAGAATCAGAATGAGGGATAAGCTAAGTCGGCAACTGGATCAGATAGGCAAAGGCACAGAATCTCAAGACAGAAGAGTAGTCAAGGCTAGCAGAGGGTCATAACAAATAATACAATTCAATTAGTACTTTAAGCTATCAACAGAATCTGGCTAAGTGTGGATCCCCAGCTCCTGCTGGTTCTAGCACACTTTCGGATCTGACTATGGGTCTGAGTGCTAACACGTAGCATATGCAACAGCAGACGAGGAACAACTGATAGGCATGTTCTATATATACTGGGAGCGCTCCTTAGACCAGCCCCTGTCACTCAGCCAATCAGGATCAGTGTTGGAGTCAGCTGACCGGCTGATCAGCTGACTCCCCTTCTGCTTCCATAAAGATCCTGTCTGTGCGCACGCGTAGACCTCAGTCCATGTGCGACTGAGGGACCAGGCAAAGTTCCATCATGTAACAATGCGGCGAAGGCCGCTGGCTGAGACGCGGGGACAGCCGCAATGCCGCTCAGCGCTGCGGCGGCCTCCCCCTCATTCACCACAGTCCCAGGCACAATTTCATCATGTACCCGCGCGGCGGAAACCGCCGGCTGAGACGCGGAGATAGCCGCCATGCCGCTCCCTGTTGCGGCGGCATCTCCACTATCCCTTACAGTACCCCCCCGAGGAGTGGACTCCGGACGCTTCTTACACGGCTTTTCAGGGTATCGCTTATGAAACTCTCTTTTCATATCCTCGGAACCCAAGTTCTCTCCTATAGACCATACCCCTTCCAATGCACCAGGTACTGTACAGAATTCTGCACTAATCGAGAAACCAAAATTTTCTCGATCTCATACTCAGGTTGATCGTCAATCATCACAGGGGGGGGGGGGGGGGGAGAGGAATCCAGGCTTCAACAAGGAAACATGAAATGATCTCACACCTCTCATGCTGGCTGGGAGATCAATCATATATGTCACATCATTAATTTTTTTGGACACCGGGTATGGGCCTTCAAATCTGGGTCCCAACTTGGGAGATGGTTGCTTTAGCGCCAGATTCCGAGTAGACACCCACACCATGTCTCCTGGAGAAAACTTCCATTCAACAGCCCGCCTTTTATCTGTCTGTCTTTTCTGCGTCTGAAAGGCTTTTCCCAGATTCCTTTTTACAAGCACCCAGACTTCCTTCAATGCCTTTGCCAATCCTCTAGAGCCGAGAAAGGGGAGGAGGTCACAGGTAAAGGAGAGAATTTGGGAGATCTCCCTGAGACTACCTGGAAAGGAGAAAAACCTGAAGAAGAACTCTTCAGGTTATTATGCGCAAATTCCGCAAAAGGCAAGAACTTCACCCAGTCTGACTGGGCATCTGCCACATAACAACTGAGAAATTGCTCCAGGGACTGGTTAACTCTCTCAGTCTGTCCGTTGGTCTGTGGGTGGTAGCCTGATGAAAATGACAAGTCCATACCGAGCTGTTGGCAAAAGGCTCTCCAGAATTTAGACACAAACTGGACTCCCCTATCTGACACCACATTCTCCGGAATGCCATGCAGCCGGAAAATGTGCTGGATGAAGAAATCCGCCAATTCCTGGGCCGAGGGGAGTCATTTCAATGGGACGAAATGAGCCATTTTACTGAACCTATCAACTACCACCTTGATGACCGTCCTCAGACCTGGGGAGTTCTCCTACAAAGTCCATAGACAAATGAGTCTATGGTTCACTTGGCACTGGCAACGGTTGTAGCGTATCTACTGGTGCTTGACTAGAGGGGTTATTTCTGGCACACACAGAGCACTCTCTCACAAACTCCTTGCAATCAAGTGCCAAAGAAGGCCACCATACACATCTGGCCAGTAGATCCTGAGTTCGAGCAGCCCCGGGATGCCCTGCATTCTTATGGGCGTGAAACAACTGTAGGAGTTGTAAGCGAAAGGGAAGTGGCACAAACAGTACCCCCTCGGGCTTCCCTTCTCGGATATCCTGCTGGTAGGGCCCTAAGGTCAGCGCCCAATCCTGCCAGGTTTCCGTGGTGGCCACCACCAATCTTTGAGGTAAAATGGTCTCAAGGGATGCTGGCTAAACTGTCTCGGCCTCAAAGCACCTAGATAATGCATCTGCTTTGACATTCTTACTGCCTGGAGTATACGTTATAATAAATCTGAATCTTGAAAAGATCAAGGACCAGCAAGCCTGTCGGGGGCTAAGCCTTTTGGCCCCCTCGATGTACTCCAAATTTTTAGGAGCAGTATAAACAGTAATCGTATGTTCTGCCCCTTCAAGCCAATGACGCCATTCCTCAAAGGCTAACTTAATGGCCAAGAGCTCCCGATTGCCGATATCGTAGTTCCTCTCGGCTGGAGAGAACCTATGAGAAAATAAGGCACATCGATGCAGTTTGCCTTGAAGGCCAGAGCGCTGAGACAGCACGGCCCCAACCCCAATCTCAGATGCATCAACCTCAACGATGAAGGGGAAGATGACATCTACGTGTCTCAAAATGGAAGCAGAACAAAATAACCTTTTCAATGTAGCGAAGGCAGACTGTGCCTCTACTGACCAATGGTAAGTGTCAGCCCCTTTTTTGGTGAGGTTGGTGAGGGGTGACACCACAGAAGAAAATCCTTTGATGAACTTCCTGTAGTAATTGGCAAAGCCCAGAAACCTTTGGAGTGCCTTCAATCCTACGGGTTGAGGCCACTCCAATACAGCAGAGACTTTTTCAGGGTCCATGGAGAGACCCGAAGTGGAAATAATATATCCCAAAAAAGGGACTTTAGTGACTTCGAAGAGGCACTTCTCTAATTTCGCATACAAGGAGTTCTGCCTCAATTTTCTTAACACAAACTTCACGTGTTTCCGATGTTCTGTCAGATTGGGTGAGAAAATCAGTATATCGTCCAGATACACTAACACAAATTTCCCTAGAACTTTTCTGAAAACCTCGTTGATCAACTCTTGGAAGACGGCAGGGGCATTACACAACACGAAGGGCATGACCAGATACTTGTAGTGCCCATCGGGCGTGTTGAATGCCGTCTTCCATTCATCACCGTCCCTAATGCGTACAAGGCTGTATGCACCTCGTAAGTCAAACTTAGAAAAAATACTGGCATTGGTAACTTGGGCAAACAAATTGTCAATCAACGGCAGTGGATAACGATTCTTTACTGTGATCTTATTCAATCCTCGATAGTCAATACAGGGTCGAAGCCCACCGTCCTTTTTCTGTACAAAAAAGAACTCCTGCATTGCCAGCTTCTCTGGCCCCGACAGATTATAAAGATGACCTCTAGGGGGCATACAACCTGATCTCAGCTCTATGGGACAGTCAAAACTCTGGTGTGGCGTGAGTTTATCTGCTGATTTGGGGCAAAACACGTCAGAAAATTCTGCGTACTGCACTGGCACCCCTTTCACCTGAACCTTGGTGGCACAAACAGCAACTTTCTCCAAACAATGATGACAATGGGCTGACCAGCTCTGTAGCTGACCTGAGGCCCAGTTGATCTGAGGGGAGTGAAGTTGCAACCAAGGCATACCGAGGATTATGGTAGAAGTTGCCATTTGCAGGACAAAGAACTGTAGTTTCTCCTTATGTAGAACCCCTATTTCACACAATAACAAGGGAGTCTGGGAAAGAGGCTGCCTACATTGTAACAGAGAGTCATCTACTGCCGTGATCAGAATCTGACGGTCTAACGGGAGTAAGGGATTACCCAATTTTTTGACAAAGTCATAATCTATAAAATTGGCTGCAGAACCTGAGTCTACAAATGCTTCTGTGGGCGTGGCCCGACCCTCCCAGGTAATGGAGCAGGGAAGGAGCAAGCGATTATTGTTTAGAGGTACAGATGGCTCGCCTAGGGCATTACCCCTGACTACACCTAGGCAGCAGCGTTTCCCAACTTTTTAGGACAATTCTGGACAATGTGACCCTCCTCAGCACAATATAGACAGAGTCTCTCTGACCTTCTGCAATTCTTTTCCACTTGGGTTAACCTAGAATGACCGATTTGCATCGGCTCATCTTGTGGTGTCGGAGGTGGAGAAGAGTCGTAGCAAATATTTATTTATTTATTTATTTATTGTATTTATAAAGCGCCAACATATTACGCAGCGCTGAACATTAATTTAGGTTACAGACAATATTTAGGGGTGACATACAGCAATATGACAATACAGGAATAATAGAAAACCAGATCACACGGCACAGTATGAGTGCCAGGTAATGCTTAGTCATTGGATTGAGCATGTAGAATTTGATTCTGGACTGGATAGGAAGCCAGTGGAGGGATTCTAGGAGGGGATCTGCCGTGGTGGAGCGATGGGAACAGTGGATAATTCTGGCTGCCGCATTCATGATGGACTGCAGTGGGGCTGTTCGGGTCATAGGGAGACCAGACAGCAGGGCATTGCAGTAGTCAAGGCGGGAAATTATGAGGGCATGGATGAGGAGTTTGGTGGTGGCAGAGGTCAGGAAAGGGCGAATCTTACAGATGTTACGAAAGTGGAAGTTGCAGGACTTTGTGAGGTTTTGGATGTGGGAAGTGAAGGAGAGTGCGGAGTCCAGGGTGACACCCAGACAACGGGCTTGAGAGGTAGGGCGAATGGTAGTGTGGTTAACAGTGACATGCACATCTGGGAGGTTCGTGGATGGCCGGGGTGGGAAGATCATAAATTCCGTTTTGTCTAGATTTAGTTTCAGGAACCTAGCGGACATCCAGGAGGAGATGGCTGATAGGCAGGAGGAGACCTTGTCCATGGTAGTGGTGGATATGTCAGGGGTGTGGAGGTAGATCTGGGTGTCATCTGCATACAGATGATAGTTAAAACCCATGGAGGAGATAACCTTGCCAATGGAGGATGTGTATAGCGTGAACAGTAGGGGGCCAAGGACCGAACCTTTGGGGACTCCCACCGAGAGGTGGTTGGGGGTGGACGAGGACTCATTGAAGGCGGTCGTGAAGGAGCGGTTGGAGAGGTAGGATGAAAGCCAGGACAGGGCGAGATTGTGAATGCCCAAGGACTGGAGGGACTGGAGGAGTAGGGGATGATCTACTGTGTCAATAGATCTTAAAGCATTTTTAAAAAAATAGATCTTAAAGCATTTTTCCCACAGGTTCGTTTTTGATAGCAAATGCGGCGATCAATCCGCACGGCCAATGAAATTGCCTCGTCCAGGGATTTAGGCTCAGGATGCCCTAGCATCAAATCAGAGACTGCATCGGACAACCCTGACAGGAAACAATCTAATAAGGCATACGTTCCCCATCTAGCTGACACAGCCCACCTCCTAAACTCTGCGGCATAACTCTCCACCGGATTACGACCTTGCCTGAGAGTCTTTAGCTTCCTCTCAGCCGTAATAGCCACGTCCGGATCATCGTAAATAATGGCCATGGCCTTAAAGAACTCCTGAACTGAGGATAAGGCCTCATGCTCTGCATGCAGACCATATGCCCATGTTTGTGAATCTCCTGTCAAAAGCGTCTTTATAAATGTTACCCTCTGGTTCTCAGATCCTGACAGATTAGGCCTTAACTCAAAATAGGATAGCACACGATTTCTAAAATTCTGAAAGTCAGATCTATGTCCAGAAAACTTCTCTGGTACGGGCATACGAAGGTCCATTACTGGAGGGGATCGCACTGCATCAATAGTCGTTTGAAGTACCTAAACCGTCCCAGACAGTTGGGTGATCTGAGTCTGTTTGGTACTGATAACTCCGGTAAGATTGTTTACCGCAGTGGTCAGGACTTCAACTTGACTACGTAGTGCGTCCATATTGTTTGGTCTGCTGTTCTGTAACAATCGTGTGAGCAAGAACAGATTTTCTGATTAAGAAAGTGTTCATTCAGTGTTTGGTGCAACAGTAAATATAGATAGGAGATACCCACTATCCCAGAGGAGCTGGTAGAAGGGGGTATCTTTAAATAACACTGTAATCAGTACTCCAGCAGGCTGGAGACACAGAGGAGTAGTGATAGGTTCACCCGAGGAGCGGGTGATGCACAGTAAGACAATGTAGAGTGATCACTCGAGGAGCGAGTGATTCAGACTGTACTGCAGCAGGTGATCCCCTGAGGGGCAGGAGATCCAGACAGTACTGTAGTAGCTAGTCACCTGAAGAGCAGGTGATTAAGACTATACTGCAGCTATCATCCTGACGAGCAGGTGATTAAGACTATACTGCAGCTATCAACCTGAGGAGCAGGTGATTCCTAAACTGAGAGTCCCTCACCAGGACTAAGCTCACTGGTGAGGGTAGAAGAGTCAGACAAGCAGGTTCGGCAACACACGGACAGATACGGTACAAAGAAAGAAGACAGAATCAGAATGAGGGATAAGCTAAGTCGGCAACTGGATCAGATAGGCAAAGGCACAGAATCTCAAGACAGAAGAGTAGTCAAGGCTAGCAGAGGGTCATAACAAATAATACAATTCAATTAGTACTTTAAGCTATCAACAGAATCTGGCTAAGTGTGGATCCCCAGCTCCTGCTGGTTCTAGCACACTTTCGGATCTGACCATGGGTCTGAGTGCTAACACGTAGCATATGCAACAGCAGACGAGGAACAACTGACAGGCCTGTTCTATATATACTGGGAGCGCTCCTTAGCACCGCCCCATTCACTCAGCCAATCAGGATCAGCGTTGGAGTCAGCTGACCGGCTGATCAGCTGACTCCCCTTCTGCTTGCATAAAGATCCTGTCTGTGCGCACGTGTAGACCTGAGTCTATGTGCGACTGAGGGACCAGGCAAAGTTCCATCATGTAACAATGCAGCGAAGGCCGCTGGCTGAGACGC
Source organism: Hyperolius riggenbachi (assembly GCF_040937935.1). Classification (NCBI taxonomy): domain Eukaryota; kingdom Metazoa; phylum Chordata; class Amphibia; order Anura; family Hyperoliidae; genus Hyperolius; species Hyperolius riggenbachi. Next base: position 154,428,961 of record NC_090654.1, read on the forward strand.
GGGGACAGCCGCCATGCCGCTCAGCGCTGCGGCGGCCTCCCCCTCATTCACCACAGTCCCAGGCACAATTCCATCATGTACCCGCGCGTCGGAAACCGCCGGCTGAGACACGGAGATAGCCGCCATGCCGCTCCCTGTTGTGGCGGCATCTCCTCTATCCCTTACAATGTGTAATTAGGAATGCTTACAATTACATACAAAATTATGCTTTTCCCAAAATTTACCATTACAATTAAGGAGTATAAATGTGAATTACGATGTATAATTACGCACACGAGTAATATATGTTCATCACTGTGTACATAGAGCAAGTTTTTATCTACTTATATATGTGTTTTTTCTTTTTTGAGATATTATAGCTGACAGCTCCTCTTTAAAGAGACTCTGAAGTCTCTCTAAAATTAAGTTTTTAGTTTAAAAACCTCATTACCATTATTGCCCGACCTAAAACGCAGCATCCCCGCAGCTGAAAACCCCCTCGATCACCCCAAACTCACAGGGGTAGACGCAGGCAACTTCCGCATAGAGGCAGCGCGGCTCTGCCTCTATGCGCGTCATTCAGCGCCAGATCGTTGCCTCTCCTACGCCCCTCTCAGTCTTCCTTCACTGAGAGGGGCGGGGGAGAGGCGGAGATACGCGCTGATTGACGCACATAGTGGCGGCAGCAAAATCCACGACCAAGAAAGTCGTAGATTTTGCTGCCCTGTACCCCTGTGAGTTTGGGGTGATCGAGGGGGTTTTCAGTCGCGGGGATGCAGCGTTTTAGGTCGGACAATAATGGTAATGAGGTTTTTAAAATAAAAACCTCATTTTAGGGAGACTTCAGAGTCTCTTTAAACACAGTTCCAGCTCCGTCAGCCAGCCAACTCAATTCATTAAATTATATCCTGTGTGCGAAGACAGCGGGGATCACAGAGAGAGAGCAGGGACTATTAGCAGTTCAACAAATCAGGGGTAGTAATGCAGCAAACATCATGTTCGCAAACAGGCGAGCCACCATAAACTTTAAAGAGAATCTGTATTGTTAAAATCGCACAAAAGTAAACATACCAGTGCGTTAGGGGACATCTCCTATTACCCTCTGTCACAATTTCGCCGCTCCTCGCCGCATTAAAAGTGGTTAAAAACAGTTTTAAAAAGTTTGTTTATAAACAAACAAAATGGCCACCAAAACAGGAAGTAGGTTGATGTACAGTATGTCCACACATAGAAAATACATCCATACACAAGCAGGCTGTATACACCCTTCCTTTTGAATCTCAAGAGATCATTTGTGTGTTTCTTTTCCCCTGCATCTCTCATGCACTGAAGTTTCAGGCTGCTCTTTTCTTCCTGAAAACAGCTTTTACCTTGTCTATAATTCCTCAGTATGTGAAAGCCCAGCCAGCTCAGAGGACGATTTATCCAGCTTGTAAAAGATAAGAGAGAAGAAAGAAGCTGCCCTAATCTAAACAATACACAGGCAGTGTGCATAGAGGGGCCTGGAAGGGGGAGTTCATAGCAGAACCACAACACTGAAGAACTTGGCAGCCTTCCAGACACAGGCCGACAAGTCTGACAGGGGAAAGATACATTGATTTATTACAGAGACTGTGATAGTATAAAGTGCTGCAGTAAGCCAGAACACATTAGAATAGCTTTTGGAACTTGTAGGATGATAAAAAACAGGATGCAATTTTTGTTACGGAGTCTCTTTAATGTGTAGGAGAACTTCAAAACTTTCAAGGTATCTCTGCAGCCACAATTTCTTTAAAAAAAGTGAAATAAAGTGTACCAAAACCCAGACGGTGGCAGTGTCATGGCAGAGGAGGATCGACTGCAAAATAGTCACCCAAAAATACGTATTTTGAGCAAAAAAATGCTTTTTTAATGTTTTTTTTTTTTTTTTATTGAATTACCGCCAAATTTAGTGATTAATAGCAAATCCCCCATACGTACTAGAAACACTAAATTTGCAGGGTATGTTAAGGAGGACAGTGGGAACAAGAGGAAACAACATTTCAAAAACACCTCATAGTTTTGGAGAAAATCGATGTTAAAGCTAAAGGAAAAAAGTCTATTTTTATTATGTTCAGAATGTGGGAAATAAAAAACCCTTTGTTGAAATGGGTAAGGGGTATTTTGTACCCCTATACTAATTTCTCCTGGAGAGGGGGCTGGCATCTGGGGGTCCCCTTCTTCTGCCACCATGAACCCCCAGGGCGTTATCGGCCCAACCTCACCCTGGGGCACCGGAGGTGGGGGAAGAGCCCCTTGCCCATGGATTGGACAAGGCCCTGGGGGAGGGGGGAGGCAATTTTTTTCCCCTACACTCTGAAAAAAAAATATTCAAAAAATAGATAAAGTTGCCAGGTATCCTTATACATGAACACTGGGAATCCAGCACAGGAGGTTTGGGTGCAGCTGGCGCAACCATAGACCATAATAGGATTTACAGCTATAGCGGCGCACACTGAGTAACTTAGGTGCCCTTTAGAAGACGGAGCTGGAGTTACTTTTAAAACACTAATTCCTCACCATCCACGTCGACCTAGAGTGGGAATAGTAATTAACACCGCTGGGAGTTGTGCAGGAGAAGGGTTAGCCGTATACTGGCTATATCCTGAACCCAAGTCTCCTGGCGGCTTTTTAATTGGTACGCCACAGCCATATTGTGGGTGTATGGCAATACCTCGCCAAAGCATTGCCCCTTACACAGGCACCAGCAGAGCAAATAGTCGGCAGACAGCTGCAGCCACAGAGAGCAAGACAGCCGACCCTCCAACCAGTGGCGAGCACCTGCATTGAGCCACTGAGCTAGCGCAGTGCAATCCAGTTGGTGGTAAGTGGCAGTAACCCTGGCACGCTACACACCAGGTAACAGACATGAGGTGAAGGGGAACCAGGAACTGAGGTGGCTCAAGAGTAAACCCAGAAGGGAGCTCCGAAGACAGTCCGAAGAGGCAGCTAAGGGGTTGGGTCCTTCAATGGCATTGCGGCTTACTTCTAAGGTAGCAAGAAACTGGGAAAAAAGAAAACAGAGACAACAGGAGTCCAATAGCGCAATATGTCACTGAATTTAATAGAAAAATACGTTTTCTGCAGGATATATACTAACAAAGGTGGGTTGCATGAGGGAGCAACCAAACGCATGGAGCAGGTGGAGAATATCAGCCCGTCTCACGCAGGTGTAACTAGAACAAAACGTTTGAAGAGGCACCCAGAACTGGATAAAACTAAGTTAAAAACAAAATAAAATTGAAAATATAGAGGTGGCTTACCTTTCTCGGACCACACAATCAATTTGGGAAAAAAAGAATGATATTTATTAAGCACAGGCAACGCAATTTGTGAGTGCATTGCCCACTTCATCAGGCCATTAATAGTGTCGAAAGCATCACGCCTCTAAACTAGGTGCTTCCAGTTGGGAAGGAGCTTTACCATATGAACTGGTAAAAGGCTCATGAGGGCTGTGGGTCACTATGCCCTCTGTCTTCCTGGTCAATACTGGCCTGCACAGGAAAAAGGGGTTAGGAATAGAGGTGGGCCGAACGGTGAAGGCGAACTTTCCCGGAAGTTCGATTTGCCCCATAATGCTCTATGACGGTCAACTTTGACCCTCTACATCACAGTCAGCAGGCACATTGTAGCCAATCCGGCTACACTCAGCCTTGGAGCCCCACCCCCCCTTATATAAGGCAGGCTCCGGCGGCCATTAGACTCACTCGTGTGCCTGCTGCTAGCGAGAATAGGGCGAGCTGCTGCAGACTTGTTCTCCTAGGGACAGATTAGTCAGGCTCTTGGCTTGTTAACTTGCTCCTGGCAGAATCTAATTACTTAAATAGCACCCCTCATTCAACAGCTCTTTTCAGAGCTAATCCTGTTGTGTATTTTCTTTTTTTTTTTATGTGTGTCAAACTGACACTTGTGTTGCTTAGACAGCATTGCTAATTCATACTGTGTGTGTGTGCCACTGCCAGCAGCCCAGCCAGCAGCAGCACATTCAGTGACTACCTGTGTGTGTGACAGGGAGCTGCACATTGTACTACCAAGTACTGCATATACCTACTACTAGTACCTGTTGTGTTGAGTGAACTCACCTCTCTGCATATAACTACCTTTGTTGAGTGAACTCACCTCACTGCATATAACTAGCTGTTGCGTTGAGTGAAATCGCGCTAAACTAGCTATACTGTGCACTATACTAGCTATCCTGGGCACTATACTAGCTATCCTGGGCACTTTACAAGCTATAATGGGCATGATACTAGCTATCCTGGGCACTATACTAGCTATCCTGGTCACTATACTAGCTATCCTGGTCACGATACTAGCTATCCTGGGCACTTTACTAGCTATACTGAGGCACTACCTTCCCATACTGGGCACTATTTTCAGGCAAAAGTTGGGGGGTCGGCTTATATGTGGGTCGGCTTGCTTGCGAGTATATACGGTAACTACATCTTGTCTTCAGTGAACTCACCTCACTGCATATAATTACCTTTGTTGAGTGAACTCACCTCTCTGCATATAACTACCTTTGTGTTGAGTGAACTCACCTCACTGCATATAACTACCTTTGTTGAGTGAACTCACCTCTCTGCATATAACTACCTTTGTGTTGAGTGAACTCACCTCAGTGCATATAACTACCTTTTGTGTTCAGTGAACTCACCTCACTGCATATAATAACTACCTTTGTTGAGTGAACTCACCTCTCTGCATATAACTACCTTTGTTGAGTGAACTCACCTCACTGCATATAACTACCTTTGTGTTGAGTGACAGGGATGCTCGGATGTGCCTCATCCACGAATTCGGCAATCCGCGTGGTTGCAAAAAAAAATCCGCATTCGGCCCCGCCGCATGCGGATTTTCGTTCGCGTCCACGCAACCACGCGGATTTTCTGCCGTGAATAGCGTAATCACGCGTGGATTCCCACCCGGAGGCGGATTTTCTTTTAACGTTAATAACAAAGCCCCCATACATGCTACAATCCCCCAAATTGCATGGATTATCAAGGTGATAAGGGGCAACATAACTTCAACATAAAAAATTCCCCCCAAATTTTTTTTTCTAGAGAAAATGGATTTTAAAGTGAAATCAACACTTTAAATGGGGCTATTAATTGGTAATAAGTGGTTTTAAAAAGGGATATACGCGTTAAGCAGTCAAAGAGGTGAAGGCGAGTTCCAATGGCACTTGGCGGCGAAGGTACCGCTGGAGGAAGATGAGTGGCTGACGCCAAAAAGGCCCCAGAGAGGTTTTTGTAATTTTTTTTTTGGTTTTTTTTGCAGCAATTAGCAATGACATCGCAGCAGAGTTGTCAGTGGACACGGGCAGTGTGAACGCAGAGTGCAGTGGTGGTAGCGACTGAGTCAGGAGAAGGACTATGCGGGCGGTCAGTTCAGCAGCACAGAAGGACCACGGCAACATACTGGTAGTAGTAGTAGCAGCACAGCGTCATAGTGCTGGCCAAAAAATTAAATGCACCCGGTGACCCGGGCAGTGTGAACGCAGACAGAGTACATTGGTGGAAGCGAGTGAGTCAGGAGGAGGAGGACAATGCCGGCGGTCAATTCAGCAGCACAGAAGGACCATGGCAACATACTGGTGCTAGTAGTAGCAGCACAGCGTCATAGTGCTGGCCGAAAAATTAAATGCACCCGGTGACCCGGGCAGTGTGAACGCAGACAGAGTACATTGGTGGTACTGTGGTAGCGACTGAGTCAGGAGGAGGAGGAGGACAAAGCGGGCGTTCAGTTCAGCAGCAGCAGCAGCAGCAGCACAGAAGGACCATGGCAACATACTGGTGGTAGTAGTAGCAGCACAGCGTCATAGTGCAGGCCAAAAAATTAAATGCACCCGGTGACCCGGGCAGTGTGAACGCAGACAGAGTACATTGGTGGTACCGTGGTAGCGACTGAGTCAGGAGGAGGAGGAGGAGGACAAAGCGGGCGTTCAGTTCAGCAGCAGCAGCAGCACAGAAGGACCATGGCAACATACTGGTGCTAGTAGTAGCAGCACAGCGTCATAGTGCTGGCCAAAAAATTAAATGCACCCGGTGACCCGGGCAGTGTGAACGCAGACAGAGTACATTGGTGGTACTGTGGTAGCGACTGAGTCAGGAGGAGGAGGAGGACAAAGCGGGCGTTCAGTTCAGCAGCAGCAGCAGCAGCAGCACAGAAGGACCATGGCAACATACTGGTGGTAGTAGTAGCAGCACAGCGTCATAGTGCAGGCCAAAAAATTAAATGCACCCGGTGACCCGGGCAGTGTGAACGCAGACAGAGTACATTGGTGGTACCGTGGTAGCGACTGAGTCAGGAGGAGGAGGAGGAGGACAAAGCGGGCGTTCAGTTCAGCAGCAGCAGCAGCACAGAAGGACCATGGCAACATACTGGTGGTAGTAGTAGCAGCACAGCGTCATAGTGCTGGCCAAAAAATTAAATGCACCCGGTGACTCGGGCAGTGATAACGCAGACAGAGTACATTGGTGGTACCGTGGTAGCGACTGAGTCAGGAGGAGGAGGAGGACAAAGCGGACGTTCAGTTCAGCAGCAGCAGCAGCAGCAGCAGCAGCACAGAAGGACCATGGCAACATACTGGTGCTAGTAGTAGCAGCACAGCGTCATAGTGCTGGCCAAAAAATTAAATGCACCCGGTGACCCGGGCAGTGATAACGCAGACAGAGTACATTGGTGGAAGCGACTGAGTCAGGAGGAGGAGGACAATGCGGGCGGTCAGTTCAGCAGCACAGAAGGAGGACCATGGCAACTTACTGGTAGTAGTACCATAACACCAAAAAATTAACCAAGGTAGGCACTAGGCAGGTAGTAACTGTCTTTATAAAGGCAGGCATAGTTAACAACAGCACATGCAGCAGCCACTTCATGTCCCCCTGTGTCCGACAATAGGGGCCAGGAACTCACCTTCCACCCAAGCCTAGTTGATTTTCAGGAAGGTGAGTTTGTCCACAGAGGCGTGGGAGAGCCGAGAGCGCTTCTCTGTGACCACGCCACCGGCCGCACTAAAGCATCTCTCTGAGAGGACACTGGAAGGAGGGCAGGATAGGAGTTCCAGGGCGTACTGGGAAAGCTCGCTCCAGATGTCCAGTCTCTTGACCCAGTACTCCAAGGGGTCCACGGGGCTGTCGGTGTCATTGAGCCCGCTGGATGACCCCATATAGTCAGACACCATGGTGGTCAGTCGTTGCTTGTGCTCGTTGGTGGTGGATGCTGTGGCGGGCACCTCTGTTCTGGGCTGCTGCACTGCATACAGGCTCTTGCTTAGGGTCTTCGGGTCTCCGGGGCGCCAGTTGCTGCTGCTGCTGCTGCTGGTGGTTGTTGTTGTGCTGCTAGTGGCAATGGCAGGCACCTCTTGCTGGCTTGGGAGAGCAGTTACAGTGGGGGTGGAAGGCTGGGGGAATGCTTCCAGTAGTCTGCGCACAAGGGCCTCCTTCAACTCCCTTGTGCGTTGCTCGGTGGTGGATGGCGTCATTAAGTCTTCCAGCTTCCCTTTCAGACGGGGATCAAGCATCAAGGTAATCCAGATGTCCTCCCTTGAACGCATCTAGATCACCCGGGGGTCCCTGCGAAGGCAGCGCAACATGTGCACAGCCATGGGAAACAAGTGGGCCCTGCCAGCAAGATCTTCCTCGTCCTCGCCATTGTCCCATAACGCATGCCTGTCCTCTTCCTGTGCCATGTCGTTGTCCTCCTCAAACCGCCATCCACGTACAACGCCTGCTGCACTCTGCTCCTCCTCCTCCTCCTCATTCAGGTTAGGGACCTCCAACTCTTCCACTACCTGCTGTGAGCCCTCCTCTGAGCTGGACTGTGCTGCCATCTGCTCCTGTTCTTCCAACTGCCTCAGGGCTTCATCCCCACGCTCAATTAAATTGTCCATTGCCTGCTCCAGTAGACAAACCAAGGGCACCCACTGGCACACAGAGGCCCGCTCCTCACTGACCATCTTGGTTGCCTCCAGGAAGGGACTCAGCACCAGGCATACTTGCTGCATCAGTGTCCACTGAGTGGCAGTAATCATGGGGACTTGCTGGTTGCTGGGGACACTTGGGTCTAGCATGTAGGCCCTAAGAGCCAGCCTGTGCTGACACAGCCGCTCCAACATGGCCAGAGTCGAATTCCAGCGAACTGGCATGTCGATGATCATCCGATGTTGTGGCCTTCCATACTGCTGCTGTAAGGTGGACAAGAGTGCAGAGGCAGTGGCTGACAGGCGGAAAAAGCGTACCACCGCCCGGGCATCCTGCAGCAGCTCGCTCATCCCCTGGTAGGTGCGCAAGAAGCGCTGCACCACAAGATTGAGCACGTGGGCCAAGCAGGGGATGTGCTGGAGGTTTCCCTGCTGCACTGCTGCCACCAGGTTTTGCCCCGTTATCGGCTGCCACATACCCCACTTCCAGGCCTCTGGGGGTCAGCCACCTCCGCTCCTGCTTCCTGAGGGCGGCCAGGACGTTGGTGGCCATAAGCCTCTCCTTCCCCAGGGTCACCAATTTTAAAAGGGCTTGGCAGTGCCGAGGCTTGGCGCTGCTGCTGCCGAGGCGGTCTTGCTTTCCGGGTGCAGAGGGAGTGTCGTGACAGGACCCTTCTGCATCCCCCCTGATCCCGCGTGGTGGCACCACTAGCTGGGCTGATGCGCTCTTGTCCTCCCTCCCTTCCATCAGTGTCACCCAGTGGGCCGTAAAGGACAGGTAGCGACCTGTCCCAAATCTGCTACTCCACGAGTCCATGGTCACGTGGACCCGCTTGCCCACAGAGTAGTCCAGGGAACGGGCCACGTTCTCCACCGCAAACTTGTGGAGTGCTGGGATCGCGCTCCTGCTGAAATAGTGGCGACTGGGGACTTGCCACTCGGGGATGCCAAATTGGAGCAGCGTCCGCATGGCGCTCCCCTCCTACACCAGGGAGTAGGGAAGCAGCTGTGATGCCATGGCCCGGGCCAGCAAGACATTTAGTTTGCGGATCCGCCTGTGGCTTGGAGGCAGAGGCTTGGTCAGACCCTGAAAGGTGTCACTCAGCAGGGTCTGACGACGCTGGGATGCAGGGGAGACAGAGGAGAGAGACGAACACTGGCTGCCAGCCTCAATGTCTGTGTCCTGAGTAGCCGAGGTGGAAGAGCGCTTGCGTGCTACTACTGCTGCTGCTGTGGGGGATTCACGACGAGGGAGGGATGATGCTGCTGCGCTGGTGGGCCTTCTGCTCTCAGGAACCCCTGCCAGCAGTGCCTGCTTCCTCTTAAAGTCCGCATACTTGCGGCAGTGGCGGCTTCTCAGGTGGCCCTGGAGGGATGAGCTACCCATCTTGCTCAGACTTTTCCCACGGCTCAATCTTTTGCTGCATAACCTGCACACCGCATACCTTTTGTCATCAGTACATTCCTCAAAGCAATCCCACACTGGTGACTTTAATTTACTGCGGCCCCCACTAGCAGAGGGTGCAGCGGAACAATGTGTGGTAGTAGTTGCCGGGGGTTGCATGGTGGTGGTGCCGGCTGAAGCAGTGTCCTGTCTACTTCCTCCACGCCCACTGCTGCCGATGCCCCTGCCCCTGCCTGACATATGGCGATATCCTTGCCTAGGCCGAGGTGACTCGTCATCCTGCTCTGCCTCTGACCATTCTTCCATGGACTCAGCAGGCTGCACATAGTTAGGGTCCACAACGTCGTCATCATCAGCAGCATCTTCATAATCCAGCTCTTCCTCTGACTCCACCGCCTCCTCTTCTGTCCCTACATCCCCAGACACAGACCCCTCTTTTTCATCACCAGAACTCAACAACGCTTGTTATTGTGGCCCGATCTCAATCTCTGCCACATCAGTCCCCAGTAAGTCCTGAGCTTCTTGCATCAGCAGGTTCCCAGAAGCCGGACTGAGGGACAGAACGCTGTCATCCTGGGAGGGCTGCTGACCAGTGGGTGCTGGGGTGGATGTCACAACAAGCGTGGGACGTTGGCTGCTGCTGCTGCTTGGAGTGGTGCTCACAGTAGAGGTCTGGGAGGAAGTCATGATGTCCATGAGTACATCCCTTTCCTCTCACCCCGCGAAACCCTGCCAGACATGTTGCTAGTAATGAATCACTGGATGCAGTTGGCACAGTACAAGGTCACTGAAGGATGCAGTGGGCACAGTACAAGGTCACTGAAGGATGCAGTGGGCACAGTACAAGGTCACTGAAGGATGCAGTGGGCACAGCAGTGGGCACTGGATATACAACTAGGTCACTGAAGGATGCAGTGGGCACAGTACAAGGTCACTGAAGGATGCAGTGGGCACAGCAGTGGGCACTGGATATACAACTAGGTCACTGAAGGATGCAGTGGGCACAGTACAAGGTCACTGAAGGATGCAGTGGGCACAGCAGTGGGCACTGGATATACAACTAGGTCACTGAAGGATGCAGTGGGCAAAGTACAAGGTCAGTGAAGGATGCAGTGGGCACAGCAGTGGGCACTGGATATACAACTAGGTCACTGAAGGATGCAGTGGGCACAGTACAAGGTCACTGAAGGATGCAGTGGGCACAGCAGTGGGCACTGGATATACAACTAGGTCACTGAAGGATGCAGTGGGCACAGTACAAGGTCACTAAAGGATGCAGTGGGCACAGTACAAGGTCAGTGAAGGATGCAGTGGGCACAGCAGTGGGCACTGGATATACAACTAGGTCACTGAAGGATGCAGTGGGCACAGTACAAGGTCACTGAAGGATGCAGTGGGCACAGCAGTGGGCACTGGATATACAACTAGGTCACTGAAGGATGCAGTGGGCACACAAGGATGTCACACTGTGTAATGAGATGCTCATATGCCAGCGAGCGAGCAGTGGGCACTGGGCATGGCACAAGGTCACTGACAGAATGAATGAACACCGCTGGCAGAGAGTGGCGGCGCCGGCGGTGTGACTGGCTGCCTGCAAATAGTACAAGTGTATAACTGTCACTGGAATATACAAGTGAACACTGCAGTTGCACTAACCTGCCTGCCTGCACTACACACAGATAATCCCCACTCCCACTACACTGACTACACTGCAGCACTGAACCTGCCTGCACTACACACAGTTAAATAATCACTAGACTCCCACACTCCCACTACACTACACTGACTACAACTAACTACAGCAATCACTCACTGACTAGCTAACTGTGTACAGTATAAGAGCAGTGTTAGCAAAAAAAACGCTTTGTTTTTAACACAATAAATGCACTTGCTCAAACAACAATGGCCTGGAGATAATCCTCTCAGCACCACAGTCTAGCAAGGACAGAGCTTTTCCATCATGGCCGCCGCTTTATATTCAGGAGGGGAGGGCATAGCTCCCCTCCTGTGATTGGTTGCTAGGGCCTGGCTGGGGCACTCTGATTGGCCTACAATGTGTCACTTCCGCATAGTTTGACGCATTTCCGCAAACCACGACTTCAGCGCCGGGTTTCACGAGCGTGAATGTGGATTTCTGTTCGCATTCACGCGAAGCCGAAGTAGATTTTCGTGGTTGAAAATCTATTCACGGATTTTCGTGTCCGAGGCGGAATGCGTCAAAATGGTCGTGAATCCACGCGTAAGCGTGATCACGACCTGGCGGTGAGCACCACTGTTGAGTGAACTCACCTCACTGCATATAACTAGCTGTTGTGTTGAGTGAACTCACCTCTCTGCATATAACTACCATTGTGTTGAGTGAACTCACCTCTCTGGATATAACTAACTTTTGTCTTCAGTGAACTCACCTCACTGCATATAACTACCTTTGTTGAGTGAACTAACCTCACTGCATATAACTACCTTTGTTGAGTGAACTCATCTCTCTGCATATAACTACCTTTGTGTTGAGTGAACTCACCTCAGTGCATATAACTACCTTTTGTGTTCAGTGAACTCACCTCGCTGCATATAATAACTACCTTTGTTGAGTGAACTCACCTCACTGCATATAACTACCTTTTGTGTTGAGTGAACTCACCTCTCTGCATATAACTACCTTTGTGTTGAGTGAACTCACCTGTCTGCATACAACTACCTTTGTTGAGTGAACTCACCTCATTGCATATAACCAGTGGCATTCCTACCGCAGGGCGCAGAGGGGCGTGGTGCACCGGGTGCCAGACAGTTAGGGGGGTGTCGCCATGACCCCCCAATGATGCAGCCTGTAGGAGCCAGGAGGGGAAGAGCAGCGCTAGGAGGGGTGACAACAGGGATAGCGGCGGGGAGGGGGGACATATCCCCCCCTCCCTCACCTGGGTCCCCTCCTTCTGCCTCTCTTCCCCCCCAAAATGCGAGTAGTTGGCCGGTGGCATTGGGTAGCGAGCAGGCGGGTGCGGAGAATACTTACGTCACTTCCGCGTATCAGCCTGGAACGCTGCGTCGCCGTCACGTGCCTCTTCTGCGCCTCCAATCATTGGAGGCGCAGAAGAGGCACGTGACGACGACGCAGCATTCCAGGCTGATACGCGGAAGTAACGTGAGTATTCTCCGCGCCCGCCTGCTCGTCCTGTTTGCTGCCCGCTGCTCGCATTTTGGGGGGGGGGAAGAGAGGCAGAAGGAGGGGACCCAGGTGAGGGAGGGGGGGGATTTGTCCCCCCCTCCCCACCGCTATCCATGCTGTCACCCCTCCTTCTAGCTACACTGGGGGGGGGGGGGGCACTATACAATACAATACAATAATACAATAACATTTCTATAGCGCTTTTCTCCAATAGGACTCAAAGTGCTTAGGCTCTCTCAGATTCAGTAATTAGTAGGATGAAGTATTCACATAACAAAAGTTATATTTCTGCAAATGCCAGACTGAACAGGTGGGTTTTCAGTCTGGATTTAAACACGTCCAGGGATGGGGCTGTCCTGATCTGTTGAGGTAAGGAGTTCCAAAACGTAGGGGCAGCATGACAGAAGGATCTGGGACCAAAAGTTTCCAAGTGGACTCTGGGTATGACTAGATTATTATTATTATTATTATGCGGGGATTGCTACGCAGCTGTAACATACCTTTCATGTATCCAGGGCCTAGATTATTCAGGGATTTAAATGTCAGTAGGCCGATCTTAAATAGGACTCTCCATTCTATAGGTAGCCAGTGAAGGGAATGCAGGACTGGCGTTATGTGGCAGTGACGGGGTTGGTTGGTTAGCAGTCTGGCAGCAGTATTCTGTATCAGCTGTAGGCGGTACAAGACCTTTTTTGGAAGGCCAGTGTAGAGAGCATTGCAGTAGTCCAGTCGGGATGTGATGAAGGCGTGGACTAAGGTTGGCAGATCTTCTGGGGGTATGAGGTGCTACCTACAATGGGGGGGCCACTATACTGGGGGCCACTATACTACCTATACTGGGGGCCGCTATATGGGGGGGGGGGGGCACTATACTAGCTACACTGGGCCTGGGCTGGGGTCACTATACTAGCTATACCAGGGGCCACTATATTACCTATACTTGGGGGGGCACCATACCAGCTACAATGGAGGCCACTATACTAGCTACACTGGGAGCCATTATACTATCTAAACTGTGGGCCACTATACTAGCTATACTGGGGCAACTATGGGGGCCACTATATTACCTATACTGGAGGGCAGCTGTACGGGGGCCACTATACTAGCTACACTGGGGCAGCAACACTACCTACATTGGGGGCAGCAGCTATGCTGCCTATCCTGGGGGCAACTATACTAGCTATATTGGGGCAACTGTACTACCTTCACTGGGGGCAACTAGCTACCTATACTGGGGGCAACTGCTAGCTACCTATAGTGGGGGCAGTGGCTTCACCGGGGGGGTGCTTTGGGTGCTGAAGCAGCCCCTAATATTCTCCACACACCCCCCAGCGTGAACTGACTTTCAGCATCTAATAGATGCCGTTTCAGTTCACCGCAGCGGCAGAGCAGGGCTGCAGAGGATTGTGGGAGCTGCGCACCGGACGGAGGCCGGAACAGGAGTTCTGCTGCAGGTGAGCACATTTTTTTTAATTTACATTAGCAGCCAGGTGTATCGTTTATGTTCTGGCCAGGTCTGCTACACGATTGAAGTGTGTTCTGGACAGGTCTGCCACACGATTGCATGCATTTTCTGGGCAAATCTGCCGACATGATTGCATGTATTTTCTGGGCAAATCTGCCGACATGATTGCATGTATTTTCTGGGCAAATCTGCCGACAGATATGATTGCTAGAGATGTAGCGAATGGTTCCCGAACCGTTCGCCGGCGAACCGCTCTGTTACTCTGGGCCACTTACTACTTCCGGGTCGCAATGACCCGGAGTAGTACGCCTGCGCTGCCCGGCAGAGCGCGTCCTAGATCGCGCTCCTGTTGCCGGGCACTCTCTGCGCATGAGCGTGACGTCACTCATGACGTCACGCACATGCGCAGATAGTGCCCGGCAACGGGAGCGCGATCTAGGACGCGCTCCGCCGGGCAGCGCATACGTACTACTCCGGGTCATTGCGACCCGGAAGTAGTAAGAGGCCCAGAAAGGTTCGCCAGGCGAACGGTTCGGGCCATCACTAATGATTGCATGTATTTTCTGGGCAAATCTGCCAACATGATTGAACGTATTCTCTGGGCAAATCTGCACACATTACGTGTATTTTCTTGAGAAAACCTGCACAATTATGTGAATGTTCTGGGGAAAGGGTCACCAAAACTTGGGTCCACTGTCTTTGCATTGCACTTTTGAAGGGAACCCGAGGTGAGAATAATATTGAGGCTGCCATATTTATCTCCTTTTAAGCAATACCAGTTGCCTGGCTGCCATGCTGGTCCTCTGCCTCTAATTCTTTCAACCATAGACCCTGAACAAGCATGCTTGTTTCTGGTGTGATTCAGTTCACTACTGCAGCCAAATAGATCAGCAGGGCTTGCAGGCAACTAGTATTGTTTAAAAGGAAATAAATATGGCAGCCTCCATATCACTTTCAACCCGGGTTCACGTTAAATTACAGTTAGCTCCGCCCTCATCCAGTCATGGCCACACCCATTTTTTTGCTTCGGCGTGATATAGCCCCACCCATTTTTTGCCCCTTTACTTTTGGGGGGTGGGGGGGGGTGTCTTATAATACCCAGCACCGGGTGTCAAATGCCCTAGGTACGCCACTGCATATAACTACATTTTGTGTTCAGTGAACTCACCTCACTGCATATAATAACTACCTTTGTTGAGTGAACTCACCTCTCTGCATAGAACTACCTTTGTGTTGAGTGAACTCACCTCACTGCATATAACTACCTTTTGTGTTGAGTGAACTCACCTCTCTGCATATAACTACCTTTGTTGACTGAACTCACCTCACTGCATATAACTACCTTTTGTGTTGAGTGAACTCACCTCACTGCATATAACTACCTTTGTTGAGTGAACTCACCTCTCTGCATATAACTACCTTTGTGTTGAGTGAACTCACCTCTCTGCATATAACTACCTTTGTTGAGTGAACTCACCTCACTGCATATAACTACCTTTGTTGAGTGAACTCACCTCAGTGCATATAACTACCTTTTGTGTTCAGTGAACTCACCTCACTGTATATAATAACTACCTTTGTTGAGTGAACTCACCTTACTGCATATAACTACCTTTTGTGTTGAGTGAACTCACCTCAGTGCAAATAACTACCTTTTGTGTTAGTGAACTCACCTCATTGCATATAATAACTACCTTTGTTGAGTGAACTCACCTCTCTGCATATAACTACCTTTGTTGAGTGAACTCACCTTACTGCATATAACTCCCTTTGGGTTGAGTGAACCCACCTCACTGCATATACCTAGCATCCCCCCGAGATGGACAAAATTGACAAACCAGGTAGAGGAAGAGGTAGAGGCAGACCCAGAGGAAGGCCACCTGGCACCGGCAGGTCTGTGCAAGGTGGTGTTGCTGTTATTTTGTGCCGACCAGGTCCAAAGTACAGTGCTCAAAAGAAGGCACGTGCCATCACTTCCCAAAATTGTGAGGACGTGCTTAAATATTTAACACAGAACACCTCATCTCCCGCAGCCACCAGCGCTACAACAAGCACCACATCCGCTGCATTTGACACTTCGCAGGAGTTATTTGGTGGTGGTGAAATCACTGATTCACAGCCACTACTGCAACAACAAGAAGAAGGCGCAGGTACACCACCTCATACGTCTGAGTTAGGTGGCGATAGTATGGACGTAACGTGTGAGGAGGGGGATGATGAAGCACCTGATGTTGGTGCAGTTGTGGAGGTGTCTGAGGAAAGCAAAGTTGGGCAGGAGGATTAGGACGACGATTATACGGATGCCACGTATGTTCCCAATAGAGGAGATGACCAGGGGGACAGTTCAGAGGGGGAGCCAGAGAGGAGTAGGAGGAGAAGAGTCCATGAAAGAAGCAGAGGGGGCAGTGTCCGGCGCCATGTTTTGCCAGCTATGGACAGCCAGCCAACATGCCCTTCAAGGTCACCTGCTGATGCCACCGTAGTGCCATCTCTCCAGGGGGGCTCAGCGGTTTGGAAATTTTTTAACGTGTGTTCCTCAGATCGGAGCAAAGACATCTGTTCTCTCTGCCTCCAAAAATTGAGCCGTGGAAAGGCCAACACTCACATAGGGACAAGTGCCTTACGAAGGCACCTGGAGAAAAGGCACAAACAGCAATGGGAAGAACACCAGAGGAAAAGCAGCACCTAAAAGACAAGCCACCCTCCTTCTCCTCTTCCTCCTTCAGGTGCATCGTCTTCATCTTCAGCTTTCTCCCTTGCACCTTCACAGCCACCCTCCTCCACACCGCCTGTGCCCTTGAGCAGTTCCTGCTCCTCTGCCCACAGCAGTAGCCAGGTGTCCGTGAAGGAAGTCTTTGAGCGAAATAAGCCCATTTCTGCCAGTCACCCTCTTGCCCGGTGTCTGACAGCAGGCGTGGCGGAACTATTAGCTCGCCAGCTATTACCATACAAGCTGGTGGAGTTAGAGGCTTTCTGTAAATTTGTGGCCATTGGGACACCGCAGTGGAAGATACCAGGCCGCACTTATTTTTCACGAAAGGCCATACCCAAACTGTACCGTGCAGTTCAGAGGCAAGTGGTGTCATCTCTTGCGAAGAGCGTTGGGTCAAGGGTCCACTTGACCACGGATGCCTGGTCTGCCAAGCACGGGCAGGGCTGCTACATTACGTACACAGCCCATTGGGTCAACCTGGTGACCGATGGCAAGCAGGGAGTACGTGGCTGCGCAGCGGACCAACTTGTGGCACCTCCACGGCTTGCAGGCAGGCCTCCTGCCACCTCCTCTCCTTCTCCTCCTGCTACATCCTCTTCGCTGTCATCCTCCTCCTTGGCTGAGTGGCAGTTAAACTCTAGCGGTGCTGCCATCTCCTCCTCTCCAGCTACACAGCCCCATCTCCCCAAAACCTACGCTGCATGCCAGGTACGACGGTGTCACGCCATTTTAGACATGTTTTGCCTCAAAGAGGAGAGTCACACTGGACCAGCTCTCCTGGCTGCTCTTAACAAAGAGGTGGAGCAATGGCTGACCCCGCACCAGCTGGAGATCGGCAACGTGGTGTGTGACAATGGCAGCAATCTCATTTCGGCATTGAATTTGGGAAAGCTGACACATGTACCGTGCATGGCACATGTGCTGAATCTGGTCGTGCAAAGATTTGTGTCAAAGTACCAAGGCTTAGAGGACGTCCTGAAGCAGGCCAGGAAGTTGTGTGGGCATTTCGGGCGGTCTTACACTGCCATGGCACGCTTTGCGGACATTCAGCGTACAAACAACTTGCCGGTGAGACGCCTGATTTGCGATAGCCTGACTCGCTGGTATTCCACCCTGCTCATGTTCTCTCACCTGCTAGACCAGGAGAAAGCCGTCACCCAGTACCTGTATAATTACAGTAGAAGGACACAATCTGGGAAGATGGGGATGTTGTGGCCCAACAGCTGGACAATGATGCGAAATGCATGCAAGACCATGAAGCCGTTTGAGGAGGTGACCAACCTGGTGAGTTGCGCTGAAGGCACCATCAGCGACTTGATCCCCTAAGCTTACTTCCTGGAGCGTGCCGTGCGTCGAGTGGTGGATGAAGCTGTGGAGGAGCGTGAACAGGAACAGTTACGGCAGGAGGACTCGTGGGAGTGATTTTCATCCGAACCAGATGTTTCCTCGACACTTGCGGCAGTACAGAGGGGGGAGGAGGAGGAAGAGGAGGAGTAGTGTGGGGAAGGAGGGGAGTCAGACTCGAATGAGGAAGGTGTTTCTGTGGAGGAGGAATAGGCGGCGGCAGAAGAACAACCGCAGCAGCTGTCACAGGGGGCTTCTGCTGCTCCACGTTCCCGTGGTATTGTTCGTGGCTGGGGGGAGGAAGAGGAGTTGCGTGACATCACTGAGGAAGAGCTAGAGGAGATGGAGAGTACGTCTGGATCCAACTTTGTGCAGATGGCTTCTTTCATGTTCTCCAGCCTGTTGAGGGACCCCCGTATCAAAAAACTCAAGGGGAATGACCTGTACTGGGTGGCAACGCTACTAGACCCTCGGTACAGGCACAAAGTGGCAGACCAGTTATCAACTCAACACAAGGCGGAAAGGATGCAGCACTTGCAGAACAAGCTGTCAATGATGCTTTACAATGCGTTTAAGGGTGATGTGACAGGACAATGCAATAAAGGTACCACTGGCAGTAATCCTCCTCCTCCCAAGTCCATGCAGGCAAGGACAGGACGCTCCAGCGATCTCGGGGTGATGTCGGACATGCGGACATTCTTTAGTCCAACGCCTCGCAGTAGCCCTTCCGGATCCACCCTCCACCAACGCCTGGACCGGCAGGTAGCTGACTACCTGGCCTTAAGTGTGGATGTAGACACTGCGAGCAGCGACGATGAATCCTTGGACTACTGGGTGCGCAGGCTTGACCTGTGGCCAGAGAGGTCCCAATTTGCCATCCAACTTCTCTCTTGCAAGCGTCCTGTTAGAAAGGACCTTCAGTGCAGCTAGAGGCATTGTCACTGAGAAGAGAAGTCGCTTAAGTCACAACAGTGTTAAGTACCTCACCTTTATCAAAATGATTGAGGCATGGATCCCGCTATACTAATTTTTCTGCTGCGTGTACATGCCCGCCTAAATTTTTCTGCCTGCACAGCGGGCGGCTGCAACAAAAAAAAAAAGGCATGTACATGTGCCCATCCCCCTTCATGATCATTACCTTGCCGCAGTGAAGGGGCTTGCGTATCACAATGAAGCAATGACCGCCGGCTATATGAGTGTCTCGGGTGGGGGTGGCACACCAAAGATAATAAGGTCGTTGTTTCATTGTGGTCAGACCAAATTTGATCAGCTGGACAGTCACTGTTCTGTCATTCAGCTACATCAGCAGGGCGACCATATGGGCTGTAAAGCCACCGTCACCTGCACTCTCGTCATGGTGCGCACCAGTCCAGCATGGCCGTCACTACACAAACGGCTGTTTGCAGTCACTGCATACCTTTCACTCCATCTGTGACTGCACATTGTATTATACCTGGCAGTCAGTGCATAACATAACTTGCACTTGAATGGATGGCAGACTTGCCCTCCATAACTGATTCCCGTTAAAGGATTTAACGTTGATTCATTACAATTAGGGCCTAAAAAGTCCTCCTGAGTCCTGTATTGTTATTTTTAGTCACTACCTCGGAGTGGGCATGCCTTCCTGCTGACCTTCTTGCCTGGATGTGTGGTGGTAGCCGTTTCTTAGGCTCCAACTCCGGAACGCAATAGAAACCGGATTCCCCGGACATTTCCCGTGGTCAGGCACCATGGTACTGAGGCTATAGTACCATCTGCAGTTTCACACAATTGAAAAAAATGGCAAACTTGCCCTCCATAAAACATTCTTGGCAAATGCTTTCGACTTGGTTTGTCTTCCGCTGGGTCAAGGGTCCATCTGACCATAGATGCCTGGTCTGCAAAGTACGGTCAGGGCAGGTACAGCATGGGTCTCAGCAGGCTCCCACTTCGGACCGGAATCGAACCTTGATTCCCCCGCCATTACCCGTGGTGACAATGGCAGACTTGCCCTCCATAACTGATTCCCGTTAAAGGATTTAAAGTTGATATATTACAATTAGGGTCTCAAAAGTCCTCCTGAGTCCTGTATTGTTATTTTTGGTCAATACCTCGGGGCGGGCATGCCTTCCTGCTGCCCTCCTTGGATGTGTAGTGGTAGCCGTATCTCAGGCTCCACACCGGATTCCATCCCTCATTCCCCGGCCATTACCCGGGGTCACAAATGGCAGACTTCACCGCCTCCATATGATTCTCGTGAAAGGAATGTGGTGTCATCTTTGCCCGCCATAACTGGTTCTCGTTAAAGGATTTAAAGTACATTCATTTCAAATACAGCAAGCCCTCGAAAGTCCTCCTGTATTGCTATTTTTGGTCACTACCTCGGGGCAGGCATGCCTTCCTGCTGCCCTCCTTGGATGTGTAGTGGTAGCCGTTTCTCTGGCTCCACACCGGATTCAAACCCTCCTTCCCCGGCCATTACCCGGGCTCGCAATGGCAGACTTGCCCGCCTCCATAGGATTCTCATTGTAGCGGTACTGAAAAAGTACACAGCAAGTAGAAAATGTAATAAAAAAAAATGCCATGGAAAGTTGATAAGGAAGTCACACATTACCCGACATCACTGAGTGAGGAAGAGCAATCTCGCCATGTTGCGCAGTAGTCCAGCACGGCCGTCACTACACAAACAGCTGGTTGCGGTGCGTAACACAGTGAGTTGGGTGTGTCAGTGTGAAGCAGTACACTAATTACACTACCTGATTGATGTATACACATGCAAGCAGTGGTGCTCACCGCCAGGTCGTGATCACGCTTACGCGTGGATTCACAACCATTTTGACGCATTCCGCCTCGGACATGCTAAGCCGTGAATAGATTTTCAACCACGAAAATCTACTTCGGCTTCGCGTGAATGCGGACAGAAATCCGCATTCACGCTCGTGAAACCCGGTGCTGAAGTCGTGGTTTGCGGAAATGCGTCAAACTATGCGGAAGTGACACATTGCAGGCCAATCAGAGTGCCCCAGCCAGGCCCTAGCAACCAATCACAGGAGGGGAGCTATGCCCTCCCCTCCTGAATATAAAGCGGCGGCCATGATGGAAAAGCTCTGTCCTTGCTAGACTGTGGTGCTGAGAGGATTATCTCCAGGCCATTGTTGTTTGAGCAAGTGCATTTATTGTGTTAAAAACAAAGCGTTTTTTTTGCTAACACTGCTCTTATACTGTACACAGTTAGCTAGTCAGTGAGTGATTGCTGTAGTTAGTTGTAGTCAGTGTAGTGTAGTGGGAGTGTGGGAGTCTAGTGATTATTTAACTGTGTGTAGTGCAGGCAGGTTCAGTGCTGCAGTGTAGTCAGTGTAGTGGGAGTGGGGATTTTATGTGTGTAGTGCAGGCAGGCAGGTTAGTGCAGCTGCAGTGTTCACTTGCATATTCCAGTGACAGTTATACACTTGTACTATTTGCAGGCAGCCAGTCACACCGCCGGCGCCGCCACTCTCTGCCAGCGCTGTTCATTCATTCTGTCAGTGACCTTGTGCCGTGCCCAGTGCCCACTGCTCGCTCGCTGGCATATGAGCATCTCATTACACAGTGTGACATCCTTGTGTGCCCACTGCATCCTTCAGTGACCTGGTTGTATATCCAGTGCCCACTGCTGTGCCCACTGCATCCTTCAGTGACCTTGTACTGTGCCCACTGCATCCTTCAGTGACCTAGTTGTATATCCAGTGCCCACTGCTGTGCCCACTGCATCCTTCAGTGACCTTGTACTGTGCCCACTGCATCCTTCAGTGACCTAGTTGTATATCCAGTGCCCACTGCTGTGCCCACTGCATCCTTCAGTGACCTTGTACTGTGCCCACTGCATCCTTCAGTGACCTAGTTGTATATCCAGTGCCCACTGCTGTGCCCACTGCATCCTTCAGTGACCTTGTACTGTGCCCACTGCATCCTTCAGTGACCTAGTTGTATATCCAGTGCCCACTGCTGTGCCCACTGCATCCTTCAGTGACCTTGTACTGTGCCCACTGCATCCTTCAGTGACCTAGTTGTATATCCAGTGCCCACTGCTGTGCCCACTGCATCCTTCAGTGACCTTGTACTGTGCCCACTGCATCCTTCAGTGACCTAGTTGTATATCCAGTGCCCACTGCTGTGCCCACTGCATCCTTCAGTGACCTTGTACTGTGCCCACTGCATCCTTCAGTGACCTAGTTGTATATCCAGTGCCCACTGCTGTGCCCACTGCATCCTTCAGTGACCTTGTGCAGTGCCCACTGCATCCTTCAGTGACCTAGTTGTATATCCAGTGCCCACTGCTGTGCCCACTGCATCCTTCAGTGACCTTGTACTGTGCCCACTGCATCCTTCAGTGACCTTGTACTGTGCCCACTGCATCCTTCAGTGACCTAGTTGTATATCCAGTGCCCACTGCTGTGCCCACTGCATCCTTCAGTGACCTTGTACTGTGACCACTGCATCCTTCAGTGACCTTGTACTGTGCCCACTGCATCCTTCAGTGACCTAGTTGTATATCCAGTGCCCACTGCTGTGCCCACTGCATCCTTCAGTGACCTTGTACTGTGCCCACTGCATCCTTCAGTGCCGTTGTACTGTGCCTGGTGCATCCTTCAGTGACCTTGTACTGTGCCCACTGCATCCAGTGATTCATTACTAGCAACATGTCTGGCAGGGTTTCGCGGGGTGAGAGGAAAGGGAGTTCAATTGCCTCAGCCACTTCTGGGACTGCCCCACGTCCAGGGAGAGGACGCCCAGCTGTACGTGGTCGTGATGCAGCAGAAAGGGGGGCAACTAAGCCTGGGCCGAGTCAGCGGACGCCATTGTCCAAATATTTTAAAGTTTCTGGTCCCCGTGTGGTGGTTGAGCAAATGGAACCTGACGTACTCATGGACATCATGACTTCCTCCCAGACCTCTACTGTGAGCACCACTCCAAGCAGCAGCAGCAGCAGCAGCCAATGTCCCACGCTTGTTGTGACATCCACCCCAGCACCCACTGGTCAGCAACCCTCCCAGGATGACAGCGTTCTGTCCCTCAGTCCGGCTTCTGGGAACCTGCTGATGCAAGAAGCTCAGGACTTACTGGGGACTGATGTGGCAGAGATTGAGATCGGGCCACAATCACAAGCGTTGTTGAGTTCTGGTGATGAAGAAGAGGGGTCTGTGTCTGGGGATGTAGGGACAGAAGAGGAGGCGGGGGAGTCAGAGGAAGAGCTGGATTATGAAGATGCTGCTGATGATGACGACGTTGTGGACCCTAACTATGTGCAGCCTGCTGAGTCCGTGGAAGAATGGTCAGAGGCAGAGCAGGATGACGAGTCACCTCGGCCTAGGCAAGGATATCGCCATATGTCAGGCAGGGGCATCGGCAGCAGTGGGCGTGGAGGAAGTAGACAGGACACTGCTTCAGCCGGCACCACCACCATGCAACCCCCGGCAACTACTACCACACATTGTTCCGCTGCACCCTCTGCTAGTGGGGGCCGCAGTAAATTAAAGTCACCAGTGTGGGATTGCTTTGAGGAATGTACTGATGACAAAAGGTATGCGGTGTGCAGGTTATGCAGCAAAAGATTGAGCCGTGGGAAAAGTCTGAGCAAGATGGGTACCTCATCCCTCCAGGGCCACCTGAGAAGCCGCCACTGCCGCGAATATGCGGACTTTAAGAGGAAGCAGGCACTGCTGGCAGGGGTTCCTGAGAGCAGAAGGCCCACCAGCGCAGCAGCATCATCCCTCCCTCAGGGTCGTGAATCCCCCACAGCAGCAGCAGTAGTAGCACGCAAGCACTCTTCCACCTCGGCTACTCAGGACACAGACATTGAGGCTGGCAGCCAGTGTTCGTCTCTCTCCTCTGTCTCCCCTGCATCCCAGCGTCGTCAGACCCTGCTGAGCGACACCTTTCAGGGTCTGACCAAGCCTCTGCCTCCAAGCCACAGGCGGATCCGCAAACTAAATGGCTTGCTGGCCCGGGCCATGGCATCACAGCTGCTTCCCTACTCCCTGGTGCAGGAGGGGAGCGCCATGCGGACGCTGCTCCAATTTGGCATCCCCGAGTGGCAAGTCCCCAGTCGCCACTATTTCAGCAGGAGCGCGATCCCAGCACTCCACAAGTTTGCGGTGGAAAACATGGCCCGTTCCCTGGACTACTCTGTGGGCAAGCGGGTCCACGTAACCATGGACTCGTGGAGTAGCAGATTTGGGACAGGTCGCTACCTGTCCTTTACGGCCCACTGGGTGACACTGATGGAAGGGAGGGAGGACAAGAGCGCATCAGCCCAGCTAGTGGTGCCACCACGCGGGATCAAGGGGGATGCAGAAGGGTCCTGTCACGACACTCCCTCTGCACCCGGAAAGCAAGCCCGCCTCGGCAGCAGCAGCGCCAAGCCTCGGCACTGCCAAGCCCTTTTAAAATTGGTGACTCTGGGGAAGGAGAGGGTTACGGCCACCAACGTCCTGGCCGCCCTCAGGAAGCAGGAGCGGAGGTGGCTGACCCCCAGAGGCCTGGAAGTGGGGTATGTGGCAGCCGATAACGGGGCCAACCTGGTGGCAGCAGTGCAGCAGGGAAACCTCCAGCACATCCCCTGCTTGGCCCACAAGCTCAATCTTGTGGTGCAGCGCTTCTTGCGCACCTACCAGGGGATGAGCGAGCTGCTGCAGGATGCCCGGGCGGTGGTACGCTTTTTCCGCCTGTCAGCCACTGCCTCTGCACTCTTGTCCACCTTACAGCAGCAGTATGGAAGGCCACAACACCGGATGATCATCGACATGCCAGTTCGCTGGAATTCGACTCTGGCCATGTTGGAGCGGCTGTGTCAGCACAGGCTGGCTCTTAGGGCCTACATGCTAGACCCAAGTGTCCCCAGCAACCAGCAAGTCCCCATGATTACTACCACTCAGTGGACACTGATGCAGCAAGTATGCCTGGTGCTGAGTCCCTTCCTGGAGGCAACCAAGATGGTCAGTGAGGAGCGGGCCTCTGTGTGCCAGTGGGTGCCCTTGGTTTGTCTACTGGAGCAGGCAATGAACAATTTAATTGAGCGTGGGGATGAAGCCCTGAGGCAGTTGGAAGAACAGGAGCAGATGGCAGCACAGTCCAGCTCAGAGGAGGGCTCACAGCAGGTAGTGGAAGAGTTGGAGGTCCCTAACCTGAATGAGGAGGAGGAGGAGGAGCAGAGTGCAGCAGGCATTGTACGTGGATGGCGGTTTGAGGAGGACAACGACATGGCACAGGAAGAGGACAGGCATGCGTTATGGGACAATGGCGAGGACGAGGAAGATCTTGCTGGCAGGGCCCACTTGTTTCCCATGGCTGTGCACATGTTGCGCTGCCTTCGCAGGGACCCCCGGGTGATCCGGATGCGTTCAAGGGAGGACATCTGGATTACCTTAATGCTTGATCCCCGTCTGAAGGGGAAGCTGGGAGACTTAATGACGCCATCCACCACCGAGCAACGCACAAGGGAGTTGAAGGAGGCCCTTGTGCGCAGACTACTGGAAGCATTCCCCCAGCCTTCCACCCCACTGTAACTGCTCTCCCAAGCCAGCAAGAGGTGCCTGCCATTGCCACTAGCAGCACAACAACAACCACCAGCAGCAGCAGCAGCAACTGGCGCCCCGGAGACCTGAAGAGCCTAAGCAAGAGCCTGTATGCAGTGCAGCAGCCCAGAACCGAGGTGCCAGCCACAGCATCCACCACCAACCAGCACAAGCAACGACTGACCACCATGGTGTCTGACTATATGGGGTCATCCAGCGGGCTCAATGACACCGACAGCCCCGTGGACCCCTTGGAGTACTGGGTCAAGAGACTGGACATCTGGAGCGAGCTTTCCCAGTACGCCCTGGAACTCCTATCCTGCCCTCCTTCCAGTGTCCTCTCAGAGAGATGCTTTAGTGCGGCCGGTGGCGTGGTCACAGAGAAGCGCTCTCGGCTCTCCCACGCCTCTGTGGACAAACTCACCTTCCTGAAAATCAACTAGGCTTGGGTGGAAGGTGAGTTCCTGGCCCCTATTGTCGGACACAGGGGGACATGAAGTGGCTGCTGCATGTGCTGTTGTTAACTATGCCTGCCTTTATAAAGACAGTTACTACCTGCCTAGTGCCTACCTTGGTTAATTTTTTGGTGTTATGGTACTACTACCAGTAAGTTGCCATGGTCCTCCTTCTGAGCTGCTGAACTGACCGCCCGCTTTGTCCTCCTGACTCAGTCGCTACTACACTCTGCGTTCACACTGCCCGGGTCACTGGGTGCATTTAATTTTTTGGCCAGCACTATGACGCTGTGCTGCTACTACTAGCACCAGTATGTTGCCATGGTCCTTCTGTGCTACTGAACTGACCGCCCGCATTGTCCTCCTCCTCCGGACTCAGTCGCTTCCACCAATGTACTCTGTCTGCGTTATCACTGCCCGGGCCACCGGGTGCATTTAAATTTTTGTCCAGCACTATGACGCTGTGCTGCTACTACTACCACCCGTATGTTGCCATGGTCCTTCTGTGCTGCTGCTGCTGCTGAACTGAACGCCCGCTTTGTCCTCCTCCTCCTCCTGACTCAGTCGCTACCACGGTACCACCAATGCACTCTGTCTGCGTTATCACTGCCCGGGTCACCGGGTGCATTTAATTTTTTGGCCAGCACTATGACGCTGTGCTGCTACTACTACCACCAGTATGTTGCCATGGTCCTTCTGTGCTGCTGCTGCTGCTGCTGAACTGAACGCCCGCTTTGTCCTCCTCCTCCTCCTGACTTAGTCGCTACCACGGTACCACCAATGCACTCTGTCTGCGTTATCACTGCCCGGGTCACCGGGTGCATTTAATTTTTTGGCCAGCACTATGACGCTGTGCTGCTACTACTACCACCAGTATGTTGCCATGGTCCTTCTGTGCTGCTGCTGCTGCTGAACTGAACGCCCGCTTTGTCCTCCTCCTCCTCCTGACTCAGTCGCTACCACGGTACCACCAATGCACTCTGTCTGCGTTATCACTGCCCGGGTCACCGGGTGCATTTAATTTTTTGGCCAGCACTATGACGCTGTGCTGCTACTACTACCACCAGTATGTTGCCATGGTCCTTCTGTGCTGCTGCTGCTGCTGCTGCTGAACTGAACGCCCGCTTTGTCCTCCTCCTCCTCCTGACTTAGTCGCTACCACAGTACCACCAATGCACTCTGTCTGCGTTGTCACTGCCCGGGTCACCGGGTGCATTTAATTTTTTGGCCAGCACTATGACGCTGTGCTGCTACTACTACCACCAGTATAGCAGAGGCGCCAGCAGGATAAAAGTGGATAAAAACTTTAAAATTTGCTGGGAGGAAGTGGTGGACTTACCTCCATAAAGCAGACACGAAAGACTGTCTGAATAGTAGTCACATTTATTAATTAGTACCCCAAAATGTTGCTCTTACATTTTTATGTTGCTCTTACATGTCTATTGATGCTTGTGTCTTAGGACCGGGTCATAACTTTTTGGTCCACTAGATGGCAGCTAAATACTTTTACACATCAATCCCTCTGTCAAATATACTAATTTTATTCCCACTGGATCGAATCATTATATTTATTTAAATCTTGAAAAAGACCTTTGCATATTCTTTTTTACTTAATTTATTCTTTTGCCCATTTACAGCATCCAAACACCAATGAGTAGAGAATGCACCAGCTGGGATTTGAACCCTGGTCGCCCATGTCAAAGGCAGTGCCCTTAACCAGTACTCTATTCAGCTAGTACACTATTTAGCTGCACATTTGGTAACCATGATACCTGTATCCGCCCCCCAACTACCCAATACACCGAACACAGGTGGCGAGAACCCATTGGCTACTCACAAGCCCGCCCTAACCCCACCCTCCCTTCCCAAAAACCCAATTCACTGAACACAGGTGGCGAGAGCCCATTGGCTGCTCGCACACTCACCCTAACCCCGCCCACCAAATACCTCCCATACATCTAATTGGCCCTTTTAGCAAGAACCTGTATATATAAGGAGCTGATCGTCCTCACCACTTCACTGAGGCGCTACACCTGCTATTGCTGAAATTCTGGTGAGTTCTTTATGTTATTTTATTTGCACACTTTACCCTGTATTTCTGGCCCCCTGTTCTCTTCTCAATGCTCTATTACCCATTACTCTTGCTGACATATACACTTTTCCATTACCAATACCACTCATTGCAAATCTGTGTAAAATAACACCCCATAGCCCATTACTATCACGAGCACCATAGCCTCTACCCCCTATTGTCTACTTGCACACCCAACTCTTTTATGCCATCTCCACGAAGCTATTTATTTCATATTGTATGCTTTATGATATGCAATATATTAATATGCAAATTTGCAGAATTTACTATAGCATAATGTACTGTCTCTTGTCTACAGTCTTGTCCCCATTTTTATTGCCTGATGAAGCGGGCTGGGCCTGCGAAACGCGTTGCACTGTTTTGGGGTACTAATTAATAAATGTGACTACTATTCAGACAGTCTTTCGTGTCTGCTTTATGGAGGTAAGTCCACCACTTCCTCCCAGCAAATTTTTAAAGTTATCCACTTTTATCCTGCTGGCGCCTCTGTTCTCCTACTGCTATACCGTGTCCACCCCTGGTGGAGGGGTGATCTACCCCCTTTCGCATCTACAGAGAGCGACTTCTTATCCCTGAGTGAGGACAGGTCTAATCTCCTCACCTGCCTATACGGTGGTTGCCTGTGTGGTAACCCATGTTTGTGAGTATAATTTTCTCACGATAACCTTTACTTCATTTATGCTTAACATACTACACTATATTGGGCTCTCGGTTTCTCTACACTACCACCAGTATGTTGCCATGGTCCTTCTGTGCTGCTGCTGCTGCTCAACTGACCGCCTGCATTGTCCTCCTCCTCCTGACGGGTGTTCACACTGCCCGGGTCACCGGGTGCATTTAATTTTTTGGCCAGCACTATGACGCTGTGCTGCTACTACTACCACCAGTATGTTGCCATGGTCCTTCTGTGCTGCTGAATTGACCGCCGGCATTGTCCTCCTCCTCCTGACTCACTCGCTTCCACCAATGTACTCTGTCTGCGTTCACACTGCCCGGGTCACCGGGTGCATTTAATTTTTTGGCCAGCACTATGACGCTGTGCTGCTACTACTACTACCAGTATGTTGCCGTGGTCCTTCTGTGCTGCTGAACTGACCGCCCGCATAGTCCTTCTCCTGACTCAGTCGCTACCACCACTGCACTCTGCGTTCACACTGCCCGTGTCCACTGACAACTCTGCTGCGGTGTCATTGCTAATTGCTGCAAAAAAAAAAAAAAAAAAAAATTACAAAAACCTCTCTGGGGCCTTTTTGGCGTCAGCCACTCATCCTCCTCCAGCGGTACCTTCGCCGCCAAGTGCCATTGGAACTCGCCTTCACCTCTTTGACTGCTTAACGCGTATATCCCTTTTTAAAACCACTTATTACCAATTAATAGCCCCATTTAAAGTGTTGATTTCACTTTAAAATCCATTTTCTCTAGAAAAAAAAAATGTTTTGGAATTTTTTATGTTGAAGTTATGTTGCCCCTTATCACCTTGATAATCCATGCAATTTGGGGGATTGTAGCATGTATGGGGGCTTTGTTATTAACGTTAAAAGAAAATCCGCCTCCGGGTGGGAATCCACGCGTGATTACGCCATTCACGGCAGGTAATCCGCGTGGACGCGGACGAAAATCCGCATGCGGCGGGGCCGAATGCGGATTTTTTTTTTTTTGCAACCACGCGGATTGCCGAATTCGTGGATGAGGCACATCCGAGCATCCCTGCATGCAAGATGTTTTAAAGCATGTTAGGCCTGCAAATTAGCATTCAATGGGATTTCTGCCCATAAAACGCTGCTTTGCGTCAAATCCAGATTTTTCCCCGGGACTGTTGCCGTCTATTCCACTACGCCATGCCCCCCTCCAGGTGTTAGAGCCCTTGAAACATCTTTCCCATCACTTTTATGGTCAGCATAAGTGTTTCTAGTTTTCCAAGTTTGCCTCCCCATTGAAGTCTATTGCGGTTCGCGAAAGTTTGCGCGAACCGAACCTTCCGCGGAAGTTCGCGAACAGGGTTTGCGAGCCAAAAATCGGAGGTTCGGCCCATCTCCACTTAGGAAGAGTTCAGGGAAATGGAATAAAGGGGGCTAAAAAACAAAACCTAAAGGGATGTTTATTAAAAATCTATTCTACACAAAAGTTAAAAAGATTATTTGTAAAGCATCCCTGCATTTTTTAATATGAAGCAACATCACATACTATTTCCTAGCAACTCTTGCAGCCAGCTCCGGAAACAGCTATGGCTGCGAACCAGTCTGTGAATTTCTGAACTTTAACTGTGTGCAGCGTGTCTACACATTTCATGCAAACATTTCATGCATGCATGTGGTTGTTTTTGTTAAGCAAGTCCATGATTACTATGTCCAAGTAAACATTGATTTATTTGGGCAGTGCCTTCACAGAATGAGTGTTCACTCTCCCTCTTATATTTTTTCAATAGGAGGGGGTGAGGATATAATAACTACTCACATTCCCAAACAGGATTCTACATTGTAGTAGGGGAATTATAGAAGGAGAGAAATTCAATGTTGAAAAATGTAAAGTCATGCATTTTGGTTGTACCAATGGTCTAGCACCATACAAAATAAATGGATTACAGTTGGGGACATCAAACTTGGAGAAGTACTTAGGAGTACTCATCGACAACAAGTTAAATAATCGTAATCAATGCCAAGCCACTGCAGCTAAAGCTAACAAACTTTTGGGATGCATTAAAAGGGAAATAAAAACTTGATATGCTAGCATAATATTGCCCCTATTTAACTCTCTAGTAAGACCACATCTGGAATATGGAGTTCAGTTCTGGGCACCACATTACAGGAAAGATATTGCAGTTTTAGAGCAGGTGCAGACAGGGGCGTAACTAGAAATCACTGGGCCCCCCTGCGAATATTTGGATGGGGCCCCCCCCCCATAGGTGCCAAATAATCGTAATGGGGCAGCGTTTCACTGTAAATTAATTGTAAAGTGGGCAGCATTTTACCAGACAATCGTAATGTGGGCCAGAAAATCGTAATGTGGGCAGAGTTCACCAGAAAATCGTAATGTGGGCCTTTAGAAAATCATAATGTGGGCAGAGTTCACCAGAAAATCGTAATGTGGGCACCAGTCACCAGAAAATCGTAACGTGAGCAGCAGTCACCAGAAAATTGTAACGTGGACAGCATTCACCAGACAATTGTAATGTGGGCAGCGTTCACCAGAATATCGTAATGTGGGCAGAGTTCACCAGAAAATCGCCATGTGGGCAGCAGTCACCAGAAAATCGCCATGTGGGCAGCAGTCACCAGAAAATCGCCATGTGGGCAGCAGTCACCAGAAAATCCTAATGTGGGCAGCAGTCACCAGAATATCATAATGTGGGCAGCACACACCAGAAAATCCTTATGTGGGCAGCAGTCACCAGAAAATCCTTATGTGGGCAGCAGTCACCAGAAAATCGCAATGTGGGCAGCAGACACCTGAAAATCGTAATGTGGGCAGCAGACACCTGAAAATCGTAATGTGGGCAGCAGACACCAGAAAATCATAATATGGGCAGCAGTGACCAGAAAATCGTAATGTGGGCAGCAGACACCTGAAAATCGTAATGTGGGCAGCAGACACCTGAAAATCGTAATGTGGGCAGCAGGCACCAGAAAATCGTAATGTGGGCAGCAGACACCTGAAAATCGCAATGTGGGCAGCAGACACCTGAAAATCGCAATGTGGGCAGCAGACACCTGAAAATCGCAATGTGGGCAGCAGACACCAGAAAATCGCAATGTGGGCAGCAGACACCTGAAAATCATAATATGGGCAGCAGTGACCAGAAAATCGTAATGTGGGCAGCAGACACCTGAAAATCGTAATGTGG
Organism: Hyperolius riggenbachi; assembly: GCF_040937935.1. Lineage (NCBI taxonomy): Eukaryota > Metazoa > Chordata > Amphibia > Anura > Hyperoliidae > Hyperolius > Hyperolius riggenbachi. The sequence continues at coordinate 154,460,889 of NC_090654.1, forward strand.
GCAGCAGACACCAGAAAATCGTAATGTGGGCAGCAGACACCTGAAAATCGTAATGTGGGCAGCAGACACCTGAAAATCGTAATGTGGGCAGCAGGCACCAGAAAATCGTAATGTGGGCAGCAGACACCTGAAAATCGTAATGTGGGCAGCAGACACCAGAAAATCGTAATATGGGCAGCAGACACCTGAAAATCGTAATGTAGGCAGCAGACACCTGAAAATCCCCCTGCAGTGACGTCAGCGGCGGCGGGATACATACCTTCTTCCTTGCGTTCCATCGCCGCCTTCTCGCTCTAGCGGCTGACGTCACTTCCGCTTCCGGAAGTGACGTCAGCCGCTAGAGCGAGAAGGCGGCGATGAAACGCAAGGAAGAAGGTATGTATCCCGCTGCTGCCCGCTGCCCACACACATTCACTAGCTGGAGGGGGGCGCAGAGGGGAGAGCCCCGAGGTGAGGGAGAGGGGGGAACTTCCCCTCTCCCCGCCGACTGTGGGCAAGGCTTTCCCCTCATGCTGCCACCCCTCCAGCCCCCAAAAAATGGCCCCAAGTGGGCCCCGGGGGGGGGGGGGCTGGGCCCCCCCGTGGGCGCAGGCGCTGCAGGGCCTATTGCTACGCCCCTGGGTGCAGAGACAAGCAACAACATTGATACATGTGATGGAAGGTCTCAATTACCAAGAAAGGTTAGATAAATTGGGTTTATTTAGTCTAGAGAAAAGTCGCCTTAGAGGAGATCTAATTAAAATGTATAAATACATCAGAGGGCAATATAAAAGCTTGGCGGGTGAGCTTTTTGTCCCTAGGCCTTTTTAAAGGACTAGAGGATAGGGATGATCAGAAAGAGTAAATTCCGTTCTGCCGGAATTTGCGGATTCTGCCAGCATTTAATTCGGTCGCTATGAAAATCCGCGGAATACCGGATTCCGACAGAAAAATTAAAGCAATCGTAAATGGAACCTTGTTTATGCTAAATGGTAGCCCATACAACCTATTGACTGTTCCCTTAGTCCTTTTTCTCCTTCCTCCCTCATCCCCTCCTTCTCCTCCTCTGGAGGAGGGTCTTGTCTTCCAGGGAATTGTAGGATTTCAAAAGCCAGCTTACACTAAATGCTGAAGCCAGCCTAGCATGTACCATTATGATATATCCAAGAGAAAAATGAGCTTGCTTAAAGAGACTCCGTAACAAAAATTGCATCCTGTTTTTTATCATCCTACATGTTCCAAAAGCTATTCTAATGTGTTCTGGCTAACTGCAGCACTTCCTACTATGACAGTCTCTGTAATAAATCAATGTATCTTTTCCCTGTCAGACTTGTCGGCCTGTGTCTGGAAGGCTGCCAAGTTCTTCAGTGTTGTGGTTCTGCTATGAACTCACCCTTTCTGGCCCCTCTATGCACACTGCCTGTGTGTTATTTAGATAAGAGAGAAGAGAGAAGCTGCTCTAATCAGCTGGATAAATCGTCCTCTGAGCTGGCTGGGCTTTCACATACTGAGGAATTACAAACAAGTGCAAAGCCGTTTGCAGGAAGAAAAGAGCAGCCTGAAACTTCAGTGCATGGGGGAAAGAAACACACAAATGATCTCTTGAGATTCAAAAGGAATGCTGTATACAGCCTGCTTGTGTATGGATGTATTTTCTATGTGTGGACATACTGTACATCAACCTACTTCCTGTTTTGGTGGCCATTTTGTTTGTTTATAAACAAACTTTTTAAAACTGTTTTTAACCACTTTTAAAGCGGCGAGGAGCGGCGAAATTGTGACAGAGGGTAATAGGAGATGTCCCCTAACGCCTAGGTTCTCAACATGCGGTACGCGTACCCCAGGGGGTACTTCTGATGGTTCCAGGGGGTACTTGGGCTTGATACACTTAACCAAGAATAACCAATTTAGAGTTTTAGAAAATTAAAAATCTTATTTAAACAATGCCAAATTAGTAGTTTAGCTAATTAAAAGCAATAGTAAATACTTGGAAGTTGTTTAGAACCATTATCATGCACTACGATTCAATATATATTTGTTAAGGGGTACTTCTCATAATGGTTATTATGCTAGGGGGGTACTTGATGAGTACACGGGTTTTAAAGGGAGTACACACCAATAAAATGTTGAGAAACACTGCCCTAACGCACTGGTATGTTTACTTTTGAGCGATTTTAACAATACAGATTCTCTTTAAGGATTTGTAGGATGTCAAAAGCTAACTCACATACATTGGCCAGGAATCAAACCCAGGCCTACCACTCTGTAGGCTGCTATCCTAATCATTATACCACCAACACAACACACTACAATGCTACATGCTGAAGCCAGCCTAGCATGTACCATTGTGATATATCCAAGAGAAAAATTAGCTTGCTTAGGGATTTGTAGAATGTCAAAAGCCAACTCACAGACATTGGCCAGGAATCGAACACATGCCTACCGCGAAATCCAGCGACCATCCCTACTAGAGGACATGATCTGCAAATGGAGGAAAAACGTTTTAGCCATTTATTTAGGAAAGGGTTCTTTACAGTAAGAGTGATTAAGATGTGGAATGCATTGCCACAGGAAGTAGTTATGGCAAATTCTATACCTGCATTTAAAGGGGGCTTAGATGCTTTCCTTGCATTGAAAGAAATCCATGGCTACAATTACTAGGAATGCCCAATGATGTTTATCCAGGGATTTTATCTGATTACCATCTGGAGTCGGGAAGGAATTTTTTCCCTTTTGGGGCTAATTGGACCATGCCTTGTAAGGGTTTTTCGCCTTCCTCTGGATCAACAGGGATATGTGAGGGAGCAGGCTGGTGTTATACTTTGTTCTCTGGTTGAACGCGATGGACGTATCTCTTTTTTCAACCCAAGTAACTATGTAACTATGAGTATTTTTGTGTGTAACCTATCCAGCCAAGGATATACACATTAAAATGATGTCCAATGTAACATTAAGGAGCTGCAAGAGTAAATGGCATGTGCTGCTATATTTGGCTCTACAAACTATTGCCACCATGACAATCAATGATCACTTCTTTTTCCTGCTTTAAATTGTTGTTTTAATGTGTAAATTAAACATGTAACATGGCTTATAAGCATGCTATAGATTCAAATCAGGCAAAGATGTACACTGCAAATGTCATAGTTTGATCTTAACATATAGAGCTGATTAATGTTTATTTGCAATGGGAAAACGATTGAAGTGTTTCAACAAATCACATGTTACAAAGCATGTACTTAGTTTGGATTAGGAATTGAAATCCTCTGTGGAAATCAGATGAATCATGTTTATTTTTTCACAGTTCAGTTTTATGTAATGCAACGTGTGTGCAATTGAACTTCTAACCTTAAGTTTTCACTTCAAGGGTTACGTTACTCTCTCCTCTCACTTTGCATTTCTGCATGTGGTAATAGAGAGTTTATGAGAGACTTATGGATCCACTGGTAATCTACATGTGATTCTTCTGACAGGAAAAAGAATGACCAATTCCATTATTAGCTAAACCCTGCAGTGTGTCAGTAGACTCCACTCCTGTAGCAAGCACTGTGAAAATGCATTCACAAGATATTGCCTCTTGTGGTAAATAGCAAAATTTCAATTAATTCATGCCTTTAACAGAGGAACACAAACAGCCAAAAATAATATTAGTAACTAGTGAGGTGGCTCTACGCATCTCTTCTATAGAGATGAACATTGTCAAGTATGGTAATGAGCAGTAATAATGCACACATTTCAGTAGGTCATCTAAGCTCATCAAATGTCGGTTTAAAGAGGGCCACATTTTCAAATAATGCAACTACCAAATAGGGATGGCAGAACCGTTTGCCAGGTGAACGGTTCCTGGCGGACAGTCGCCATTTGCTAGCTCGCCTTAGCGGCGAACAGTATGGGCCGTTCGCACCTGCCTTATACTTTCCCATAGGGCCATTCTTTGACCGTTAACTCTGAAGTCAGGTGGGATGGGACAGACAACCCAACCTGATCACTACTCGAATCACTCCCCCCCATAAAAGGCACGTTCCCAACGACCATCTTCACTCTGCCTGTAGTGATTGTAGGTAAAGGAGCTTCTGCTGCCAATACAGGGTCAGTATTAGATAGGCTGTATTGTGATTTTGTTTTATGTAGCTGCTTCCTAGGTGCACTTTTACTCATAGTGCACCAGCTAGGGACCCCAATAGTCCTTTTGAGGACTCTTCCTGACCATATAGGCTGTATTTTTAATTGTGCTGTGTAGCTACTTCCTACTTGTTGTGCACCACCTCGGGACCCCCAATTGTCCATTTGAGGACTCATCCTGAGCACAAAAGTCATTTTGTGGACTGGCATTTACCTCGCTGTGTGCTTTTCTTATATTTTGTTGTTGCATTGTGGTGTGCTATGTGTTGTAGCAACACAATACCTGTATACAGTTATACAGTGTGCCATTCTACCCCACTGTCACTGTGCATAAATGATTGATTGACACTGTCTCCCACACAGTGTCACTCGTGTCACCTAACTGTGGGCTGCTTTCAGTCATCTTAGACAGTCAGACTGAGGGGACTGAGGAGAGTTCAGCGGGATAAACCAAGCCTAGGAGAAGGAGGAAAAGGGTAAAAAGCAGGGAAAGGTCACAGGGACAGGAGGCAAACAGCAGGGTGTGACTTCACCTGGGGTCAGCCTGGTCACTTCTACTGGTATTAGTCCAGCTCAACAAAGCCTTTTAGTGTGTAGTGTGTCTGCTGCTGACAGAACTGATGCCACCTGCATTCTGTGTCGTGGGGGGGGGGGGGGGGGGGGACAGCACGCACAGGGCCGGATTTGTACTTTTTACCGCCCAAGGCCCGCTATCACCAGCCGCCCCCTGTCCCGACCAATAGAAACACCCCCACCCCACACACACAACTTATACACACACTTGAATAGCCACTATAACCCCATGAACACAGAAAACAAAGAGTTGTGGTCAATGGATCGTACTCAAAATGGGAGACTGTTAGCAGTGGGGTCCCACAGGGGTCTGTTCTGGGTCCAGTGCTCTTCAATTTATTTATTAATGACCTAGTAGATGCAGTAGTGAGCAATGTTGCTATTTTTGCAGATGATACAAAATTGTGCAGAATCATCAACTCTCAGGAAGATAGTGTCATATTGCAACAGGATCTGGATAGGATGGCTATATGGGCACATGGCAGATGAAATTCAATGTTGACAAATGTAAGGTCATGCATTTTGGACGTACTAATGGTGTAGCACCATACAAAATAAATGGGATACAGTTGGGGACATCAAACTTGGAGAAGGACTTAGGAGTACTCATTGACAACAAGTTAAATAATCGTACTCAATGCCAAGCAGCTGCAGCTAAAGCTAACAAAATTTTGGGATGCATTAAAAGGGAAATAAAAACTCGAGATGCTAGCATAATATTGCCCCTGTTTAACTCTCTAGTAAGGCCACATCTGGAATATGGAATTCAGTTCTGGGCACCACATTACAAAAAGATATTGCAGTTTTAGAGCAGGTGCAGAGACGAGCAACAAAATTGATGCGTGGGATGGAAGGTCTCACTTATCAAGAAAGGTTAGATAAACTGGGTTTATTTAGTCTAGAGAAAAGACGCCTTAGAGGGGATCTAATTAACATGTATAAATACATCAGAGGGCAATATAATACCTTGGCGGATGAGCTTTTTGTCCCTAGGCCTTCTCAAAGGACTAGAGGACATGATCTGCGCATGGAGGAAAAACATTTTAACCATTTATTTAGGAAAGGGTTCTTTACAGTAAGAGTGATTAAGATGTGGAATGCATTGCCACAGGAAGTCGTTATGGCAAACTCTATACCTGCATTTAAAGGGGGCTTAGATGCTTTCCTTGCGTTGAAAGACATCCATGGCTACAATTACTAGGTAATGCCTAATGATGTTGATCCAGGGATTTTATCTGATTGCCATCTGGAGTCGGGAAGGAATTTTTCCCTTTAGGGGCTAATTGGACCATGCCTTGTAAGGGTTTTTTCGCCTTCCTCTGGATCAACAGGGATATGTGAGGGAGCAGGCTGGTGTTGTACTTTATACTGGTTGAACTCGATGGACGTATGTCTTTTTTCAACCAAAATAACTATGTAACTATGTAACTATGAATACAAACATTAGGTTGCAGTAGCTGCCGTAGATACAAGAAGTAGCCACATGCTCTCAGATTAAACAATTACGTATTCACATTACATGCCTATAGATAAAATAATTTAGTAGTCACATGCCTCAGGATAAAAGAATCAAGTGGTCACATGCCCCAAGATAAAAGAATACAGTAGCTAGATGCTAAAGATAAAAAGTAGTGATCCCAGATAAGAGAATTAAAAGACAACTGCAAGCAAGAGGTATGTGGAGACTGTCATATTTTTTTTCTTATTAAGAAATTCCACTTGCCTGGCTGTCCTGCTGATCTAAAACGTTTAGCCATAGTCGCTGAACAAGCATTATTATTATTATTATTATTATTATTTAGTATTTATATAGCGCCGACATATTACGCATATTAAGCATGCAACAGATCAGGCATTTCTGACATTATTGGTGTGATTTAGACATTACTGCAGCCAAATAGATCAGCATGACAGCCAGGCAACTGGTATTGTTTAAAAGAAAATAAATATAGCAGCCTCCATATTCTTCTCACTTCAGTTGTCCTTTAAGTAATCACATGCCTCTATGTAAAACAAACAGTCACATGCCTGCAGATACAATAATTACCAGTAAGTAGGGGCCAGAAGTTAAATGAAACCACAAGTTGCCTCAAGATAAAAAAAATTAAGCAGCAACATTATAAATATTGATTTATAAGGCACCAACGTATTCTGTGGCGCTGTATAAAGTAGGAATATAAACACAGCGTACATAATAATACAGATAATGGTGTACACCAAATATAGACACTGTACAAAGCACAGAAGTGGTCATTGCAGTGACAAATGTAACTTGATGAATAAAATATGTAAGAAATCCCTTCCCCCCCCCCCCCCATTTAGTATAGGTAGCCAGATGACCCACTCCTTACAGTATAAATGCTTGATGACCCTACCCCACCCGTCCCCCTAGTACAAGTTTCCAAATGACCCCCCCCCAGTACAAAATAGAGATGAAGTTCCCCATACATTATATGTAGCCAGATGACCTCCCCCTCCTCCAGTGCAGTATAAGTAGCCAGATGACCACTACCTCACCTGCCCCCAGTCAAGTGTAGGTAAGCAAGGTGAGCTCTCCCATCCCCCTCCCTCCCAATTCAGTATAGGTAGCCAGATGAGCTCTCCCTCCCCCCAACCCCAGTTCAGTATAGGTAGCCAGGTGAGCTCTCCCTCCCCCCAACCCCAGTTCAGTATAGGTAGCCAGGTGAGCTCTCCCTCCCCCCAACCCCAGTTCAGTATAGGTAGCCAGGTGAGCTCTCCCTCCCCCCAACCCCAGTTCAGTATAGGTAGCCAGGTGAGCTCTCCCTCCCCCCAATTTAGTATAGGTAGCCAGGTGAGCTCTCCCTCCCCCCAATTTAGTATTGGTAGCCAGGTGAGCTCTCCCTCCCCCCAATTTAGTATTGGTAGCCAGGTGAGCTCTCCCTCCCCCCAATTTAGTATAGGTAGCCAGGTGAGCTCTCCCTCCCCCCAATTTAGTATAGGTAGCCAGGTGAGCTCTCCCTCCCCCCAATTTAGTATAGGTAGTCAGGTGAGCTCTCCCTCCCCCCAATTTAGTATAGGTAGTCAGGTGAGCTCTCCCTCCCCCCAACCCCAGTTCAGTATAGGTAGCCAAGTGAGCTCTCCCTCCCCCCAACCCCAGTTCAGTATAGGTAGCCAAGTGAGCTCTCCCTCCCCCCAACCCCAGTTCAGTATAGGTAGCCAGGTGAGCTCTCCCTCCCCCCCCCCCAATTTAGTATAGGTAGCCAGGTGAGCTCTCCCTCCCCCCAACCCCAGTTCAGTATAGGTAGTCAGGTGAGCTCTCCCTCCCCCCAATTTAGTATAGGTAGCCAGGTGAGCTCTCCCTCCCCCTAACCCCAGTTCAGTATAGGTAGCCAGGTGAGCTCTCCCTCCCCCCAACCCCAGTTCAGTATAGGTAGTCAGGTGAGCTCTCCCCCCCCCCCCAATTTAGTATAGGTAGTCAGGTGAGCTCTCCCTCCCCCCAACCCCAGTTCAGTATAGGTAGTCAGGTGAGCTCTCCCTCCCCCCAACCCCAGTTCAGTATAGGTAGCCAGGTGAGCTCTCCCTCCCCCCAACCCCAGTTCAGTATAGGTAGCCAGGTGAGCTCTCCCTCCCCCCAATTTAGTATAGGTAGTCAGGTGAGCTCTCCCTCCCCCCAACCCCAGTTCAGTATAGGTAGTCAGGTGAGCTCTCCCTCCCCCCAACCCCAGTTCAGTATAGGTAGTCAGGTGAGCTCTCCCTCCCCCCAACCCCAGTTCAGTATAGGTAGCCAGGTGAGCTGTCCCCACCCCAGTTCAGTATAGGTAGTCAGGTGAGCTTCCAAAAGACCCCTCCCATAGACCATTCTTCCTTGGCTCTTACCTAAGCCCCTCCGGCTGGCTCCCGTCAGTCCTCATTCGCTTCTTGCTCTCCTCCGTCCGGCATTTGGCTCCTCTTAGCTCCCCCTCGCTCGCTGCCTGCTCAGCATACATACTCGCACCACAGATCAGCGCCGGTAGCCGGGGCGCCGCTCACAGAGATGAGGACAGCGAGAGGCGTACAGTGTAGTGCGTGCCATGTAGTTCAAATACAAGGAAGTGACGGTGATGTCACTTCCTGTATACGGCACTGCACTGCCTCTCGCTGTCCTCATCTCTGTGAGCGGCGCCCCAGCTACCAGCGCTGATCTGTGGTATGCGAGTATGTATGCCGAGCAGGCAGCGAGCAAGGGGGAGGTAAGAGGAGCCAAATGCCGGTACACCCCGGACAGAGGAGAGCAGAAGCAAGCCGGGGGGGGGGGGGACGCAGGCGGGTGACAGGAGGAGCGGGCGGACATACACCAGACGGGCAGATGCAGATCGCATAGAGGGCGGGCAGAGCAAGGACGCATTGACGAGCAGAGGCAAGCATGAATCGCCCCAGCCATCCCATCGTCCTAGGCTCCGCCCTAGGCCCCAGCCTTGGTGGCCTGCCCACAAATCCGGCCCTGAGCACGCATATAGGAACAACTAAGCTGAGAAGGTACCTGAAGTCCCATGACAAGACCCTGTGGCATAAAGCCCTTAAGGGAACAATCACTCAAAGTGCAAGCAAGCCTCTTTGGGTTCCACCTTCTGCTTCCTCCCCTCCTCATCTCCCTCATTTCCAGTTGTCCTCCACTCCGCTTTCCAACTTACCTGCTTCATGGTCATTGCTACAGAGTCAATGTTCCATCCGAGACATGTTAGAGAAGAAAAAAATATGTTGCCTTGCCCCTTGCCCAACATCTCAGTTCTGGTGTGTTGGAACTGCTAGCCCACCAGCTTTTACCAAACCAGCTGGTAGAAACAGATGCATTTAAAAAATATTGTAGGCAGTTCTGCACCAAAGTTGGAGGTACTAGGAAGAAGATATTTTTTTTAAACCGGCATCCTAAACTATAATGGCATGTGCTAAGGCTGGTCTTCCAATCTCTGGCACACAGAGTTGGAGAAAAGGTTGATCTGGCCACAGACACCTGGTCATCAAAACATGGGCAGGGAAAGCACATGACCTTCACTGTCCACTGGGCAAACCTGGTGGTGACAGTGGGGAAAGAAGGACTGCATGGCTGTAGAGTGAAGTCTGTGCCACCACAAGCATGCATCCTGCATGCAGGCCAGCAACTTCTTCTTTTCCTCCTACTCTTCAGTCTTCCTCTGCAATCTTCCTTGGCTGAGTCCTCTTCTTCCACTGTGCTCTTCTTTCACTGTGCTCTTCTCTTCCACTGTGGACCCCATGCTCCCCAGAGTCTGTTCCACCATACAGGTACAACTGTCTCATGCAGTGTTGTGAATGTTGTGCCTGGAAGCAAAAAGCCACACGGAGCTGCACTGCAGTCCTCTGAAGGCACAGGCCAATTACCACACAAGCTCAGTGTTGGCAATTTTGTGTGCAGCAACGGTGCAAATCTGGTGGCTATATTGAGCAGTGGTAGGTTGACTCACATGCCTTGTATGGCACGTGTTAAATATGATTGTACAATGTTTTGTGAAAAAGTACCCCACATTCCAGGATGTCCTGAAGCAGGCCAGGAAAGTGGCTGGACATTTCTGATGATCCTACATGGTCATGGCTCACCCTGAATGAGGAAAAGGAGCTGCAGTCCTCTGCATCAAACCTCCAAAGCTGAGACAGATGCTGTATTCCGCTTTTCAAGGTAGTAGTAGCACAGAAATAACACATTTTTAGCTAAAGCAGTGCCAGGAACACTCCCCCGCCTGTAAGAACAGGGTGATTTAATGCTAAAGGTGATGTGGTGATTATGTCTGATATGATGACCTTCTTCTGCACAAAGCCTCAACAGAGTGATTCTGGATCCACCCTCAGGCCCCTTTCACACTGGTGCATTGTGTTATCATGTTATGGGTAATGCTACACCATTGAAAGTCCATGGGGCATTTCATACCTGGCACAGTACAATGCGATCCACTGGAAGTCTCTAATTTGACGCAAGGAGGCGTGCTGTGCGGTTACTCCGAGAGTTTAAATTGTTTTGCATTGCAGTGTGCATGTGCAGAGGTGTATTTTATCAACACACTTCCACGCAATTCTAATTTTGGCCACGGGGGGAGTGCTATAGAGCCTCACTTTGTGCTTGCCCTGAAAGAGTAACTGTCAGGCTGCAGAAGCTAATTTAAACCTCTATTCTCCTGTGTTAAACAGTTTAGAAGGAAGCTCAAAAGCCATTAGTGAAGATAAACATTTCAGTTACCTTTGATGTGTGCTTATCAGCAAGTCTGTTATAGACCCATAAAGACGCAAGCCGCAGCTAAACTGCAAAGCATTCTGGGGCCCTCCCCTCGGCTGCTAATGAGACCTTACAGAAGCTTCTAATCAGTCTAGCTGTGTAGCACTGATAAATCTCGGGGCAGAGTACTCTGCAGGAGTCAGCTATTGTTCCTAGCCACATGGCTCATTAATATTCACTGCACACTGTGTTGTTCAAGAACGAGCTTATCTGTGATCAGGAATCAGGCAGGACATGACGACACATTTGACAGAAAAACATGGAGCCTGCCATGAGCTGTCAGGAGCATCTATCTCTGCATATACTATATACAAATTCTGTGAAGTACAAACGTGGACAGTGAAATGCATATGTAATGTAAGTACAGCCAATCTTTAGCTACTGATATATGTGTTTATTTTCTCTGAGACCTTCTACCTAACAGCTCCTCTTGAAGGGAGATTATGTCTGGTACATACAGATGCCGGCAGACGTCCTGGCATGGTTCACCGGGGTCCCAGGTATGGTGGTCTGGCGTTCTGTGCCGTACATTAACGTGCGTTGCACGGCGTGAATGCTGACAGTGAAAGCTGTTGGTGTAACACTGTGCATGCACGCGCGTAAGGAGTTTGTTTTGTGCATGAACTTGTTGTGTGTGTGATTGCGTGTGCACACCTGTGTGCTTGCTTGTACATGTGCGACTACAGGGACAACTTAATGCAATGACCAATGCAAACCCTGCTTCTGCTCCGCTAGCTTCTGCCCATGCTGTGGTTCCTACAAACCAGGCGCCAGATGCAGCTGATCCAAACTCTGCACCCACAGCTTTTGCTCCAGAAACCTGAGTACCAGATCAATTTTCAGGGGATTGAAGCAAGTTTTGTGCCTTTAGGCACTCCTGCCAATTTTACTTTTCACTCCAACTCCAAACCTTTGGCATTTACTATATCCTTATTGCAAGGAGAACCCCAGTCATGGGCTCACCAATTGATCGAGAAAAAACACCTGTGTCTGGATTCCTCCGAAGCACTCTTTGCAACAATGGCTATTCTATAGGACAATCCTCAACAGCATGCCACTGCGGAAGCCTCACTACGCAATCTTCGTCAAGGTCATAGACTGGTGGAGGAATATACCTCCGAGTTCTGTCATTGGACATCTGATGCAGAATGGAACAAGGCTGTGCTACATCACCAATACCATCTTGGGTTATTGGAAAACCTGAAGGATGAGTTAGCCAGGGTTGGGGTGCCCGCAACATTGGATGCACTTAGCCTAACTGCTATACAGATTGAGTGCAGATTCCGGGAGAGACATCTGGAGAAAATAGCAGCAGGTTCCTCCCATTCATTATTTGTACCCACATCACCATTACCTCCTTTGGCATCCGCTTCTTCTTTTCTTCTGATCAACCAGAACCCAGGCAACTAGGGGTTACCCATCCTGCACTAACCATAGAAGAAAGAGCATGACAAAGACTGAATAACCTCTGCTTTTATTGTGGAGCCTTAGGTCCTTTCATTTAGTCATGCCCAGTTCAACCATCAGGTAAGGAATCTACTTGCAAGATCTAATACCCCACGTCTGTTCCTTCTGTTAATGACCATTTCATTGTTCCTCTCTCTTTCCAGCTCTCAGAAAAAAATCATTAATGTCACCACCATAATTGATTCCCGTAGCCTGCAGTTGCTTCATGCTTCAACCTCGGAAGGAGCCCCTTTACATCCATTTAGCAGATGGTTCATCAATTAGTTCCAGACCCGTGACTATGGATTCCATTCCAATCAATACCTGCATCTTCAAAAATCACAAGGAATGGCTTAAATTTGATCTGGTGGCCTCCTCCCTATATTCAGTTATTCTGGGTTTACCTTGGCTGAAAGCACACAACCCTGTATTAATTGATTGGACCGCTGGAAAATTATCTTTTCCCTCCTCATACAGTGTGAAAATTACTGTATCAGAGTGGATTGTGATTCTTCAGGGCATCTTCTATGCGCCTTGTCTCTGCAAAACATTATTCCTGAACAATACCATGAGTTTCTAGATTTATTCTACGAGAAGGGGGGCGGACTTGCTACCTCCATGTCACTCCTATTATTGCCCCATCAATCTGTTACCCGGAGCAGCTGTACCATTCGGAAGAATGTTTCCACTATGAGAACCAGAACAGAAGGTTCTCAAGCAATATATTGTGTAAAACTTGAGGAATGGATTTATCCGCCCTCAGCCTCAGCTGCAGTTGAGAAAAAAGACAAAACACTCCATCCATGCATTGACTATCGGGAACTTAACAAAGTGACCATAAAGAATCATTTACTGTTATTACCAGAACTGTTTCAAAAATTGTGTGAGGCCAGAATCTTTACTAAACTACAATTTAATAAGGATAAGAGCAGGGGATGAGTGGAAGATGGCTTTCAGGTCCCGCTATGGACATTTTGAATATCTGGTGATGCTGTTTGGGCTCTGTAATGCCCCTGCTACCCTTCAATACTTTACTAATGATGTCATGTGCTGAATGATTTCCTGGACCGATTCATCCATGTATATCTGGATGATATTCTGAACTTCTCTCCATCTCTGGAAATGCACCATCATCAAGTTTCGCAGATTCTTGCACGACTTAGACTCCATCAACTCTACATGAAAGCTGAAAGTGCCAGTTTGAACAAGTCTTGATTCAGTTCTTGGGGCTCATCATCTCTGCTGATCGGTTTGTTGTGGATCCCCAGAAGATTCAGGCCATCTTGGACTGGCCTGCAACTACCAATAAAAAAAGCTGTTCAGAGGTTCATTGGATCCGCAAATTTCTACCGCAAATGTATTAAAAACGTTTCGGCCACGATACTTCCAGTCAAGCAACTTACCTGACAACAGAATAATTTCAGCTGGACCCCAGAAGCTCAGGATGCTTTTGACAAACTGAAACATCACTTTACCACTGCTCCCATACTTAAACATCCGGATCCATCACATCTGAACGCATCTGAAACCGCAGTAGGGGCAGTGCTCTCTCAGAGGAGGGGTCCAAAAGCTCTGTGGCATTCTATTCCCTAAAACTGCCTCTGTCAGAAAGGAACTATGATGTAGGAGACAGGGAACTATTGGCCATTAAATATGTACTTGAAGAATGCAGGTATTTGTTGGAAGGCGCAGCTCATCCAACACTTATTTATACTGACCATCGTAATCTAGAATATCTCAACACTGTCAAGCAGGGTTGCTCACCAGGACTCTCGAATTCGAATGTACCCGAATTATCCTGTAGATTTTCATGGTTGCTGAATTCGAATTCGAATAGCGATCCTGCTCCCAAATTCGAAGTTAAATTTTCCCGAATAGTGCCTCTCGAATTCGACTGTGATCACGGATTTTAACCCGTTCGGATTCGGCTATCGTCACCCAAAACCCGTCGACTTTAAGGGTTAGTAACAATCGATTCCAAGCCGGTTCATTTGATTCAATACAAAAAGAACCGACTCATTTATAAGCTGGTTGCTATACCTTAGAATGCGTCCTGTGCGGACGTATAGCTGCCGGCTCCCGTGATCTCTCCCCACCTGCCTGCACCTGTCACCCTCACCTAGGGTGGCACCCGGTGCACCCATGGGTGCACCAGGTGCCATGCTAGGTGAGGGTGACAGGTGAAGAGGCGGGGAGGACAGCGGGAGCCGCAGGACGCATTGTAAGGTATAGTATTGCTAATTGCCGTGGGAGATCTGCAATCAAGGTAATTGAAGATCACAAGATAGAGGATACTTTATACGTTGGATCATTACTGAGGATAATATTGCCGTGGGAACATTTTTTTTTAAAGGTACAGGTAAGTATTTCTAGTTAATTAAGATTATTAAAATACTTTTCTCATCGTTGTGTTTTTATTTCATTTAACCCTTTGTGGAAATGGGTAAGGGGTACTTTGTACCCTTATACTCATTTCTCCTGGGAGGGGGGTGGGCATCTGAGGTCCCCTGGGAGGGGGGTGGGCATCAGGGCTCCGGGGGGGGGGGGGTTGAGGCTTGGCCGCCCCTCCCTCCCAGAGCCTTCCCATACCATGGACCATGCGGGCTGGTATAGCTCAGGATGCGAAGCCCCAGTCGGCCGGGGCTCCGCATTCTGGCTATCCCAGCCTGCATAGGTGACAAGGGGTTACAGAGGCTAGGGAGGGGGGACCGTACGTCATTTTTTTCCCCAGATTTCCCACACTCAGAACACCGGCATTTAAATGTATCGTTTTTTTCTTTGAACTTTTAAAATGGATTTTCTAAAAAAGTATAAGGTCTTTTTGAAAAAAAAAATTCTTCCCCTTGCTCCAACTTTTCTTCTTAACATAACTTGCAAATTTGGTGATTCTGGCATTTAAGGGTGCTTTGCAATTAACCTTTAAATTCGGCGGGTTTTGAATCACGATTTCACAGCCGAATTTCCCCTGACCCGGATCCGAAAGAATGCACCCAAATCGAATTTGAGTCCATTCGGATTGGGCGAAAAGTGCCTAAATCTCAGACAACCCATATGAGCTCTCTTTTTTAATTACTATTAGTGTTGCTGGGATACCCCCGATCACGGATTCGAATAAATCCGACCACGGCAGTCCCAAAATCTGCTGTGATTGTGACCCGGATTTGAAACAGACTTCTGAATTCGATCGGAGTCGGATTTTAGCCATGATTACCATTTGAATCCCTGATTACTGGTCGTGATCTGGATTTACCTTTCATATTAATGGTAAAGCCCCCATACATGCTACAATCCCCAAAACTGCATGGATTATAAGGGTGAAAAGTGGCTACTACTTAAAGCAAAATGAAATTTTAAACATTTTTTTTTTTAGGAAAATAGATTTTAAAGTTAAATTAACACATGGCTATTAATTGGTAATATAATTGGTTTTAAACATGGAAATACACTTTAAGCAATCACAGACTCCCTAGCAAACTACAACCATGCAGGCAGGTGAAGAGTCTAAATGGCACCTGGCGGCGGTACCACTGGAGGAGGATGATTCCACAACACTACAAAACAAACAAAAAAAAATCCAGAGGTTTATTTTTTTATTTATTTTTTGCAGCGATAGCAATAAATGACACAGCAGCAGAGTTGTCTGTGGACCCTGTCGGTGGGAAACAGACTGCTGTTGTTAAATACAATATTAGAGGCAGCAGCAGGAGGACTAATCAGCACTCTGCAACAGCACAAAAAACTGTGGCACCTCACTTGTGGTACCACAGCATTATAAATCAGCCCAAAAATTGTAGCATCCGTGGACCCTATTGGTGGGTACACAGACTGCTGTCGTTAAATACGACGTCAGAGGAAGCAGCAGGAGGACTAAGCAGCACTCTGCGGCAGCACAGAAGAGGAGTATGGCACCTCACTGGTGGAACCACAGCACAAGAATTGTGCCCAAAAATTTTAAGTATCCATGGACCCTGGTGGTGGGAACACAGACTTTAGTAGTTAAATATATCAGCTGCAGGAGGAGGTCTAAGCACTCAGCAGCAGCACAGAAGGGCATGGCACCTCACTGGTGGCACCACAGCATGAGAATTGTGCCCAAAAATTGTACAGTAAGTATTCGTGGACCCTGGTGGTGGGAACACAGACCTTAGTAGTTAAATACAACATCAGCGGCAGCAGGAGAAGGAGTAATAAGAACTCAGCAGCAGCACTGAATGGCATGGTGGCACCACAACACAAGAAGTGTGCCCAAAAATTGTAAGTATTTGTGGACCCTGGCAGTGGAAACACAGACCTTTGTAGTTACATGCAACATCAGTGGCAGCAGCAGGAGGACTAAGGACTCAGCAGCAGCACTGAAAACATGGCACCTCCCTGGTGGCACCACAGCACAAGAATTGTGCCCAACAATTGTAAGTATCCGTTGACCTTGGTGGTGGGAACACAGAATTTAGTAGTTAAATACAACATTATTTGGGTTGAAAAAAGATGTACGTCCATCGAGTTCAACCAGAGAACAAAGTACAACACCAGCCTGCTCCCTCACATATCCCTGTTGATCCAGATGAAGGCAAAAAAAACCTTACAAAGGACTCAGCAGCAGCACAGAAGGGCATGGTACCTCACTGGTGGCACCACAGCACGAGAATTGTGCCCAACAATTGTAAGTATCCGTGGACCCTGGCGGTAGGAATACAAACTTTAGTAGTTAAATAAAACATTAGTGGCAGCAAGAGGAGGACTAAGGACTCAGCAGCAGCACAGAAAGGCATGGCACCTCACTGGTGGTACCACAGCATGATATCCCATAAGTGGACCCTAGTGGTGGGAACAAAGACTTAAGTAGGGAAAATGGTGCAGCAGGAGGAGCAACGTGTGTGAGCAGCAGCAGCATATGAGGCCATGGAACATGACGGGTGTCACCACAGCAAAAAATGTAATGAACCAGGCCAATTAGGAGTACTAGGTGGTAACTTGCGTTGGAAAGGCAGGCATTATTCAAATTCCGAGGCAGCCACTTCATGTCCATCTGTCGCAACAGCACCTTCCACCCAAGCCTGGTTAATTTTCAGGAACGTGAGTTTGTCTACAGAGTTGTGGGACAGCCAAAGCTTCTCAGTGACCACACCACCGTATATACTTGCTTTCTGGTGGCTTAAAAAGCATTTTATTAACAAATTTAAAAATATCACCTAGGACAGGGGTAGGCAACCCGCGGCTCCAGAGCCACATGCAGTTCTTTTTCACATTTGCCACGGCTCCAGTAGTGCGTGTCAGTGGCTGCGGCGTGCGTGTGACGTGTGCTGCCGCTGGCCGGCAGCCTATCAGAGAGGCCGCCGGACCGGTGCAGTTCAGGGCTTCGGGCAGCCATTTTCCCGTAGCCCTGCAGTGTAATGCAGGCAGGACGTGACGTCGGGAAGGAAGAGGATCGTGGGAGTTGCGCGCCACAAGGAGGTCAGGACCGGAGGTCGTGACAGGAGGTCTTCTGACTAGGTGAGTAAATGGGTTTTTCTTTTCATATCTGCTGAAGGATTGTGCATATTGGGGTCAGATCTGCTGAAGGATTGTGCATATTGGGGTCAGATATGCTGAAGGATTGTGCATATTGGGGTCAGATATGCTGAAGGATTGTGCATATTGGGGTCAGATCTGCTGAAGGATTGTGCATATTGGGGTCAGATCTGCTGAAGGATTGTGCATATTGGGGTCATATCTGCTAATGATTTGTGCATATTGGGGTCATATCTGATCCTGTATATAGCACTAAGGTAAGAAACAATATATGCAGTGTTAGATTTGTTTTGTAATGGTTTTGCGGCTCCCAGTTTTTTTCTCTTTTCGGAAACGGGTCCAAGTGGCTCTTTATGTCTTAAAGGTTGCAGACGCCTGACCTAGGGGAAAACTCAGGTGAAAAAGTGAATTGCATATGGCCCCAGGTATAAAACAATGTGCAGTCGCAGATGCAGTGAAAGGTATGCAGTGACTGCAAACAGCCTTTGTGTAGTGACGGCCGTGCTGGACTAGTGCGCACCATGACGAGAGTGCAGGTGACGGTGGCTTTACAGCCCATATGGTCGCCCGGCTGATGTAGCTGAATGACAGAACAGTGACTGTCCAGCTGATCAAATTTGGTCTGACCACAATGAAACAACGACCTTATTATCTTTGGTGTGCCACCCCCACCTGAGACACTCATATAGCCGGTGGTCATTGCTTCATTGTGATACGCAAGCCCCTTCACCGCGGCAAGGTAATGATCATGAAGGGGGATGGGCACATGTACATAGTTTTATTTTTGTTGTTGCAGCCGCCCGCAGTGCAGCCAGAAAAATTAGGCGGGCATGTACACGCAGCAGAAAAATTAGTATAACGGCCGCTGCTAGCAGCGGCCTTAAAAATTAAGGAATCCGCCTAGAGTCCTGGACCCTGTTGGTGGTGGCGGAGAAGGCAGTCAAGCGTCCTGCAGGCAGAGATGCTGTGTGTGGGGACTGACTTAGTCTTCGGTCGTGCAGTAGCCCTCCGGGATCCATGCCTCATTCATTTTGATAAAGGTGAGGTACTGAACACTTTTGTGACTTAGGCGACTTCTCTTCTCAGTGACAATGCCTCCAGCTGCACTGAAGGTCCTTTCTGACAGGACGCTTGCGGCAGGGCAAGAGAGAAGTTGGATGGCAAATTGGGACAGCTCTGGCCACAGGTCAAGCCTGCACACCCAGTAGACCAAGGGTTCATCGTCGCTGCTCGCAGTGTCTACATCCACACTTAAGGTCAGGTAGTCAGCTACCTGCCGGTCCAGGCGTTGGTGGAGGGTGGATCCGGAAGGGCTACGGCGAGGCGTTGGACTAAAGAATGTCCGCATGTCCGACATCACCCCAAGATTGCTGGAGCGTCCTGTCCTTGCCTGCGTGGACTTGGGAGGAGGAGGATTACTGCCAGTGGTACCTTTTATTGCGTTGTCCTGTCACATCACCCTTAAAAACATTGTAAAGCATCATTGACAGCTTGTTAAGCAAGTTCTGCATCCTTTCCGCCTTGTGTTGAATTGATAACAGGTCTGCCACTTTGTGCCTGTACCGAGGGTCTAGTAGCATGGCCACCCAGTACAGGTCATTCTCCTTGAGTTTTTTGATACGGAGGTCCCTCAACAGGCTGGACAACATGAAAGAGGCCTTCTGCACAAAGTTGGATCCAGATGTACTCTCCATCTCCTCTAGCTCTTCCTCAGTGACGTCACGCAACTCCTCTTCCTCCCCCCAGCCACGAACAATACCACGGGAACGTGGAGCAGCAGAAGCCCCCTGTGATGGCTGCTGCGGTTGTTCTTCTGCCGCCGCCTCTTCTTCCTCTACAGAAACACCTTCCTCATCCGAGTCCGACTCCTCTCCTTCCCCACACGACTCCTCCTCTTCCTCCTCCTCTTCCCTCTTTGCTGCCGCAGGTGTCGAGGAAACATCTGGTTCGGATGAAAATCGCTCCCACGACTCCTCCTGCCGTAAATGTTCCTGTTCACGCTCCTCCACAGCTTCATCCACCACTCGACGCACGGCACGCTCCAGGAAGTAAGCGTAGGGGATCACGTCGCTGATGGTGCCTTCAGCATGACTCACCAGGTTGGTCACCTCCTCAAACGGCTTCATGGTCCTGCATGCATTTCGCATCAGTGTCCAGTTGTTGGGCCACAACATCCCCATCTTACCAGATTGTGTCCTTCTACTGTAATTATACAGGTACTGGGTGACGGCTTTCTCCTGGTCTAGCAGGCGAGAGAACATGAGCAGGGTGGAATTCCAGTGAGTCGGGCTATCGCAAATGAGGCATCTCACCGGCAAGTTGTTTCTCCGTTGAATGTCCGCAAAGCGTGCCATGGCCATGTAAGACCACCTGAAATGCCCACACAACTTCCTGGCCTGCTTCAGGACATCCTCTAAGCCTGGGTACTTTGAGACAAATCTTTGCATGACCAGATTCAGCACATGTGCCATGCAGGGTACATGTGTCAGCTTTCCCAAATTCAACTCAGAAATGATATTGCTGCCATTTTCACACACCACGTTGTCGATCTCTAGCTGGTGCGGGGTCAGACATTGCTCCACCTCTTTGTTAAGAGCAGCCAGGAGAGCTTGTCCAGTGTGACTCTTCGCTTTGAGGCACGACATGTCTAAAATGGCGTGACACCGTCATACCTCGCATGCAGCAGAGGCTCTGGGGAGATGGGGCTGTGTAGCTGGAGAGGAGGAGATGGCAGCACGCTAGAGTTGAACTGCCACTCAGCCAAGGAGGAGGAGGAGGATGACAGTGAAGAGGATGTAGCAGGAGGAGAAGAAGAGGAGGTGGCAGGAGGCCTGCCTGCAAGCCGTGGAGGTGTCACAAGTTGGTCTGCTGCGCAGCCATGTACTCCCTGCTTGCCATCGGTCACCAGGTTGACCCAATGGGCTGTGTACATAATGTAGTGGCCCTGCCCGTACTTGGCAGACCAGGCATCCGTGGTCAGGTGGACCCTTGACCCAACGCTCTTCGCAAGAGATGACACCACTTGCCTCTCAACTGAACGGTACAGTTTGGGTATGGCCTTTCGTGAAAAATAAGTGCGGCCTGGTATCTTCCACTGCGGTGTCCCAATGGCCACAAATTTATGGAAAGCCTCTGACTCCACCAGCTTGTATGGTAATAGCTGGCGAGCTAATAGTTCCGCCACGCCAGCTGTCAGACGCCGGGCAAGAGGGTGACTGGCAGAAATGGGCTTCTTCCGCTCAAAGGTTTCCTTCACGGACACCTGGCTACTGCTTTGGGCAGAGGAGCAGGAACCGCTCAAGGGCACAGGCGTTGTGGAGGAGGATGGCTGTGAAGGTGCAAGGGAGAAAGCGGATGAAGACGATGCACCTAAAGGAGGAAGAGGAGAAGGAGGGTGGCTTGTCTTTTGGGTGCTGCTATTCCTCTGGTGTTCTTCCCATTGCTGTTTGTGCCTTTTCTCCAGGTACCTTCGTAAGGCACTTGTCCCTACGTGAGTGTTGGCCTTTCCACGGCTCAATTTTTGGAGGCAGAGAGAACAGATGGCTTTGCTCTGATCTGAGGTACACACGTTAAAAAATTTCCAAACCGCTGAGCCCCCCTGGGGAGATGGCACTACGGTGGCATCAGCAGCTGACCTTGAAGGGCATGTTGGCTGCCTGTCTATAGCTGGCGATACATGGCACCGGACACTGCCCCCAGCTGTTTCTGAGGACGAGCTCCCTCTGCTTCTTTCATGGACTCTTCTCCTCCTACTCCTCTCTGGCTCCCCCTCTGAACTGTCCCCCTGGTCATCTCCTCTATTGGGAACATACGTGGCATCCGTATTATCGTCGTCATAATCCTCCTGCCCAGCTTCGCTTTCCTCAGACACCTCCACAACTGCACCAACATCAGGTGCTTCATCATCCCCCTCCTCACACGTTACGTCCATACTATCGCCACCTAACTCAGACGTATGAGGTGGTGTACCTGCGCCTTCTTATTGTTGTTGCAGTAGTGGCTGTGAATCAGTGATTTCACCACCACCAAATAACTCCTGCGAAGTGTCAAATGCAGCGGATGTGGTGCTTGTTGTAGTGCTGGTGGCTGTGGGAGATGAGGTGTTCTGTGTTAAATACTCAAGCACGTCCTCACAATTTTAGGAAGTGATGGGACGTGCCTTCTTTTGAGCACTGTACTTTGGGCCAGGTCCGCACGAAATAACAGCAACACCACCTCGCACAGACCTTTCGGTGCCAGGTGGCCTTCCTCTGGGTCTGCCTCTACCTCTTCCTCTACCTGGTTTGTCCATTTTGTCCATCTCGGGGGGATGCTAGGTATATGCAGTGAGGTGAGTTCACTCAACAAAGGTAGTTATATGCAGTGAGGTGAGTTCACTCAACAAAGGTAGTTATATGCAGAGGTGAGTTCACTCAACAAAGGTAGTTATTATATGCAGTGAGGTGAGTTCACTCAACACAACAGGTACTAGTAGGTATATGCAGTACTGGGTAGTACAATGTGCAACTCCCTGTCACACACACAGGTAGTCACTGAATGTGCTGCTGCTGGCTGGGCTGCTGGCAGTGGCACACACACACAGTATGAATTAGCAATGCTGTCTAAGCAACACAAGTGTCAGTTTGACACACATAAAAAAAAAAATACACAACAGGATTAGCTCTGAAAAAAGCTGTTGAATGAGGGGTGCTATTTAAGCAATTAGATTCAGCCAGGAGCAAGTTCACAAGCCAAGAGCCTGACTAATCTGTCCCTAGGAGAACAAGTCTGCAGCAGCTCGCCCTATTCTGACTAGCAGCAGGCACACGAGTGAGTCTAATGGCCGCCGGAGCCTGCCTTATTTAAGGGGGGGTGGGGTTCCAAGGCTGAGTGCAGCCAGATTGGCTACAATGTGCCTGCTGACTGTGATGTAGAGGGTCAAAGTTGACCCTCATAGAGCATTATGGGGTGAATCGAACTTCCGGGAAAGTTCGCCTTCGCTGGCGAAGGCGAACCACCCTAGGTTTGCCTGGAACCGTTCGCCGGCGAACCGTTCGGCCCATCTCTACTGGGGAGATGGTACTTGAATAAAGTGGTCATGGAGCTCTCTCCTTGCTGCCTGGCCTGAAATGAGTCTTTAAAGAGAATCTGTATTGTTAAAATCGCACAAAAGTAAACATACCAGTGCGTTAGGGGACATCTCCTATTACCCTCTGTCACAATTTCGCCGCTCCCCGCCGCATTAAAAGTGGTTAAAAACAGTTTTAAAAAGTTTGTTTATAAACAAACAAAATGGCCACCAAAACAGGAAGTAGGTTGATGTACAGTATGTCCACACATAGAAAATACATCCATACACAAGCAGGCTGTATACAGCATTCCTTTTGAATCTCAAGAGATCATTTGTGTGTTTCTTTCCCCCCTGAGGGGGGAGTGCATAGCAGAACCACAACACTGAAGAACTTGGCAGCCTTCCAGACACAGGCTGACAAGTCTGACAAGGGAAAGATACATTGATTTATTACAGAGACTGTGATAGTACAAAGTGCTGCAGTAAGCCAGAACACATTAGAATAGCTTTTGGAACTTGTAGGATGATAAAAAACAGGATGCAATTTTTGTTACGGAGTCTCTTTAAGGTGGGGCTGCAGACTCGGCTGTCTCTCCTGTTTATTTTTGGTGGGAGAGAGGAGCAGGCTAAATAAATAAATGTTCTGATTACTACAGGGAGAGAGGAGGAGGCTCTGATGTTTCTGCCACAGCCGCTGGATACCAGCCTATTGACAGACTCCTGTTTTAAAGGGACAGGCGTCACGACCACACAACATTTTAAATGATGTTGGACGGACAGGCTGTTAAAAATGGTTGGCAATCTTGTCACTGAGGGGGATTCTGAACATCAGAAATCTCCCCCCCCCCCCCCCAAACACGCCACTGCAAAATGAAAAAAGTCTAGTTATTGACAATTACTCTTTATGTTAAACAGGGTCCATTATATTTATTGTAGAATAATAGTAATTCTGTTAAGAAGACAAAAATGATAACATTGTTATGGTTTACTTGCACATCTAATATTATAATAAAAAATATTGTAACCAAAAATATTGAAATGAACAAAATTATATTTGACCATGATAACTTTCAAGAAGTAAAATTGTCTGTATGCTACTGAAAATACAGTATATAGAAGAGTACGCCAAAGTAAAGGCTACAGCACACACACTTAGTAACAAAGGTGCACAAAGACAGTATTAAAAATGTCTTTAAACATAATTTTCCTCAGAAATGTTCAAACCAGTCTAAACGTTTTTCTCTAAGTGAGTTTTAATAAACGGTCATTTCCAAGATAAACAAACCCTACGTCTTTGTGGCACAAACTTGCCCTTTAATGATCTGCTTTCTTGGAGAAAAAAAATCAGGAGTACAGATACGTTGTTGTTCTTTAATGTAAAGTGTTATTTAGAAGGAATTTAGAGGGCTCATTATATCAAATGTGTACAATATTTAATGCTCCCACACATTAACCATTGGCTAATTATACATTTCAAATGATGTTTTAATGGTTGTTTAAAGACAAAATAGTTTCTAAATCCTTTTTTGGTATCCCACTTTTCATAGGTACTTTAAATGAGTAAAAGATCTATAAGCTTGGAAAATCACTGGAGTCTAATTGTTTGAGCTATTACTGTGTGTTTGTATCAGGTCTGTGACCATTTTTTTTATTGTCGCTTCATGTTTATTACTCTGCATCTTTAAAATGCAGAAACATGCTCTTAACCACTTGAGGACTGCAGTGTTAAACCCACCTAAAGACCAGGCTAATTATTGCTAAATTCGCCACTGCAGCTTTAAGGCCAAGCTGCAGGGCCGCACAACACAGCACACGAGTGATTCCCCCCTCCCACTTTTTCCCCCCACCAACAGCGCTCTGTTGGTGGGGTCTGATCGCTCCACAGTAGTTTGTTTTTATTTTATAAATATTTATTTATTTTTAAGAAATTTTGCTTTTTTTATTTGTCCTCCCCTGCTCCCTCCCTCCCCCCCCCCCCCCGCCAGCCAATCAGGGTGATCAGCTGTTATAGGCTTCAGCCTATGACAGCCGATCACTCCCCAGCCTCAGGAGGGAGTACAGCGCTGCTGCCGATCGCAGTGCTGTACATGTAAATAGACGGTGATCACGCCGTCTAACAGTCTCCCGAGCGGCGATTGCCACATGGAGACTGAAGAGGGGGTGGAGCAGCACCCAGCCCCCCCCCCCCCCCCCCCCCCCCCCCTGAGCAGGAGATGCACACGCAGCCTGCACGCGATCTCCTGCAAAATGCAGCCCCAGGACTTGACGCCAACTGGCGTTAGGCGGTCCTGGGGCTGCCGCCGCGGTCACGCCCATTGCCGTGAGGTGGTCCTAAAGTAGTTAATACAAAATAAACTTGTATATCTCACTTCCATCACAAATAAAAATTAAACATTAGGAAACGCTAGAAAAGCATGTAATTATGAACAAAACCATGGGAATCATTCCTTTACACCTTTGTGGCAAAATACTAATAAGACTACTGCAAAAATTATAAATTTCTCAGATTTTATTTGCAAATATTGAACTGAACAGCTTTGCCTTTATTTATTTTTAAGAATTCCTGACAATATTTCTCTTAATTTCCAAATAAAAATATTGTTCTTAAGGGCATAATTTAATACAGAATGGCAATACATCACATAAAATAAATAATGCAGTGTTTGAAATATGGTGAAATATCCCTGATTTTCAGTCACAGCTTTCATGCATTTTGCCATGCTCTCCACCAGTTTTTCACATCAGACAGCCAAGAACTTCTTTCCACCCAGATTTTGATTTCCCTGACTTTTTGACATGGGGTGTTGTCCTGTTGTAAATAACAATACGGTGAGTTGAGAAACATAGTCTCAGCAGAAGATAGCAAATGTTTTTTTTCTGGATAACCTTGTATATTTATTCATGCATTACAAATACACAGCTGCCCAACTGCACAATTCCAGCCTTGCTGAAGGACCCCTAGATCTTCACTGACCCTTCACCATATTTTAAAGTTGGTACAAGATAATGTAATTTGTAAGCTTCTTCAAGACTCCGTCTAACCATAAGAAACCCAGGTGTTGGGCAAAGCAAAAAATTGACTCCTTGGAGAAGATTACCTTATTCCTATATTCTACAGTCCAATACCTGTGGCTAACTTTAACCTGGCTGTTTGCCAGTGTTTGAAGGTCTGTTTATGCTAGCATTCAAATGAGTTTGTGATCATCCCTCTTGATGTGGATTACTTGTTACCTTCTGCCAGTTTGCAGGTTTGTTTTATTATAAAAAGTACTATAATTACAGTATAGTACAGCACAGTATTTCAGGATCATTTCTCCACCTGCCCTTTATGCATAGACAAGACTTGAATTGACTAGCCTGTTACTTGAATTTGTTCTTGTATGCTGTCATCTTTGAAATGTTAAGAATAGATGGAAACTTATTTTATCCTTGTTTTAGCAAAGCCAGGATTGCACCTTTCTTTTCACCTGTTTTGGCATGGTCAATAGTTATTTTTAAATTCCTAGTTACCTTAGTTGTATGTCTAGCAGTGTTTTGTCATTTAACTGCTCACATTGCAAGATAAAATTATTACGCAGTAGTATTTTTTTATACTTTTCCTTATTAACCACTTGAGGACCACAGTCTTTCTACACCTTAAAGAAAACCTGAACTGAAAATTAAAAGTCAAAATAAGCATACACAAGTCATACTTACCTTCCATATAGTTTACTCCTCAGTGACTTTCTCCTGCCCCACGTCCTGTTTGTTCACTGTGATCAAGGGAATTTTCCGTCCTCCATTTTGAAAATGGCCATTACCCATAACAGCTTCCTGGTCAGCACACAGTTAAACTGTAACATCGCCCACTTGAGCCATAGGGAAACATGGACATTACCTGGTACATCAGTTTTCCTCTCAGCTATAACTGACAGCAACTGATATTTTACTGACAGCAACTGATGTATTTCAGATCTGACAAAATATTGTCAGAACTGGAAGGGATTATTGTCAGAAGAAAATGGTGAGCTTCTGAAAGGAACTGATGGCAAGGTAACTATGTAATGTTCATTTGAAGTTACCTCATGTGCTTATTTTAAATATTTTTACTCAGTACAGGTTCTCTTTAAGGACCAGAGGCTTTTTTTCCATTCAGACCACTGCAGCTTTCACGGCTTATTGCTCGGTCATACAACCTACCATCTAAATGAATTTCACCTCCTTTTCTTGCCACTGCTTTCTTTTGGTGCTATTTGATTGCTGCTGTGATTTTTAGTTTTTATTATGTTCATCAAAAAAGACATGAATTTTGTCAAAACAATATTTTTTTTTTAGCTTTCTGTGCTGACATTTTTCAAATAAAGTAAAATTTCTATATACATTTTTGTCCAAATTTATTCTGCTACATGTCTTTGATAAAAAAAAAAATCCAATAAGTGTATATTTATTGGTTTGGGTAAAAGTTATAGCGTCTACAAACTATGGTGCCAAAAGTGAATGTTCCCATTTTTTTGAAGCATCTCTGACTTTTCTGATCTCCTGTCAGGTTTCATGAGGTGCTAAAATTCCAGGATAGTGTAAATACCCCCCAAATGACCCCATTTTAGAAAGAAAACATCCCAAAGTATTCACTAAGAGGCATGGTGAGTTCATAGAAGATTTTATTTTTTGTCACAAGTTAGCGGAAAATTTTTACTGTTTTTTTTTTTTTTCACAAAGTGTCATTTTCCGCTAACTTGTGACAAAAAATAAAATCTTCTATGAGCTCACCATACTCCTAACAGAATACCTTGGTGTCTTCTTTCTAAAATGGGGTCATTTGTGGGGTTCATATACTGTCCTGGCATTTTAGGGGCCCTAAACTGTGAGGAGTAGTCTAGAAACCAAATGCCTCAAAATGACCTGTGAATAGGACGTTGGGCCCCTTAGCGCACCTAGGCTGCAAAAAAGTGTTACACATGTGGTATCGCCGTACTCAGGAGATGTAGTATAATGTGTTTTGGGGTGTATTTTTACACATACACATGCTGGGTGGGAGAAATATCTCTTTAAATGGACAATTGTGTGTAAAAAAAAAAAAAAAAAAAAATCAAAAAATTGTCATTTACAGAGATTTCTCCCACCCAGCATGGGTATGTGTAAAAATACACTCCAAAACACATTATACTACGTCTCCTGAGTACGGTGATACCACATGTGTGACACTTTTTTGCAGCCTAGGTGCGCTAAGGGGCCCAACGTCCTATTCACAGGTCATTTTTAGGTATTTGGTTTCTAGACTACTAACGGTTTAGAGCCCCTAAAATGCTAGGGCAGTATAGGAACCCCACAAGTGACCCCATTTTAGAAAGAAGACATCCCAAGGTATTCTGTTGGGAGTATGATGAGTCCATAGAAGATTTTATTTTTTTGTCACAAGTTAGCGGAAATTGATTTGTATTGTTTTTTTTTTTCTTACAAAGTTTCATTTTACACTAACTTGTGACAAAAAATAAAATCTTCTACGAACTCATCATACACCTAACAGGAATACCTTGGGGTGTCTTCTTTCTAAAATGAGGCAGATTAGGACCTGATCTGATGGATAGGAGTGCTAGGGGGGTGACAGGAGGTGATTGATGGGTGTCTCAAGGTGTGATTAGAGGGGGGAATATATGCAAGCAATGCACTGGCGAGTTGATCAGAGGGGGTCTGGGGGGCTATCTAAGGGTGTGTGCGGGTGATTGGTTGCCCGCAAGGGGCAGATTGGGGTCTGATCTGATGGGTAGCAGTGACAGGGGGTGACAGGGGGTGATTGATGGGTGATAAGTGGGTGATTAGAGAGAAGAACAGATGTAAACAATGCACTTTGGTGGTGAACTGACGGTGGGTCTGCGGGCGATCTGATGGTGTGGGGGTGATCAGATGCCCGCAAGAGGCAGGTTAGGGTCTGATCAGACGCGTGTCAGGGAAAGGTGGTGACGGGATGATTGATGGGTGATTGACAGGGGAGAATAGATGTATACAGTACACAGGGGGGGGGGGGGGGTCTGGGGTGGATCTGAGGGTAGGGGGGGTGATCAGAAGCCCCAGAGGGCAGTTAGGGACCTAATCTATTAAATAGCGCTGACAGATATTGACAGGGAGTGATTGATGGGTAATTAGGGGGTGATTAGAGGGAGGAACAGATGTAAACTATGCACTTTGGTGGTGATATGACGCAAGGTCTGCGGGCGATCTGATGGTGTAGGGGTGATCAGATGCCCGCAAGAGGAAGGTTAGGGTCTGATCGGATGGGTGGAAGTGAAAGGTGGTAACAGGGGATGATTGATGGGTGATTGACAGGCGAATGACAGGGGAGAATAGATGTATACAAAGGGGGGGGGGGGTCGTCTGGGGGGGGTCTGAGGGTGTGGGCGGGTAATTGGGTGCCCAAGGGGCACATTAGGGTCTGGTCTGATGGGTAGAAGTGACAGGTGGTGACCTAATTAAAAAAATAGCATTGACAGATAGTGACAGGGAGTGATTGATGGGTGATTGGGTGCAAACAGGGGTCTGGGGGGGGGGGTTCAGGGGGGTCTGAGGGGTGCTATGGGCGATCAGGGGGCAGGGGGGGCAGATCAGTGTGTTTGGGTGCAGACATGGAGGGCTGCAGCCTGCCCTGGTGGACCCTCGATCACTGGGACCACCAGGGAAGGAGGCAGCCTGTATAAGACACTTTGTATACATTACAAAGTGTATCGTACACTTTGCACGCGGCGATCAAGGGGTTAATATCCCGCCGGCGCTTACGAACGGCCGGCAGGATGATGTCGCGGGTGGGCGGAGCCTGTTGCCAGAGGCAGCGCGCGTCACCAGTGACGTGATCGCTGCCCTGACACGCCCAAAGGAGCCGCCGCCAAATGGCGTATTGCGGTCCTTTCGGCGTCCACTTTGTCACCGCCCATCGGCTGTGGGCGGTTGGCAAGTGGTTAAAGTGTCCCTGAAGTAAAAAAGGGGTAAATTAGAAACTTGTCTCTGTAGAAGGAAGCCTATAGATGGTCCAGAGGCTTTCTAGATCCTCTTATGCCCTACCTTCCCTTTAAACATATTTAAAAAGAATTTCTAATAGCCATGTTCCTGCCATGTACAAGCACAGTGGCGTAGCTAAAGAGCTGTTGGCCCGATGCAAGTTTTACATTGGGCCCCCCAAGAACACTGTACATAGCAATTGATACGGCGCACCAAAACTTGCCAATGGCAACTACAGTGTCAGAGGTGCAAGAAGGGGATGGGGAAGAGTTTGATTACCACTATTCAAAGTATGTATAGAAGTTATTACTAAGAGCACAGGACCAATAGAGAGCTAATACTGTAGTTGAGGGAGGGCCTTTTGGGGCCCCTCTGGCCCAAGGGCCCGGATGCGGTCGCAATTACTGCAACCCCTATTGCTACGCCCCTGTACAAGCACATGATCAATGGATTTGCAAGTAAGGTCTGTTCTTGCCAAGTAGAATGAAGCCATTCATGCACAGCTTTTTCCACTGGGCTCAAGCTCTTCATTCTACTAGCTGAAAGGTAAGAGGTGGTTTCCAGTGCTAGTAAAGAATATTGAATTATTTATTTTAGTGGTTTATTGTCTTCAGGTAAGCTTTTTTTTAATGAACACCACTTATTTAAGTCATCTTCCCCTTGGGGGGGGCCTCTTACTTTCCAGTTAACCCCACCTCCCAAGTTCACTTGGGGGGCTAGTCAAGTTAGAAGATTGATTTATAGAATGTTAGAATGCTAAAAGATTGAATCAAACCTATTGAGAGCTGAGAGGGGCGAGAGTGAGGGCTAATGAGGATGCTGGAGGTGGTACTGAGGGTCATATTGAGAATGCTAGGGGGAGGGTGGAAGTACAGGGCATAATGAGGGTGATGGGGAGAGGGTGGAGAGAGAAGAAGCATTATTGAAGGTCTGGGGGAGAGACTGGGGGCTATTGAAGGTGAGTGAGGAGAGTAGGGGGCTTATTTAGGGTCTGGGTAGAGAGAGGGTGAGGAATATCATGGGGGAAAAAGGTGAGGAGAGCGGGCGGACATCAGTGGTGTGGGGTAGAGAGAGGAAGCTATATTGGGAGTAAGGAGAGAGTGGGGTTATTAGGGGTCTGGGGGAGAGAGGTGAGGAATAGGGGTGCATCTAGACATTTTGTCACTCCAGGCGAGAAAACCTGTGGCACCCCCCCCATGAAAATAGTCATAATGCGACAGCATTTCACCACAAATAATCATAATGTGGCAGCGTTTCAGCAGAAAATAATCGTAATGCAGCGGCGTTTCAGCAGAAAATAATCATAATGTGTCAGTGTTTCACCAGAAAATACACGTATTGTGGAAGCATTTCACCAGAAAATAATCCTAATGCGGCAGCGTTTCACCAGAAAATATTCGTAATGCGGCAGCGTTTCACCAGAAATTAGTTATTGCGGCAGCTTTCACCAGAAAAATACACGTAAATGCGGTAGCGTTTCACCAGAAAATACACAATGCAGGCAGCATTTCACCAGAAAATACACGCAATGTGGGCAGTATTTCACAAGAAAATACACATAGGCAGGGCTCCACTTTCATGAGGCACAACGGGGGACAGAAGGAGGCACAACGGGGGACAGAAGGAAGCACAAAGGGGGACTGAAGAAGGCACACAGGGGGACATAGGGAGGCACAGGGGGACAGAAAGAAGCACAAGGGTCAGAAGAAGTCACAAAGGAGGACAAAAGGAGGCACAAGGGTACAGAAGGAGGCACAATGGGGGACAGAATGAGACACAAAGGAGGACAGAAGGAGGCACGGAATTACAGAAGGAAGTACACAGAGGCAGCAGGAGGTACAGGGGGACAGAAGAAGGCATAAGGGTCAGAAGGAGGCACAAAAGAGGATAGGAGGCACAGGGGGACAGAAGGAGGCACAAAGTGGGGCAGAAGGAGGCACAATGGGGGACAGAGGAAGGTGCAGGGGACAGAAGTGGCACATGGGAACTGAAGAGGCACATGGAGACAGAATGAAGCACAAAGGGAGACAGAAAGAGGCACATGAGGACAGAAGGAGGCAGAGTGGAATGGAAGGAGGAACAGGGGGCAGAGGTAGCACAAGGGGACATAAGGAGGCACAGGGCACAGAAGGAGGCACAGAAGGAGGCAGAGGTGGCACAGGGGGACTGAAGGAGGCACAAAGGGAGACAGGAGGCATAAAGGGAGACATAAAACAGCGTTATTTTTTGGGATCTGTGCTGGGTGGGCTCTGCAGCCCCCAGCACAGATCAGGTTTCATACAGAGCGATCAGATCGCCCCCCTTTTTTCCCCCCTATGGGGATGGTGTGCAGGGGGGGTCTGATCGCTCTGGTGGGCAGGCTAGTTGCGGGGGGGGGGGGGGCACCTCAAAGCCCCCCTCCGCGGCGACATTCACCCCCCTCCCTCTCCTACCTGTCCCCCCGGTGATCGGGCTGCACAGGACGCTATCCGTCCTGTGCAGCCAGTGACAGGACGTCCCCTGGCACATGGCGGCGATCCCCGGCCGCTGATTGGCCGGGGATCGCCGATCTGCCTGACGGCGCTGCTGCGCAGCAGCGCCGTACAATGTACACAAAGCGGATTATTTCCGCTTGTGTTTACATTTAGCCTGCGAGCCACCATCGGCGGCCCGCAGGCTATTCACGGAGCCCCCCGCCGTGAATTGACAGGAAGCAGCCGCTCGCGCAAGCGGCTGCTTCCTGATTAATCAGCCTGCAGCTGGCGACGCAGTACTGCGTCGCTGGTCCTGCAGCTGCCACTTTGCCGACGCACGGTATAAGCGTGCGTCGGCAAGTGGTTAAGGAGGCACGAAAAGACAGAAGAAGGCACAAAAGGGGAAAAAAGGAAGCACAAGGCACAGAGAGAAACAGTGGCAGCTGCCTGCAACTTACACCAAGCAGATGCAGACGCAAGTATTAGAACAAACATGGGGGGGTGATTATTCAGGGGACAGGGCTCCATTCAGGGGGTGGGCTTAATCAGCAACATAGTGCCTCAAGGACCAATGGCACTGCAGGTAGTGTTGGGCGAACAGTGTTCGCCACTGTTCGGGTTCTGCAGAACATCACCCTGTTCGGGTGATGTTCGAGTTCGGCCGAACACCTGATGGTGTTCGGCCAAACCGTTCGGCCACATGGCCGAACTAAGAGCGCATGGCCGAACGTTCCCCGAACGTTCGGCTAGCGCTGTGATTGGCCGAACGGGTCACGTGGTTCGGACCCGAACGCGCTCTGATTGGCCGAACTGTCACGTGTTTCGGGTAAATAAATACCCGAACCACGTCATATTTCCGCCATTTGTCTGTGGGTTTAGCTTTGGGTAGGCAGGCAGGGTAGTTCGCGCTCCAGCCACGCTAGCCAGGGTCCCCCCAGTCATTGTGTCGCTGCTGGGAATAGTAGTACACCGCTCGCTCAGCATTCTGTTTACTGCCACTCTGTGTACCTCGCTCAGCCACACTATAGCATTCTGTTTACTGTTCTGTGTCTGCTGGGAATAGTAGTACACCGCTCGCTCAGCCACACTATATAGCATTCTGTTTACTGCCACTCTGTGTACCTTGCTCAGCCACACTATATAGCATTCTGTTTACTGTTCTGTGTCTGCTGGGAATAGTAGTACACCGCTCACCCGCCACTGTATAGCATTGTGCTCTGTGTCGCTGCTGGGAATAGTGGTACACCGCTCACCCGCCACTGTATAGCATCGTGCTCTGTGTCGCTGCTGGGAATAGTGGTACTGTATAGCATTTCTGTACTGCCACTGTACTGCTGCCAGTCAGCGTGTACTGTAAGGATAAGTGAAATGAGGAAGAAATCCGGTGAAAGAGGGAGGGGCAATGGAAGAGGTGTTTCCCCTGACGGTTCACGTACAGGCCACAGGGGAGCACCCAAGAAAACCCACTCAATACCGCCCATGTTGTCCAGGACAACAACCCTCACAAATCCAAAAGAACAGGACCAGATAATTACTTGGATGACCTCTCAAGCGTCCAGCAGTGGGCTAAGCTGCACCAGCACATCACGCACGAGGTCCGAGTCCTCAGCCAGTTACAAGGAGCCAGTGAGCACAAAGCTGACACAACCGGCAGCGACATCACGCACACAACTGCCAGATAACCAGTCCGATGAATTACCTCAGGACACAATGGGGTATTCGCAGGAGCTATTCCCAGCCCAACAAACTTCCACCTTTCAAAGGTCAATGGAGGAACAGCCAGAAATGTTGTGCCTGGATTCACAACCATTAACTGTGGGAAATGCACCGCGCACTGAAATACAAGGCGAGTCCGAGGAGGATTCGGAAACCCAAATCCCAGAGCAAGTTGGGCAGGAGGGGTTGCAATTGCAGGAGGTCGGCCGACAAGATCTGGAAGACGACGTTGGAGTGAGCTGCGCAGAGGTTGTTCTGGGGAGCTCTACTCCACGGCGGCGGCCCCCCACAATGACATATGACGAGTTTCAGGAGATGGAAGAGGAGGGTATGGACAATGTGGACAGAGACCCAGATTTTGTTTGTGAACGAGAACATCGCCGTCGTAGCAGCAGCACAGATGAGTCTGTTGAAGAACCCACTGCTGCACGAGTTCGCCTTGTGCCACAAGGTAGGCGGCGCGCAATTTCAGGCACCACAAGCGTGGAAGTTCAAGTGAGAGGCAAAAGAGGAGCAAACAGAAATCGCCAGCAAGGCAGGTGCTCCAAAGTCTGGGCTTTCTTTGAAGACTGCACTGAGGATGTTACCATGGCGATTTGCAAGGTGTGCAAGACCCGCCTGAGCAGGGGGAAAAGTATTAACAACCTCTCCACCACCAGCATGAGCCGCCACATGCTATCCAAACATCCCACTCTGTGGGCAAACGCGGCAGAACAGGGTACCAGCAACACTGCCTCCCTTGGGTTCACCAGACTCACCACCAGACCCGCCTCAGCAGCAGCAGTAGCCCAGCCATTGCGTGGTTCACAACATTCACAAACATCAGACGACGCTGACACTGTCACTTTCCGGAGTAGTGCTCTTGAGGTCTCCCAGTCTTCATCAAACACAACAACCAACAGCCCTTCCGTGTGCAGCGCTACGGTTCAGTTGTCTGTGTCGGAGATGTTTGAGCGCAAGAGGAAATTGCTAGCAAATGACCCCCGGGCCGTGGCAGTAACAGCCAGCATAGCCAAGCTTCTGGCCTGCGAAATGCTGCCATATCGAGTGGTGGAGACAAACAGCTTCAAGGGCATGATGTCAGTGGCCATCCCACGTTAGGTGGTTCCCAGACGCTACCACTTTGCGCGCTCTGCAGTGCCTGAGTTGCATGAGCACGTGGTCAGCAAAATAACCCGAAGCTTGAAGAATGCTGTTGCCCGCAAGGTTCACCTCACCACTGACACCTGGACGAGTGCGTTCGGCCAGGGTCGATACATCTCCCTTACCGCGCACTGGGTGAACCTTGTGGAGCCTGGCAGCGATTCCTCACCTGCTACGGCGCGGGTGTTGCCCACGCCGCAAACAGCTGCACCGCCGTCCCTCCCACTGGATAACAACAGCAGCACCTACCTCTCTGACTCCTTCTCCTCCAACGCATCTCAAAGCTGTACCTCATCCGGAAACGCTAACCCAGCAGCAGTAGGATCGTGGAAGCAGTGCAGCACAGCTGTTGGCATGCGTCAGCAAGCGTTGCTGAAGCTGATCTGCCTTGGGGATAAGCAGCACACAGGGGAGGAAATTTGGAAGGGAATAAAGGAACAGACGGATTTGTGGCTGGCACCGCTGGACCTGAAACCGGGCATGGTTGTGTGTGATAATGGGAGTAATCTCATTCGCGCTTTAAGGTTGGCTAAGCTGACACACATCCCTTGCCTGGCGCACGTGATGAACCTAGTAGTTCAGCGGTTCCTGAGGACATACCCAGGCGTGGCCGATCTTCTGTTGAAGGTGCGTCGAGTGGCCAAACATTGTAGAAATTCCAGTACTGCTTCGGGGGCACTCGCCAAGATGCAGGAGCGCTTCAATCTCCCCCACCATCGCTTGCTGTGTGATGTCCCTACGCGCTGGAATTCTACGCTGCACATGCTAGCCCGCTTTTGTGAGCAGAAGAGTGCAGTGGTCCAGTACATGACGGCGCAGTACCGAGGCGCATCCGGACAGCTGCCAAGCTTCTGTGGATCCGATTGGGCCAACATGTTGGACCTCTGCCAAGTCCTCCAAAATTTTGAGCAATCCACGTTGCTTGTGAGCAGTGACAACTCTTCAGTCAGCATTACCATACCACTGCTGTGTTTACTGAAGAGGTCAATGTTGAAAATCAAGGAAACAGCTGTCATGATGCAACTGGGGGAATCTGAAGGAGAAAACGATCAGCGTGATGGTACCAACATCAGGCCATCCGCCTCAGGGAACGCTGGCCCCAGCAGCTATGACGAAGAAGAGGAGGAGGAACAGCTGGAGTTGGAGCAGGAATTTCATGCCACCACTGACGAGGGCTAGAGCGGTGCACGTTGGACTTCCACAATTCAGCACGAATGGTCAGCAGAAGCAGACCAGGAGGAAGGTGACGACTATGATGCATCACAACAACTATCACAACGCTCACAAGAGGATGATGAGGATTCTGGTAGGACTCTGGCACACATGGCTCAATTCATGCTAGACTGCATTGAACGTGACCCACGCATTGTGCGCATTCTGGACAACACTAATTACTGGGTTTATACCCTTCTGGATCCACGGTACAAAACACAATGTTCCAAAACTGCTTGAAGAAAGAGTCAGACAGGTCAAAATGGAAGAATACCAGCAGGCCCTTGTGGAGACTTTAGAGAGGAGATTGACATCTTCCCCCTCCTCTAGCCAGTTGTACGCCGACAGACTGACTTCCGCAAACCCAGGACGACCAGGAGGGCAGCAAACAACGCAAGCCACAGCTAGTGCCCAAAAGGGAATGGTATCGGCAGTGTCCTTGGAGTGGGAAAATTTTCTGACACCCATGCAGCAGCAGCCCACTGAACAGCAAGCGTGCAGATCCACCTCCAACACCGATCGCCTGGAGAAGATGGTCAAGGACTACATGTCAGATGACGTAGCTGTGTAGAACAATCCATCTGCACCCTTCAACTATTGGGTATCGAAGCTAGACACCTGGCACGAACTGGCAATGTACGCAATAGAGGTGCTGGCTTGCCCGGCAGCCAGCGTTATGTCGGAACGCTGTTTCAGTGCTGCCGGAGGCATCGTCACAGATCGGCGTATCCGCCTCTCCACAGAAAATGCAGACCGTCTGACTCAAATTAAAATGAATCAATCCTGGATTGGAAATGACTACGCAACACTCCAGGACCCCAACCAAGTAACATGACCAATGAACATCTGTGATGGTGTAGCGTTTCCGGTCCCTGTTTATTGAACCTCTCATCTGTATTAGATTTATGACTACATGGCGGCAAAAAGCATTGCTGCTATATCCGCACGCTTTTTGTCCTCATGCAAGGCC
Source organism: Hyperolius riggenbachi (assembly GCF_040937935.1). Taxonomy (NCBI): domain Eukaryota; kingdom Metazoa; phylum Chordata; class Amphibia; order Anura; family Hyperoliidae; genus Hyperolius; species Hyperolius riggenbachi. Next base: position 154,498,250 of record NC_090654.1, read on the forward strand.
TGGGTTGTTGTGTCTCAAAAAGCATGGCCTTCTCCTCCTGCGCCTCCTCCTGTTCCATCACGTCTGCTGCTGCTGGGTTAGCGTTGCCGCGTGGTCCCTGTTTATTGAACCACTTATCTTTATTACATTTATGACTGCATGGCGGTACAAAGCATGCTATCCGCACGCTTCTTGTCCTCATGCAAGGCCTAGGTTGTTGTGTCTCACAAAGCATGGCCTTCTCCTCCTGCGCCTCCTCCTGTTCCATCACGTCTGCTACTGCTGGGTTAGCGTTGCCGCGTGGTCCCTGTTTATTGAACCACTTATCTTTATTACATTTATGACTGCATGGCGGTACAAAGCATGCTATCCGCACGCTTCTTGTCCTCATGCAAGGCCTGGGTTGTTGTGTCTCACAAAGCGTGGCCTTCTCCTCCTGCGCCTCCTCCTGTTCCATCACGTCTGCTGCTGCTGGGTTAGCGTTGCCGCGTGGTCCCTGTTTATTGAACCACTTATCTTTATTACATTTATGACTGCATGGCAGTACAAAGCATGCTATCCGAACTCTTCTTGTCCTCATGCAAGGCCTGGGTTGTTGTGTCTCACAAAGTGTGGCCTTCTCCTCCTGCGCCACTTCCTGTTCCATCACGTCTGCTGCTGCTGGGTTAGCGTTGCCGCGTGGTCCCTGTTTATTGAACCACTTATCTTTATTACATTTATGACTGCATGGCGGTACAAAGCATGCTATCCGCACGCTTCTTGTCCTCATGCAAGGCCTGGGTTGTTGTGTCTCACAAAGCGTGGCCTTCTCCTCCTGCGCCTCCTCCTGTTCCATCACGTCTGCTGCTGCTGGGTTAGCGTTGCCGCGTGGTCCCTGTTTATTGAACCACTTATCTTTATTACATTTATGACTGCATGGCGGTACAAAGCATGCTATCCGCACGCTTCTTGTCCTCATGCAAGGCCTGGGTTGTTGTGTCTCACACAGCGTGGCCTTCTCCTCCTGCGCCTCCTCCTGTTCCATCACGTGTGCTGCTGCTGGTGCTGGGTTAGCGTTACCGGTCCCTTTTCGTGGAACCTCTTCTCTGTATTACATTTATGACTGCATGGCGAAAAAAAAGCATGTTACCTGTGCAAAGAAACATGACATTTTCCACATTTAAAAGACAGTTTTTCCTTTGAAACTTTACAATCAATTTTCTCAAAAACTATAAGCTCTTTTTCAAATCTTTTTTTTCCTCTTGTATCCACTCCCAAGGTGCACATACCCTGCTAATTTGGGGTATGTAGCATGTAAGGAAGCTTTACAAAGCACGAAAGTTCGGGTCCCCATTGACTTCCATTATGTTCGGAGTTCGGCGCGAACACCCGAACATCGCGGCGATGTTCGCGAACCCGAACATCTAGGTGTTCGCCCAACACTAACTGCAGGTAATTGCATGTACTTCCTATGCCTAAATGCATCCCTGTTGGTCCTTTTTTCATTCTCAAACAAATCAACAAAGTAACCTACAGAGGCCTTCTTCTCTACGAGGAGTAGTCACTTTTCACGTCTCTCTTCTGAATTCTGCAGCCAAGGTAGACCAATCTGTTTCTCCACCTCCTCCAGTTGAAATTGATGAAAGTTTGGGGTATGAAATTGAGAGAATTCTATATTCTTGTATGGTTAGAAAATCCCTGCAATTTCTCATTCCATGGCGTATGCAATTTCGGATGACAAAGTGCTTGATATCGAATCAGCCTTTTCAGCGGAGGTAACATTACCATCTGCGGATGTGTCAGACATTGAATCCATTATTAAAAAGAAATGTCGAATTCACAGAAAATTAACCTTGAAACAATTGAGGAGGAAGTTGAACGTATCCACATTAGAATCCTATCGGAGGACTCAAGTATTACCCCGCGGAACATCTAAGGAACGCACGCTTCCTTCCCAAATGGAAAACTGCATGTTTGAATCATGGGTTTATTGTCCTAGACTTGATTATTGAAGAAGAGACCATACAGCTGGAGGAAATAAAAGAGTCAACAGCTAGTATAGCAGACCTAGAAACTTATAAAGATCATCCACTCTTTTTGAAAAGGGGAAGTTGGGAGAAGTATCAAAAGGGACAAACAGGAAAAATACAGAAAGGACATAGGGGAGTGGAAGGAGGGGGAATATTTTAATTATCTCCCAGGTCGACAGCGCTCCCGTTCGCGAGGTCGGGGTGGTAAGCCTAGTGAGGGGGAAGGAGAAGGTGAGGGATCCCCAGTATCATCAACCTCAGGAAAATTTGTGCTTTTTTTTTAGGCGAAAGTGACACAGGCAGCGACGGAGAAAAAAAAAGAAATTAGAAAAAGGAAATGGTGAAAAATAATTGAGCACAGGATGAGTATGAGGCGCGGATGAATGTTATCAATCTCTTGGCCCGGACCATGTTTCCCTCCATAGTAAGGGGTTATCCTTCTCCCCAGTACAGGGAGGGGATGAATTTAGGTTTCAAAAGGATTTCCAAATGTTTGTGAGACGTATTAACCTAAGGGATATGTATGACAGACCGGATAAAACCGGACAGAATACTAGTGAGCCCCAAGATGTTGATATAGATGAGACAGAATTAGATGGATTTTGGAGTATGAAGGAGCAGGAGACACTCCACATTTTGGAAGGACTAAAAGATCTAGTAAAAGAAAATATGTATGAAAGTGGGGCGGACCTGGGGGGGACGGAGGAAATTGAACATGTAAAAGTCCATGTAGGGTCATCTTTTATGCCATCCCCATATCACAACCAGGCGTTGGGAATTTTCTCTGACCTAGTGACGCAGGAATTTAAGAAATTGCAATGGCAGTTCCCCAGAAGTCAAGATTGTCAGGAACCGACCCGTGGCACGCCTGCATATACGGTTCCCAACTGCGGGTTTGACCAGATCAAGCGGTGAGCAGCCTTATTTAAGCTACAAACAAGGCTGTGACCCCCCAGAACACTTCTCACTGCCACCACTAGCGACTTGCTAGACACGTCCACTCTGCTGTCGAGTGCTCAGCGCGCAATCCGCGTTTTCGTATTCGGGTCAGCTTTGTGCTTTAGGCCGAATACGGGAACGCCACGCACACACACACACACACACACACACACACAGTTGCAATCTTACACTGTAGTGAAGCAAAACCACTAACAGTCGTTCCGAACGATACTGTTAGCCACTCTGCTGTCACTACTGGCGTTTTCGTACGTTGGGTCAGCTGCGCGCTTTAGGCCAACGTATGACAAACGCCCCCACACACAATGCAATTACAATTTCATATGGTAGTGTTGCTCAAGCATACAATTAGGCATGGATTTATACACAGTTGCACTTCAATCTCTTCTAGGCTATGAGTGTTAGTTTAGTACGGCAGAAGTCCAGCTTATTAAATAATAATTTAATATTCCAGGGAAAAAAGTGGAACAATGCAGAACTAAATATATACAAAAGATTACAAAAAAACAAAATAAAAAGTGTGAAGAAACGCGGAAAAGCCGCCGCATGGACGCAGGATGAGGCGGCTGTTTCCGGGGCTGGCATAGCGGAACGCGGAGAAACCGCCGCGTCTGACGCGGCGGTTTGCGTGCACAGGCCTGCTACTGACAGTCTGATTGGGCACGGGGAGGCCACCGCATGTGCAGATAGCGGTGCGTCTCACCCCGCGTGCAGGCCAGCAGAGATATTGCAAAGCGTGACTGGTGTGGCTGGGACTGATAGTCCACACAGGTTCAGAATGACGCGCGCGCACGCTGAGAGGCAGAGTTTATATGACAACCAGAAGAAGGCCAGCTGACCAAGCTGGTCAGCTGACATTTCCACCACTTTTCATTGGTCCAGCACTTTAGGGTGGCGCTGGAGAGCCCTATAGTATATATACTGGGTGCTGGTCATTTCTCTGGTGTCTGGCGTTGCGATCAATACGTGGTAGCACTCAGGCCTTGTCTGTTTCTGTGTTCTAGCATAGTTTCCAAAGGTGTTGACATCAAGGAGCTCACACCTTAGCATTAGGAATATTGAGTTGTATTATTTGTTATGACCTTCTGCCTGCCTGACTATTCCTCTGAACTCTGATTCTGTACCTTGCTATTTCTGATATCCTGTTGCCAACCTCTGCTCGTTCCTGGACTCTGTACCTGCCTCCTGATTTTGTACCTCGTTATTCTGATTCTCTGTTGTCTGACCCTGCCTGTTATTGGATTCCATATCTGCCTTCTGATTCTGTACTTTATCTGTCTGTGTGTTGACGAGCTGGCTTGGCCGACCTCGAGAACTAGCCTTACTGTTAGAGGCAGTTCCCAGATCTGTTAGTGACACCCGCTCATTGGTGTCACTCACGCTCTGTCCTTCCCACATTCTGCTTAGCTCCTCCCCCGGAGAGTCTAGGCTTACGGAAGGAGCATACGTCTGTGCAGTATTCCTTACTGCCTCTGTACCTACTCCTTAGGTACAGTCCACTAGTGTTACTGTTACACCCAATCACTCACTTCTCTCTCAGGTGTCCAGAGGTTAGTAGATATATCTGATTATCGGTGATACTGCAGATCATCAATAATCAGGTATATTCTGCATTCTCGGTGATACTGCAGATCACCGGTAATCAGATCCTCTCTGTGTTACACCGATCGTTACAGAACGCCAGACCAAAATGCAAATGGACGCACACACTGAACGACTGGGCGCACTTGCCACTTCGGTGGAAAACATCAACCAAGTGCTGGGTAGCCACAAGACTATGATTGAAGCCTTGTCTGGTTCTTTACAAACCCTCCAGACAGCAGTGGATGAGGTGCGATCCCCTCCTAGCTCTGACATACGTTTGCCTGTACCTGAGAAATTTTCTGGTCACAGATCTGACTTTCGAAATTTTAGAAGTAGAGTGTTATCTTATTTTGAGTTGAGACCCCGATCTTCTGGAACTGTGGCCCAAAGGGTCACATTTATTAAGACTTTGCTATCAGGCGATTCTCAGACGTGGGCGTACAGTTTGCCCACCGGAGACTTAGCCCTCACTTCAGTGGATGAATTTTTTAAAGCTATGGCAGTAATTTACGATGACCCAGACCTTGCTGCGACTTCTGAGCGGAAGCTCAAGCTTTTGCGTCAAGGCAAGGGTCCGGTCGAGGATTACGCAGCGGAATTTAGGAGGTGGTCAGTTTCAGCCAGGTGGGACACTTATGCCCTTTTAGATTGTTTCTTATCGGTACTGTCAGGTGAGGTCTCAAATCTTATGTTGAGTCTGCCTGAACCTAAAACAGTCGATGAGGCCATTTCATCGGCCATTCGAGTCGACCGCAGGCTACGTTATCAGAAACAGACCCGGGGTAGTAGTCATGTAAAGATGGTGTCCTACGCTGCACCCCCAGTATCTCCACCTCCTCCCGTCTCGCCTCCACCCCAACCTATGCAAATTGGTCGGTCGAAACTATCCCAAGTGGAGCGAAGACGTAGGATGTCTGAGCAGCTGTGTCTTTACTGCGCAGAGGGGGGTCATAGAGTACGTAATTGTCCCAATAAGTCGGGAAACGCTACCACTTAGGAGTTGTAGGGGGTAACACCCTAGGCGCGCGTCTCTTACCCCTAGAAGATAAACGGTTACTTCTTCCTTGTACTGTTACATGGGAAGATAAAACCGAGGATTCCGAGGCCTTTGTTGATTCAGGCTCTGCAGCAAATTTTATGGATTTTGAATTTGCAAAGAAATTAGGTATTCCGCTCACCCCAGTAAAACCACCCATTCAGGTTACGGCAGTAGATGATTCCCCCCTGCAAAGTAATCATCCGCTGTCTCAGACACCAGAGGTGGAAGTCACTATAGGGGTACTACACAGCGAAAAATTACAGTTTTTTGTGTTACACATGACCACCTCCACAGTCATCCTTGGCATGCCATGGTTGCACCTTCACTCCCCACAGATCAATTGGACCACTGGGCAGTTAACTAGCTGGTCAACCCATTGTTTCCAGCAGTGTTTAGGGAAGGTGACATTGGGCCAGACCAGGATTCATGTGGAGGGGGCACCAGTATAATATTCTGAGTATTCAGATGTGTTCTGTCCCAAGGCTGCTGATATGTTACCTCCACATCGACTCGTTTGATTGCCCCATGGATCGCCGATCTGGTTGTATGCCCCCAAGGGGTCATCTCTACAATTTGTCTGGGCCAGAGAAAGTGGCCATGCAGGAGTACATTCGTGAGAATTTAGCCAAGGTGTTTATTCGCCCCTCTCGGTCGCTCGCTGGCGCAGGGTTCTTTTTTGTTAAGAAAAAAGACGGAGGCCTGCGGCCATGCATAGATTACCGGGACCTGAATAAAATCACAGTGAAGAATCGCTACCCTTTGCCCCTGATAGATGACCTGTTCACACAAGTTACCAACGCTAAGATCTTTTCGAAATTAGATTTACGGGGTGCATACAACCTGGTGCGAATTAGAAAGGGCGATGAATGGAAGACGGCCTTTAACACGCCCGACGGGCATTACGAGTACTTGGTGATGCACTTCGGGCTGTGTAACGCCCCGGCCGTCTTCCAGGAATTAATCAATGAGGTATTCAGAGAGGTGTTGGGCAAATTTGTGTTAATATACCTGGATGACATACTTATTTTTTTCAAACAACCTCTCTGAGCACAGGTCACATGTCAAATTTGTATTGGACAAACTAAGACAAAACATGCTTTACGCTAAATTGGAGAAATGCATCTTCGAGGTGACATCTGTCACCTTTTTACATAATTTCCACCTCGGGCCTGTCTATGGACCCTGCCAAGGTCTCTGCTGTGCTGGAATGGCCTCAACCTGTGGGGTAAAATCTCTTCAGAGATTCTTAGGCTTTGCCAATTACTATAGAAGGCAGTGGCGGACACAGCCAGCAGTGGGCCCCTGTGCAAAATTGTAATTGTGAGCCCCCTACGACCTGCGGCACGCGTAGGCAAAATATGGGCGTGGCTACAACCTGCACGCTTCGCACGCCACGGCAAAAAACAGTAGCGGACAGAACCTGCGGCGCGTAGTGCCGCGGCAAAAAATGGGCGTGGCAATGACCGGATGAGGGCGGAGCTAACTAACTTAAAGCGAACCCGGGGTGAGGGTTTATTTCCTTTTAAACAATACTAGTTGCCTGGCGGCCCTGCTGATCTATTTGGCTGCAGTAATAAACTGAATTACACCAGCAACAAGCATGCAGCTAATCTTGTCACCTGCTGCATGCTTGTTCAGGGTCTATGGTTGAAAGAATAAGAGGCAGAGGACTAGCACGGCAGCCAGGCAACTGGTATTGCTTAAAAGGAGAGAAATATGGCAGCCTCAAGATTATTCTCACCTCAGGTTCCCTTGAAAAGTGCAACGCAAAGACAGTGGGCCCAAGTTTTGGTGACCCTTTCCCCAGAAAATTCACATAATTGTGCAGGTTTTCTCAAAGAAAATACACATCATGTCGGCAGATATGCCCAGAAAATACGTGCAATCGTGTCGGCAGATATGCCCAAAAAATACGCGCAATCATTTTGGCAGATATGCCCAAAAAATACGTGCAATCATTTCGGCAGATATGCCCAGAAAATACGTGCAATCAAGTCGGCAGATATGCTCAGAAAATACGTGCAATCATGTCGGCAGATATGCCCAGAAAATACGTGCAATCATGTCGGCAGATATGCCCAGAAAATACGTGCAATCATGTCGGCAGATATGCCCAGAAAATACGTGCAATCAAGTCGGCAGATATGCCCAGAAAATACGTGCAATCATGTCGGCAGATATGCGCAGAAAATACATGCAATCATGTGGCAGACCTGCCCAGAACATACACCTGCTAATATAAATAATAAAAACAAAAACATTTCCTCACCTGCAGCAGCAGACCTCCTGTCCCAGCCTCCATCCGGCGCGCAGCTCCCATGGGTGGTTGGGTGGATAGGTAGCCTGGTGGGTAGGTAGCCTGGTGGATGGGTTGGTAACTAGCCCGGTAGGTAGGTAGGTAGCCTGGTGGGTGGGTGGGTAGGTAGGTAGCCTGGTGGGTGGGTAGCTGTTAGGTAGCCTGGTGGGTGGGTTGGTAACTAGCCCGGTAGGTAGCCGGGTGGGTAGGTAGGTAGCCGGGTCGGTGGTTAGGTAGGTAGCCGGGTGGGTAGGTAGGTAGGAAGCCTGGTGGGTGGGTAGGTAGCCGGGTGGGTAGGTAGGAAGCCTGGTGGGTGGGTAGGTAGCTGGGTGGGTAGGTGGTTAGGTAGCCGGGTAGGTAGGTAGGTAGCCAGGTGGGTAAGTAGCCGGGTGGGTGGGTAGGTAGCCGGGTGGGTGGTTAGGTAGTCGGGTGGGTGGTTAGGTAGGAAGCCTGGTGGGTGGGTAGGTAGCCGGGTGGGTAGGTAGGAAGCCTGGTGGGTGGGTAGGTAGCCGGGTGGGTAGGTAGGTAGGAAGCCTGGTGGGTGGTTAGGTAGCCAGGTGGGTAGGTAGGAAGCCTGGTGGGTGGGTAGGTAGCCGGGTGGGTAGGTAGGAAGCCTGGTGGGTGGGTAGGTAGCCGGGTAGGTAGGTAGGTAGCTGGGTGGGTAGGTAGCCTGGTGGGTGGGTAGGTAGCCGGGTGGGTGGTTAGGTAGTCGGGTGGGTGGTTAGGTAGGAAGCCTGGTGGATGGGTAGGTAGCCGGGTGGGTAGGTAGGAAGCCGGGTGGGTAGGTAGCCGGGTGGGTAGGTGGTTAGGTAGCCGGGTGGGTAGGTAGGTAGGAAGCCAGGTGGGTGGTTAGGTAGTCGGGTGGGTAGGTAGGTAGGAAGCCTGGTGGGTGGGTAGGTAGCCGGGTGGGTAGGTGGTTAGGTAGCCGGGTGGGTAGGTAGGTAGGAAGCCTGGTAGGTGGTTAGGTAGCCGGGTGGGTAGGTAGGTAGGAAGCCTGGTGGGTGGTTAGGTAGCCAGGTGGGTAGGTAGGTAGGTAGGAAGCCTGGTGGGTGGGTAGGTAGCCGGGTGGGTAGGTAGGAAGCCAGGTGGGTGGGTAGGTAGCCGGGTGGGTGGTTAGGTAGGAAGCCTGGTGGGTGGGTAGGTAGCCAGGTGGGTAGGTAGGAAGCCTGGTGGGTGGGTAGGTAGCCGGGTGGGTAGGTGGTTAGGTAGCCGGGTGGGTAGGTGGTTAGGTAGCCGGGTGGGTAGGTAGGTAGGAAGCCAGGTGGGTGGTTAGGTAGTCGGGTGGGTAGGTAGGTAGGAAGCCTGGTGGGTGGGTAGGTAGCCGGGTGGGTAGGTGGTTAGGTAGCCGGGTGGGTAGGTAGGAAGCCAGGTGGGTGGTTAGGTAGCCGGGTGGGTAGGTGGTTAGGTAGCCGGGTGGGTAGGTAGGTAGGAAGCCTGGTAGGTGGTTAGGTAGCCGGGTGGGTAGGTAGGTAGGAAGCCTGGTGGGTGGTTAGGTAGCCAGGTGGGTAGGTAGGTAGGTAGGAAGCCTGGTGGGTGGGTAGGTAGCCGGGTGGGTAGGTAGGAAGCCTGGTGGGTGGGTAGGTAGCCGGGTGGGTGGTTAGGTAGCCGGGTGGGTAGGTGGTTAGGTAGTCGGGTTGGTGGTTAGGTAGTCGGGTGGGTGGTTAGGTAGGAAGCCTGGTGGGTGGGTAGGTAGCCAGGTGGGTAGGTAGGAAGCCGGGTGGGTAGGTGGTTAGGTAGCCGGGTGGGTAAGTAGGTAGGAAGCCAGGTGGGTGGTTAGGTAGTCGGGTGGGTAGGTAGGTAGGAAGCCTGGTGGGTGGGTAGGTAGCTGGGTGGGTAGGTGGTTAGGTAGCCGGGTGGGTAGGTAGGTAGGAAGCCAGGTGGGTGGTTAGGTAGTCGGGTGGGTAGGTAGGTAGGAAGCCTGGTGGGTGGGTAGGTAGCCGGGTGGGTAGGTGGTTAGGTAGCCAGGTGGGTAGGTGGTTAGGTAGCCGGGTGGGTAGGCAGGTAGCCCTTTGAGTATCCCTCCCTTCCTTCCTCACCTCGGAGGGCCCCCCTCCCGATATGCGCGGCGGGAGAGCGAGCGGCAAATACAGGAAGTCTTCAGGGCTCTCCAGGCAGACGCTAGAGGCTCAGCCGCTTGGTCTCCAATATGTCTCCAACTCTGTCGACATATTGGAGACCAAGCGGCTGCCGGCTGAGCCCTCTAGCGCATGCCTGGAGACCCGGATTTGCCGCTCTCCTGCCGCGCATACCGGGAGGGGGGCCCCCCGAGGTGAGGGAGGGAGGGAGGATAGGAGTCGGGGCCCCCCGGGGGGAAAAAAATAATAAAAAAAATATATAAAAAAATAAAAAATACTTAATGGGCCTCTGAAGAAAATGGAACTTCAGGGGCCCTCGTGTGGCGGCACGGCCTGCACGCCCGTATGTCCGCCACTGATAGAAGGTTCATAAAGGGGTACTCCACGGTCATTGCACCCCTCACCAGTCTCACTAAAAAAGGGGCAGATTCTACCCACTGGTCTCCAGAAGCCCTGCAAGCATTATCCACTTTAAAAGACTTGTTTTGCTTTGCACCCATCCTAAGACACGTTGACACTTCCTATCCCTTTATTGTTGAGGTGGACGCCTCGGAGGTCGGGGTAGGGGCGGTGCTGTCTCAGCGATCAGGGTTGCAGGGTAGATTACACCCATGTGCCTATTTTTCTCGTAGGTTCTCTCCGGCAGAGAGAAACTACGACATAGGCAACAGGGAGCTCCTGGCCATCAAGTTGGCCTTTGAAGAATGGCGTCATTGGTTGGAAGGAGCAGAACATACGATCACAGTTTACACTGATCACAAAAATTTGGAATACATCAAGGGAGCTAAGAGATTAAGCCCCCGTCAGGCTCGATGGTCTTTGTTCTTCTCGAGGTTCAGATTTATAATTACGTACACTCCAGGTAGCAAGAACATTAAGGTAGATGCCCTGTCCAGATGCTTTGAGCCAGAGACAGCACAGCCCTCTACCCCAGAGACCATTGTCCCACAAAGACTGGTACTAGCAACAACTGAGACATGGAAAGACTGGACGGAGACGTTAGGGCCCTTTCAGCAGGACGTCCCAGAGGGGAAGCCTGAAGGGGTTATGTTTATACCACTGCCATTCCGTCTTCAGATCTTACAGATGTTCCATTCACACAAAAATACGGGACACCCTGGGGCCTCCAGAACACAGGCTCTTGTTGCCAGGTGTGCTTAGTGGCCTTCTCTGGCAACGGATTGCAAGGAGTATGTTAGAGAGTGTGCGGTGTGTGTGCAAAAAGTAAGCCCTCCCGGCTGGCACCTGTGGGAACGTTGCAGCCCTTGCCCACCCCGAGTGAGCCGTGGACCCACCTGTCCATGGATTTTGTGGGTGAGCTTCCCAGGTCTGAGGGCATGTCGGTCATTTGGGTGGTAGTCGACCGCTTTAGTAAAATGGCCCATTTTGTGCCCTTGAAAGGACTCCCCTCGGCCCAGGAGTTGGCCGATTTGTTCATCATCCACGTTTTCCGATTGCATGGCATTCCGGAAAACATTGTGTCAGATCAGGGAGTCCAATTTGTTTCGAGATTTTGGAGGGCATTTTGTCACCAAATGGGCATGGAACTGTCATTTTCATCGGGCTACCACCCACAGACCAATGGTCAGACTGAGAGAGTCAACCAATCATTGGAACAATTCTTGAGGTGTTACGTTGCAGAAGCGCAAAATGATTGGGTCAAGTTTTTGCCCTTCGCAGAATTTACGCACAATAATTTGAAAAGTTCTTCCACGGGATTCTGTCCATTTCAGATAGTTACTGGGAAGCTGCCCAAATTTTCCCCATTGCCAATCGCTTCCACTCCGTTTCCAGCTCTGGAGGCCTGGCAAAAGTCATTTAAGGACGTGTGGTGGATCGTGAAAAATAATTTGGAGAAGGCGTTTCAAAGTCAGAAAGGTCAAGCTGACAAAAGACGTTCCTTAGAGTGGAAGTTTCAACCAGGAGACTTAGTCTGGGTGTCCACACGTCACTTGACCTTGAAACAGTCTTCAGCCAAGTTGGGGCCCAGGTTTGTGGGTCCATTTCCAGTAACTAGAAAGATCAACAATGTTACTTATGCCATTGATCTTCCTGCCAGTATGCGTGGCGTAAGATCTTTTCATGTGTCTCTGTTTAAGCCAGCAGTCCATGTGGGTTCCACTCCTCCTCCTCCTCCTGTGATGATAGATGACCAACCTGAGTACGAGGTAGAGAAGATTTAGACTCACGCATAGTTCAGAACTCAGTACAATATCTGGTTCATTGGAAAGGGTATGGTATTGAGGAGAGAGCTTGGGTACCTGAATGTCGCATGCATGCTGACAAACTGAAAAGCGAATTCTACGCTTTACATCCTGAGAAGCCTGGAAGGAGCTGTCCGGAGTCCACTCCTCGGGGGGTACTGTGAAGAAACGCGGAAAAGCCGCCGCATGGACGCCGGATGAGGCGGCTATTTCCGCGGCTGGCATAGCGTAACGTGGAGAAACCGCCACGTCTGACGCGGCGGTTTGCACGCACAGGCCTGCTACTGACAGTCTGTCCATGCGCGGGGAGGCCACCGCATGTGCAGATAGCGGTGCGTCTCACCCCACGTGCAGGTCAGCAGAGACATTGCAAAGCGTGACTGGTGTGGCTGGGACTGATAGTCCACACAGGTTCAGAATGACGCGCGCGCACGCTGAGAGGCAGAGTTTATATGACAGCAAGAAGAAAGTCAGCTGACCAAGCTGGTCAGCTGACATTTCCACCACTTTTCATTGGTCCAGCACTTTAGGGTTGTGCTGGAGAGCCCTATAGTATATATACTGGGTGCTGGTCATTTCTCTGGTGTCTGGCGTTGCGATCACTACGTGGTAGCACTCAGGCCTTGTCTGTTTCTGTGTTCTAGCATAGTTTCCAAAGGTGTTGACATCAAGGAGCTCACACCTTAGCATTAGGAATATTGAGTTGTATTATTTGTTATGACCTTCTGCCTGCCTGACTATTCCTCTGAACTCTGATCCTGTACCTTGCTATTTCTGATATCCTGTTGCCAACCTCTGCTCATTCCTAGACTCTGTACCTGCCTCCTGATTCTGTGCCTAGTTATTCTGATTCTCCGTTGCCTGACCCTGCCTGTTATTGGATTCCGTATCTGCCTTCTGATTCTGTACTTTATCTGTCTGTGTGTTGACGACCTCGAACTAGCCTTACTGTTAGAGGCAGTTCCCAGATCTGTTAGTGACACCCACTCATTGGTGTCACTCACGCTCTGTCCTTCCCACATTCTGCTTAGCTCCTCCCCCGGGAGAGTCTAGGCTTACGGAAGGAGCATACGTCTGTGCAGTATTCCTTACTGCCTCTGTACCTACTCCTTAGGTACAGTCCACTAGTGTTACTGTTACACCCAATCACTCACTTCTCTCTCAGGTGTCCAGAGGTTAGTAGATATATCTGATTATCGGTGATACTGCAGATCATCAATAATCGGGTATATTCTGCATTCTCGGTGATACTGCAGATCACCGGTAATCAGACTCTCTCTGTGTTACACCGATCGTTACAAAAAGTTACAACGATAAAAGTTACAAAAATACGCACACGGATATTTGCGTAAAAATAAACGGGGGAAAAAGAACGTTACCAGCTTAGGTTAGAACGTTGTTTGACGGGAGGACGCCGTTTCGACCAGGAGTCGCGATCATCCCTAGCTAAAGCGCTACCTCCAAGAGAAGATTCTTTCTAGGCATCTGGCTCTGCTTTTTATACTGTAAGATACGCCCGGAGGCTGCAACTTCCTTGGAGAGGGGAGGAACTAGTTTTTAATTACATCCTCAGACTTAATTTGATTTCCAGAGATCTAACATCCACATGTGAAAAGTGTACTATAGCACACACACAACAAACGACTTCCTTAACCTCCAATCTCCCCAGGTTACAGGTGACAATTGATTAAGGCTTTCACATTGCAGCAGGATGTCCTGTGTGAAGTCCTGGCTCAGGCTGGTGTGAGCTGCTTCAAGGCATACTGCAGCCAGTCCAGGTGACAATTGCTTCCAAGCACCATACACCTCTGCTACAGTATTCAGACAACAGGGTCGGACCACCTGTATAGGCTTCAAAGCAACTGTCTGATTAAGTGTTTCCTAATTACCTGTTTTCTGGCTGTCCAGAGGAACTGTATGCTAATGTCCCAGCCCCCTGCTTCCAGAGAAATTCAATGCAAATGTAGGTCTATTGACCCACACACACAATCACGACAGTCCATGAATCTAGCCTGGCATATCTACACCTTTGACATAATACACAGCAGACATAAAAATGATAGAAATATGTTCCTGTATTCCCTAATATCATCAGCACCTCAATATATCACCACAAAGATAATCTAACGAGGGGTGAACGTAGAGCCCTAGAGGAGTTGAAGGCAGCTGAGGATATATTCATCAGACCCAGTGATAAGGGGGGAAACGTGGTCCTATTGTCAAGGGGGGAAATACCTCTCAGAGGCTAAGCGTCAACTATCGGACGAGAATACTTCCCAAAAATTGAAATATGCACCATATGAACGAATAGATGAAGGTATGAATAGCCTGATTGAAGATGCTGGGGAACAGGGGATTGTGGATGATGGGGAGGCTCAGTATCTAAGGGTTCAAACGTATGGAATCCCTGTACTGTATTTAATACCTAAAATACACAAAAATGAAAATAAGCCACCTGGACGCCTCATAGTGAGTGCAATTGGGGGCTCCATGGAGAAAATTGGGAAATGGCTTGATGCAAAATTAAAGGGGCTAATGATGTCCCTTCCTTCCTTTGTTCAGGACTCCACTGATGTGTTGCACCTTCTGGGGGAGTTGGAGCTCCGCCCCAGTGACATCTTTGTGTGGATCGACGTGGAGAGTTTGTACACGTCGATCCCCCATGGGGTTGGCATCCGGGCTGTCCGATTTTTTTCCTTGAGGACGCAAACCCAGATGCCCAGGCCCACAACTCTTTTGTATTGGATGCACTGCGCTTTGTCCTGGAGCACAATTGCTTTGCATCTGGCGACTCCCACTATAGGCAGGTGCGTGGCACATCGATGGGTGCAGCCTGCACACCTGCCTATGCCTGTCTCCACCTAGGCCAGTGGGAGCGCCAGGAGGTGTACCCTCTCCCGGAGTACGAGCAACATGTCCGGTTATGTATCCATTTTATAGATGATGTGCTGGTGGGGTGGAGGGGAAGTGAGGAAGAACTGGACTTGTTCATGAGTCGGTTGAACTGCAATTCCCGTAATATATCACTCACGTATACTGCGAGTAAAACTGACATTGCCTTTTCGAATCTGCATATTTGGAGGGAGGGTGAGAGTGTGAGAACCACCACTTTCCGTAAAGCAACTGCAGGTAACACTCTCCTCCATGCCGCCAGCCATCATCCCAAACATCTAAAAAACGGGATACCGTATTTGCAGTTCTTGCGGTTGCGCAGAAATTGCTCACAAGAAGCGAATTTCAGTGCTGAGGCAATGATGTTGTATGATCGTTTCCGGTCGAGGGGATACCAATATGAGGTATTGTGCCATGGATTTGAAAAGGCAAGGGGGCGTCAAAGGAAAGAGTTATTAGAGACTAGAAGCAAAAGTCACAAAAAAATTGCAGGATAAGAACACAGATCCCCCTTGATTCATAACCCTCTACAACTCAAATTGGGAAAAGATTTGTGAAATATTGGCCAAATATTGTCCGGTTTTGCAGATGGACCAAAATTTTAGAAGGATAGTAGGGGAGATACCTATGTTAGTTGCAAAAAGGGCACCGAGTATTAGAGATGTGCTGGTCCACTCACAATATATTCCAAATGAAAGAACAACATGGCTGAATAAAAGTAAGGTTGTGGGCATGTTCAGATGTGGCAACTGTGTTGCCTGTGAAAGAATGGTCCCTACAAAAGTATGTAGTGATGCCAAAAAGAAAAAAAGAGTAGAAAATAAAAAGTTTCATTAATTGCAACCCAGAATGGGTCATATACAGACTGGAATGCCCCTGCCACAAAGTTTATGTGGGTATGACTACACGGAAATTAAAAACAAGAGTGATGGAACATGTTTCCAACATAATCTGTGGACTGCAGAAAAATGGGGAATATAGAAGTGCAGTGGCTGAACATTTCTGCATAGAACATAATGGTGATCCAGATGGACTAAAAGCTATCGGAATATCCCAGATCATGGTTAATAGGAGAGGGGGAGATAGACTCAAAATGATAAAACAACAGGAAAGTAGGTGGATATACCTACTAGGGGCATTAAGTCCAGAAGGAATGAATAGGGAGTTGGACTAAGCCCCATACTTACCATAAATGGTAAAATAAAGTAAAATGTCACAAACCCCATTAACATCTAGATGTGAGAGAGGGGGGAGCAGAAGAAGAAGTGATATGTGGATATAGAAAGTCGCTGTTATCTAAGAAAAGCATGATTGGATCATGGAATGCTAAAAATGAAAATAAAATGTGTTAAGAAGTACAGCAGACCACAGCGATTTTGTTCTTTGGAAACAATGTTAAACATCATGGATCAAGGTATATAAGGATCAACCTGGGGTGTGAACCAAGCTGAGAATGCTGTATAAGAAAACTTAACGTAAGCGCATCCGATGTGTATTGAAAGCTGAGTTGCTATGGTGGTAACCATGGAGATGGACGGAGGGCAGAGGGAAAGAGTAACACAGTAAATCCCCGCTCCACCACTGGTATGGCCGCCCAACCAATCACGAGCCGCACACACCCTGACGAAGATTTCCTTTAATTGAAGGGCATCCAAGGGCATTAGGCAATTCCCGGGAGAGTTAACCCAGGGATTCAACTATTATCTGGAGTCAGGAGAGAATTTTTCCCTTTTAAAGCGAATTAGCCCAAGCCTTGTAAGGTTTTTCACCTTCCCCCGAGTCAACTGTGCAGTTTCAAGACAGTGTTTTTTTTTCTTCCTGTTTGAACTTGATGGACGGATGTCTTTTTTTAACCAAATCATTTATGTTACTATGTTACCTATGTTGCTATGTTAGTGCCAGTGGCACTATAGTAAAATGGTAAAATATAGTATAGTAAAAAGTATAGTAAAATGGGCACTGCATACACTGCAAGGTTAATTGCCATTCCCGTTTCTAGGGTCGGGCGAGGCGGGTGTCCGGGGTGCTGTGATTGGGGGTGAGCAGTGGGCACCCCAGGACTCAGCCACAGGGATGGAGGCCCGACTCCTCCCTCTCCTCGGGACCCCCCTTGTGCTCCCTACTCATTGCAGAAATCTATGGCAGCAGCAAGCAGTCTTACTAAAAAAGCCTTCTGGGCTCCATGCAAGGTTCACATGCCACTGTGCTGCTCTGTCTCTAGTGCCTTTCACTACTTCCACTAATCAGGAAGTAGTGAGCGGTGCTGGAGACTGAGTAGGTTGGCAGCATGTTAACCTCTCCAAAAGGAGATTACTTTTTACTAAGATTGATTGCTGCTGCCATAAATTTCTGCAATACAGAGGGGAGCATGGGGGGGGGGGGGGGGAGTAGAAGGAAGGAGGAGTTGAGTCCCCCTAACCGCAACTTAGTGTGCCTGCTGCTCCCTCCTTCTTCACTGTATCTATGCCTGGCTAACCTATACTGGGACACTTATAGCTGGCTAACCTATACTGGGGCACCCATAGCTGGCTAACCTATACTGGGGCACCTGTACCTGGCTAACCTATACTGGGGCACCTATTCCTGGCTAACGTATACTAGGGCACCTGTAACTGTCTAGTCTATACTGGGGCACCTATATCTGGCTAACCTATACTGGGGCACCTGTACCTGGCTAACCTATACTGGGGCACCTGTTCCTGGCTAACCTATACTAGGGCACCTGTAACTGTCTAGTCTATACTGGGGCACCTATATCTGGCTAACCTATACTGGGGCACCTATAGCTGGCTACAGGGCCGGAGCTACCATAGGAAAAAATGGGCAATTGCCCCAGGGCCCCAGAGCCTGTAGGGGCCCCCAAGTTGTCCCTCCCCATCTTAACTGTTGCTCCCCAGGGACTCTGCAGAGTCTGTTAAGTTGGGAGGTGATTGGGGGAGGGTCAGCAGCCAGCTCAGGGGCCCAGGAGGGAAATTTGGCTGCAACAAAGGGCCTCTAATGACGCTTTTTGGTTCGGGGAGTGTCTGTTGGGTGGCTCCCAGGCTAACTTTGCTCTAGGGCCCAATTGTTACTTCAACCGGCCCTGGCTGGCTAACCTATACTGGGGCACCTATACTTAGCTACCTATACTGGGGACACCTATACCTGGCTAAACTATACTGAGACACCTATACCTGGATACCTATATTGAGGGCACCTATATCTGGCTTCCTATACTGGGGGGCTAAATACTGTATTGCAAGTAATGTTCTGTGTGCCTTATGCATTTTATGCCAGAACACTGCCTTATGCATTTTATGGTGGAAAACTGGCTTATGCACCTTATAGGGAAACACTGTCTTATGTATTTTATAGTAGAACACTGCCTTATACATTTTGTGGGGGAACACTGCCTAATGTTGTTTATGGGGGAACACTGCCTTATGTATTTTACAGGGAAACACTTCCTTATGCATTGTATGGTGGAACACTGCCTTATGCATTTTATGGGGGAATACTGCACCTGGCCCGGATGGCATGCATCCTCGGGTCCTAAGGGAATTAAGTTCAGTTATAGATAAACCTCTTTATCTTATCTTTTGTGACTCTCTTTCAACTGGCAGAGTCCCAGTCGATTGGCGTACAGCCCACATTTTCCTATTATTTAAGAAGGGCAAAAAATCAGATCCAGGAAATTATAGACCTGTAAGCTTAACATCAGTTGTATGCAAACTATTTGAGGGGTTACTAAAAAGATACTATACATGACTTCATAGTAGAAAACAAACTTATTTCTCAGCATCAACATGGGTTTACTAAAGACAGGTCCTGTTTGACTAACATGCTCAGTTTTTATGAGGTAGTGAACGCTAATGTGGATATTGGGAATGCTGTAGATGTGATATACTTGGACTTTGCAAAGGCCTTTGACACTGTTCCCCACAAAAGTCTGGTGCAAAAGTTAAGGATGCAAGGACTGGGGAGGAGTCTGTGAGCATGGATAGGGAACTGACTAATGGACAGAAAACAAAGAGTTGTGGTCAATGGATCATACTCAAAATGGGAGACTGTTTGCAGTGGGGTCCCACAGGGGTCTGTACTGGGTCCAGTGCTCTGCAATTTATTTATTAATGACCTAGTAGATTCAGTAGTGAGCAATGTTGCTATTTTTGCAGATGATACAAAATTGTGCAGAATCATCAACTCTCTGGAAGATAGGGACATATTGCAACATAATCTGGATAGGATGGCTATATGGGCACATAAATGGCAGATGAAATTCAATGTTGAAAAATGTAAAGTCATGCATTTTGGTTGTACCAATGGTCTAGCACCATACAAAATAAATGGGATACAGTTGGGGACATCAAACTTAGAGAAGGACTTAGGAGTACTCATTGACAACAAGTTAAATAATCGCACTCAATGCCAAGCTGCTGCAGCTAAAGCTAACAAAATGTTGGGATGCATTAAAAGGGAAATAAAAACTAGAGATGCTAGCATAATATTGCCCCTGTTTAACTCTCTAGTAAGGCCACATCTGGAATATGGAATTCAGTTCTGGGCACCACATTACAGGAAAGATATTGCAGTTTTAGAGACGAGCAACAAAATTGATACGTGGGATCATAGCCGGCCTTTGATATGAGCGACCGGAGCGGTCGCTCAGGGCGCCAGCTTCCAAGGGGGCGCCTATAGCTGGTTGCCTATACTGAGGGCACCTACATCTGATTTCCTATCCTGAGGGCACCTATAGCTGGCTACCTATACTGAGGGCTCCAACACCTGACTTCCTATACTGGGGACACCTATAGCTGGCTACCTATACTGAGGGCTCCAACACCTGACTTCCTATACTGGGGACACCTATAGCTGGCTACCTATACTGAGGGAGGGTACTTACTCCTGGCTACCTATACTGGAGGCACCTACGCTTGGCTACCTATGGGGGGGATGGAGACCTTCAACTGACTTCCTATACTGGGGGCACCTATGCTTGGCAACCTATATTGAGGGCACCTATACATGAGGTCCTATACTGGGGGCACCTATACCTGGCTACCTATCTATACTGAGTCTGAGGGCATTTTGGAGGGGGGGGCGCACTGCAGCTATAATGCGTGGTGTAAAATTGTCAGTACTGTGCTATCATTCTAACTGTCCCACTGATTTGTTTTTATTAATATTCCTGAAAGGTTCTAGCCTTCATTTTTAAGTGTATTCATGATAATGCACTCTTTCCATCCATTCGTGGTTCGTGGTTATTAATAGTATTTTTCTATTATATATACGTCACAGAGATCTGAGCATTTGGCATGATGTGTCACGACATCAAAAAGGTTGGGAACCACTGTTCTAGGAGATATCTCAGGAGAAAAGGGGAATTGCATATGGGCCTGTGTGTGTGTGTGCGTGCGTGTATATGCAGGTGGGAAAAGGATGAAGGGGGGGCGCGCAAAAAATCAGGTTTTGCTCAGGGCGCTGTGAAACCTAAGGCCGGCCCTGCGTGGGATGGAAGGTCTCACTTACCAAGAAAGGTTGGATAAAACTGGGTTTATTTAGTCTAGAGAAAAGACGCCTTAGAGTTGATCTAATTAACATGTATAAATACATCAGATGGTAATATAAAAGCTTGGCGGATGAGCTTTTTGTCCCTAGGCCTTCTCAAAGGACTAGAGGACATGATCTGCGCCTGGAGGAAAAACGTTTTAGCCATTTATTTAGGAAAGGGTGCTTTACAGTAAGAGTGATTAAGATGTGGAATGCATTGCCACAGGAAGTAGTTATGGCAAACTCTATACCTGCATTTAAAGGGGGCTTAGATGCTTTCCTTGCGTTGAAAGACATCCATGGCTACAATTACTAGGTAATGCCTAATGATGTTGATCCAGGGATTTTATCTGATTGCCATCTGAAGTCGGGAAGGATTTTTTTCCCTTTTGGGGCAAATTGGACCATGCCTTGTAAAGGTTTTTCGCCTTCCTCTGGATCAACAGGGATATGTGAGGGAGCAGGCTGGTGTTGTACTTGTTCTCTGGTTGAACTCGATGGATGTGTGTCTTTTTTCAACTCAAATAACTATGTAACTATGCCTAATATCATTTATGGGGGAACACTGCCTTATGTATTTTATAGGGGAACACTGCCTTATATATTTTATTGAGCAACACTGCCAAATGTAAATTATGCATAAATTCATTCGTAATTACAAATGAATATACAAAGTCAATTAATAATTACAAATTGTTAATTCATAACAATTTGTAATTACGTATAGGCGTAATTGTGAAAATTCATGTGTAATTTTGCATATCCATAATTAGCTGATTACGATTATCACTAGTGGGTGCAGGGCACAAATAGCAGATAGCCTAGCTAACCTAGCTTCCGTAGAAGCGCTATCAGAGTGAAAAAGCCGTCAGGCTATTTGTGCCCTGCCTGCACCCACTACTCCACTGACTGCCCACCAGGACTGGTATGTGCACCTATTTCTATATTTCTGCACAGGCTTGCACTTTTGTATTTCATGCTGTTACATCACTATTTTTTGAATAAATCAAGTTGTTTTCAGTGCCAACCTTGTAAATTGCCTTAGAGGGAAATTCAGGCACTATTCTATTTAAAGCATTGTTCTTTCAGTGAAGTTGTGTTTTTTTCTTTCAGGCCTATTTGAGTACTGGGTTACCTTTGCCGTCAGCCTGGAAGGATCGTGTGGCTGCAGTCGGGTGACTGCTCAACTTCTCATCTCTCTTTAACATGGGGCTTGGCATTTAAGCTAAGTGTGTGGTATTATATTTGGGTATAATTTACAGCTGGCCTCTGCTGTGCACTGCCTTAGTGGGCATTTTTTCCTCTCTCTTATTTTATTTGGACTACCTTTACTAAAGTCACTGTAACCTTCCAAATGTACCTGCCAATCATGGCTAGTCTTTATCATCATCATAAGCAACTCAAGTTCATCAATTTTATTTCAAAGGCTTCTACCACTGGTTAGCATACATTTGATGTTATTACCCCCTCATTTTAACTTTTTGTATTATCCCCACACTTTAACTTTTTTATTGCTACTTGCTGTAGCAGTAGGAGGTTCAATCACCTACTTATGTTTTTGTCATTTCCTTACTCTTTGAGCTCTCCATAACACCCTCTCCAGCTTCTATAATCCAGGTTTCCATTGTCTATCAACTCTGGCTAGTAGGGATGAGCGAGAATGTAATTCTCGATCTTTCCGGCAAATTGGCTCTTTCTTTCTCGCCATGAATTTTTATGAAGAAGGCCCTCTTTTTGCCATGTGGTCCTATTTTCATAGAATGAGCACAGGCAAACACGAGGGGCCGTAATGATGCCATATTACAATGGAAAGCACAGAATGATGACTGCAGGAGTGAATCATTTGCTCCAACAATGCATTACAAGGGCCAAGAGCCAACTGGAAGAGATTCCACCCCAAGCAGATAAATACAGGGGACTCTTGCATAAGATAAACAGAGATGTATGCTTGGACAAAGCAAGCAACTTTCTTCAGGGGGCATCCCTTCCCAGGATGGTGGCCACATTCGCAAGATGCTGTCTGCATTTCTAACTAAGTAGGTGTTTTCAGCACTCACAGGGACGCATAAGAGTAAATCAGGGCTCTGGCAATCACTGGACCCTGAATTACACTTTTCCTCCAAGTTGTGATGATTCGAAGGGGGAATAGTATTTAATGGTGCCGGGGAGTTTAATGCTGTGCCTTTAAATTTGTCCGTGGAAATTTCCAGGCAGGCCCTATAAGACAGGTGCTTGCTTGGCCCAAGCACACACTTCTCTTTCTTTCATGCAGTAGATAAATAGACTGGTGGAGAGAAGGATTTCCTCATTTGTATGCCAATCTCATGCTAGTCAGAGATTGGAAGAACAATAGGGAGATCTGTATGATTTAGGGGCAGTTTCAGGGAGTGAATACTGTATACCTACTAAAAAATATTTATCCAATTGACAAATCGACAATAATTCTGTCAGGCTCTATGCCTTTGTTATCCTGCTGGTGGCAGCACTGGTGAACTTTGGTGCAGACTTCTTCTGTTCACCAGCAGATGGCTCTTGTCTTGCTGGGAGTTGTGCAACTCCCCGGCTCACCAGCAGATGGAACTATGTGGAGATTATGGACGATCACCTGATCAATGTGCTGCATATTTAAGGGTGGACTTCCTAGCAGCACATTGCTAGATCATTCTGGTTTTCCTGCAGTGTTGTGACTCTAGCCTAGGCATGGGCAAACTTGGCCCTCCAGCTGTTAAGGAACTACAAGTCCCACAATGCATTGCAGGAGTCTGACAGCCACAGTCATGACTCATAAAGGCAAATGCATTGTGGGACTTGTAGTTCCGTAACAGCTGGAGGGCCGAGTTTGCCCATGCCTGCTCTAGCCATTACTCCTGTGTTCCCTGAACCTTGTTCCTGTACTCTGAGCTCCTGGTATTGACCCTTGCTAGTCTGACTATGCTCTTGCCTACTGTCTGTATTCCTGATATTTCTGATTGCCTGGTTTGATTACTGCCTGTCTGACTATTCTCTTGTATGCTGATTTGGTTATTCACTCCTGTATATATCGTGAGATCTGTGTTCCTGTTTGTGCCATTGTATATATTGTATGATCTGTGTTATTGCATATTTGTTGTTTATAATTTGTATAGTTAGATAGTTAGAGAGGTTCTAGAATTGTGATTCATTGTTTCTTGTATTGTATGATTGTATGTGTATGGTGGATGTATATTTGAATTGCTGCACCTTTGTAAATAAAACACGTTTTCACCTTCAAATCCAACCTGTGCAGACCTCAGTATTTTCATAAATGTGATTTCTTGTTCTTGCATTGTCTTGATAAGAATCTGCATGTGCAGATGCTTACATAATAATCTAGCCATACCCAAATATTTCAATCACATAAATACTGAGGGCTCTTGTCTGCAATCATGGGTTTGAACTTGAACTTTGACAATGTGTACTACTAAGCCTTGGTCGCTGAATAAACCAACAGTTATTCATTCCTGTATTTTGCAGCTTACTCTAGAAAGCACCTTCAGCAGTTTATTGATTTAGTGCAAAAATATGTGAAACAGAAAATCTTGTCTGCAGAAAATGTGCAGGACCTGCTGCAGGTCCTTCATTGGTTATTGAAGTACATTATCCAAGAATAATTTTCTTGATCCTCCATTTAGCCCATCTGATATTGCAGTTTTGACTACTATATTGAAAGATGATAGGAAGTCTTTCTTTGACTATTATTCTAAGAAGGACAAAAGTATTGTGCAAGCTTGTTTCAAGTCCCTTCAATCAGTAATTGATTTAAGAGTATGCAAATTTGAAAAAAACTCATTGTTATTATCTGCCTGGGAGGAAATGTTAATTTCCTGCTACAAACCTTGTTCCGTGACAGCAAAGAATAAGATCCAAACTGGTTCTTTGTCTGTTAGAAACCAGTCCAGTCTTGACCCTGTTCCTGATGCAGTCCAGTCTAGTTCTATTAATAGCCAAATTAATTATCTGCCAGTTAAGAACCAATCCCATTTAATTCCTGTCTTTTGTGCAGCCAATATTAACTATCTATTTGATTATTTAAATAAAGATAGGAAAGGTTTTGTTGAATACTATTCTGAGATGGATAAATTGCGTATTGTTGAATATATGCATGCTGTTAAAAGTCAGAGTGATCACAAGTTGTGCAAGTGTGAATCGTCCTCTGCCTTAATTGCCATGTGGCAGAAAATCATTTCTTCAGACCAGTGCAGTCCTGATCCTGATTTGACGCATGCCAGAATTATTCAGTTGTTAAAGAATCGTATGCAGATGCTTGCATGTATGATGTGGATGATTACAGACCTTGTGAAAATCAAGCCAGTTTTCAATTCACTTCAGAACAGGTTAATGCTTATTATGGTTATTTGAACAGTGAAAAGAGAGTTTATTCTCAGCATAGTGAGGAATTTATCATGAGTTGTATGCATGGTGTTAGATCTCTAATGGTTAATGCTCTATGCAAGTATGAACCTGCCTCTGCCTTGATCACCATCTGGCAAGAAATTCTATCCTCTAAATTTCTGTCTCATCCTCTCTCTGATAACCCTCACCATGTCCAGAGTTCACAACCTGCACGTCAGCTATCTGAAAAAATGTCATTGCAAACTGCAGTCAGATCCATTCCTTGGTCCTGGCAAAGATCGCTTAAGACTAATTCCTCACCCAAAAAGATAAAGAAATTCTTTCCCACCATCTCCATTCAGCATGTGCAGACGATCCTGGTCCTGTGCAGCCTCCAGCCGATCTCGGTCCTGTGCAGCCTCCAGCCGATCCCGGTCCTATGCAGCCTCCAGCCGATCCCGGTCCTGTGCAGCCTCCAGCCGATCCCGGTCCTGTGCAGCCTCCAGTCGATCCCGGTCCTGTGCAGCCTCCAGCCGATCCCGGTCCTGTGCAGCCTCCAGCCGATCCCGTTGTCCAGCAGAATGAAAGTTTGTATATTTCTGCAGCACTTCTTGGATTTTTACATGCTTTAGTGTGCCAGCCTGCCAATCTCACAGTTTACCAGTCTGCAAGAATTTGCACCAAGTCTACAGAATTTGACACTTTGGTCCAGCCCACACAGGCTTTGCTCCAGCCCGCACAGGCTTTGCTCCAGCCCGCACAGGCTTTGCTCCAGCCCGCACAGGCTTTGCTCCAGCCCGCACAGGCCTTGCTCCAGCCCGCAAAGGCTTTGCTCCAGCCCACTGCTCTGCCAAGGGCCCAGCCAGGTGCTCTGCCAATGGCCCAGTCTGTTGCCCTGCCCGCGGCCAACTAGTCTGGTGCCCTGCCCACGCCAACCAGTCTGTTGCCCTGCCCGATGCCATCTTCACAGTACAGTTTGGGTATCACCTTTTTAGAGAAATAATTGCGGCCTGATCTTCC